>NC_074681.1:15239115-15576615 GCF_029448725.1 Salvelinus fontinalis | reverse complement strand
AGTTTGCCACAGTGATACACTGTAATAATATAGACCATGATGGTGAGTATGCCACAGTGATACACTGTAATAATATAGACCATGATGGTGAGTATGCCACAGTGATACACTGTAATAATATAGACCATGATGTGAGAATGCCACAGTGATACACTGTAATAATATAGACCATGATGGTGAGTATGCCAGTGTTACACTGTAATAATATAGACCATGATGTGAGAATGCCACAGTGATACACTGTAATAATACAGACCATGATGGTGAGTATGCCACAGTGTTACACTGTAATAATATAGACCATGATGGTGAGTATGCCAGTGTTACACTGTAATAATATAGACCATGATGTGAGAATGCCACAGTGATACACTGTAATAATACAGACCATGATGGTGAGTATGCCACAGTGTTACACTGTAATAATATAGACCATGATGTGAGTATGCCACAGTGATACACTGTAATAATACAGACCATGATGGTGAGTATGCCACAGTGTTACACTGTAATAATATAGACCATGATGTGAGTATGCCACAGTGATACACTGTAATAATATAGACCATGATGGTGAGTATGCCACAGTGATACACTGTAATAATATAGACCATGATGGTGAGTATGCCAGTGTTACACTGTAATAATATAGACCATGATGTGAGAATGGCACAGTGATACACTGTAATAATACAGACCATGATGGTGAGTATGCCACAGTGTTACACTGTAATAATATAGACCATGATGTGAGTATGCCACAGTGATACACTGTAATAATACAGACCATGATGGTGAGTATGCCACAGTGTTACACTGTAATAATATAGACCATGATGTGAGTATGCCACAGTGATACACTGTAATAATATAGACCATGATGGTGAGTATGCCACAGTGATACACTGTAATAATACAGACCATGATGGTGAGTATGCCACAGTGTTACACTGTAATAATATAGACCATGATGTGAGTATGCCACAGTGATACACTGTAATAATACAGACCATGATGGTGAGTATGCCACAGTGATACACTGTAATAATATAGACCATGATAGTGAGTATGCCACAGTGGTACACTGTAATAACATAGACCATGATGGTGAGTATGCCACAGTGATACACTGTAATAATATAGACCATGATGGTGAGTATGCCACAGTGATACACTGTAATAATATAGACCATGATGGTGAGTATGCCACAGTGATACACTGTAGTAATATAGACCATGATGGTGAGTATGCCACAGTGATACACTGTAATAATACAGACCATGCAGATGAGTATGCCACAGTGGTACACTATAATAATATAGACCATGATAGTGAGTATGCCACAGTGATACACTGTAATAATATAGACCATGATGGTGAGTATGCTACAGTGGTACACTGTAATAATATAGACCATGATGGTGAGTATGCCACAGTGGTACACTGTAATAATATAGACCATGATGGTGAGTATATCACAGTGGTACACTGTAATAATATAGACCATGATGGTGAGTATGCCACAGTGATACACTGTAATAATATAGACCATGATGGTGAGTATATCACAGTGGTACACTGTAATAATATAGACCATGATGGTGAGTGTGCCACAGTGGTACACTGTAATAATATAGACCATGATGGTGAGTATATCACAGTGGTACACTGTAATAATATAGACCATGATGGTGAGTATATCACAGTGATACACTGTAATAATATAGACCATGATGGTGAGTATGCCACAGTGATACACTGTAATAATTTAGACCATGATGGTGAGTATATCACAGTGTTACACTGTAATACTACAGACCATGTTGGTGAGTATTTTACAGTGTTACACTGTAATAATACAGACCATGATGGTGAGTATATCACAGTGATACACTGTAATAATATAGACCATGATGGTGAGTATATCACAGTGTTACACTGTAATAATACAGACCATGATGGTGAGTATATCACAGTGTTACACTGTAATACTACAGACCATGTTGGTGAGTATATCACAGTGATACACTGTAATAATACAGACCATGATGGTGAGTATGCCACAGTGTTACACTGTAATAGTATAGATCATGATGGTGAGTATGCCACAGTGATACACTGTAATAATATAGACCATGATGGTGAGTATGCCACAGTGATACACTGTAATAATATAGACCATGATGTGAGAATGCCACAGTGATACACTGTAATAATATAGACCATGATGGTGAGTATGCCAGTGTTACACTGTAATAATATAGACCATGATGTGAGAATGCCACAGTGATACACTGTAATAATACAGACCATGATGGTGAGTATGCCACAGTGTTACACTGTAATAATATAGACCATGATGGTGAGTATGCCAGTGTTACACTGTAATAATATAGACCATGATGTGAGAATGCCACAGTGATACACTGTAATAATACAGACCATGATGGTGAGTATGCCACAGTGTTACACTGTAATAATATAGACCATGATGTGAGTATGCCACAGTGATACACTGTAATAATACAGACCATGATGGTGAGTATGCCACAGTGTTACACTGTAATAATATAGACCATGATGTGAGTATGCCACAGTGATACACTGTAATAATATAGACCATGATGGTGAGTATGCCACAGTGATACACTGTAATAATATAGACCATGATGGTGAGTATGCCAGTGTTACACTGTAATAATATAGACCATGATGTGAGAATGCCACAGTGATACACTGTAATAATACAGACCATGATGGTGAGTATGCCACAGTGTTACACTGTAATAATATAGACCATGATGTGAGTATGCCACAGTGATACACTGTAATAATACAGACCATGATGGTGAGTATGCCACAGTGTTACACTGTAATAATATAGACCATGATGTGAGTATGCCACAGTGATACACTGTAATAATATAGACCATGATGGTGAGTATGCCACAGTGATACACTGTAATAATACAGACCATGATGGTGAGTATGCCACAGTGTTACACTGTAATAATATAGACCATGATGTGAGTATGCCACAGTGATACACTGTAATAATACAGACCATGATGGTGAGTATGCCACAGTGATACACTGTAATAATATAGACCATGATAGTGAGTATGCCACAGTGGTACACTGTAATAATATAGACCATGATGGTGAGTATGCCACAGTGATACACTGTAATAATATAGACCATGAGGGTGAGTATGCCACAGTGATACACTGTAATAATATAGACCATGATGGTGAGTATGCCACAGTGATACACTGTAGTAATATAGACCATGATGGTGAGTATGCCACAGTGATACACTGTAATAATACAGACCATGCAGATGAGTATGCCACAGTGGTACACTATAATAATATAGACCATGATAGTGAGTATGCCACAGTGATACACTGTAATAATATAGACCATGATGGTGAGTATGCTACAGTGGTACACTGTAATAATATAGACCATGATGGTGAGTATGCCACAGTGGTACACTGTAATAATATAGACCATGATGGTGAGTATATCACAGTGGTACACTGTAATAATATAGACCATGATGGTGAGTATGCCACAGTGATACACTGTAATAATATAGACCATGATGGTGAGTATATCACAGTGGTACACTGTAATAATATAGACCATGATGGTGAGTGTGCCACAGTGGTACACTGTAATAATATAGACCATGATGGTGAGTATATCACAGTGGTACACTGTAATAATATAGACCATGATGGTGAGTATATCACAGTGATACACTGTAATAATATAGACCATGATGGTGAGTATGCCACAGTGATACACTGTAATAATATAGACCATGATGGTGAGTATATCACAGTGTTACACTGTAATACTACAGACCATGTTGGTGAGTATTTTACAGTGTTACACTGTAATAATACAGACCATGATGGTGAGTATATCACAGTGATACACTGTAATAATATAGACCATGATGCTGAGTATATCACAGTGTTACACTGTAATAATACAGACCATGATGGTGAGTATATCACAGTGTTACACTGTAATACTACAGACCATGTTGGTGAGTATATCACAGTGATACACTGTAATAATACAGACCATGATGGTGAGTATGCCACAGTGTTACACTGTAATAGTATAGATCATGATGGTGAGTATGCCACAGTGATACACTGTAATAATATAGACCATGATGGTGAGTATGCCACAGTGGTACACTGTAATAATATAGACCATGATGGTGAGTATGCCACAGTGGTACACTGTAATAATATAGACCATGATGGTGAGTATATCACAGTGGTACACTGTAATAATATAGACCATGATGGTGAGTATGCCACAGTGATACACTGTAATAATATAGACCATGATGGTGAGTATATCACAGTGGTACACTGTAATAATATAGACCATGATGGTGAGTGTGCCACAGTGGTACACTGTAATAATATAGACCATGATGGTGAGTATATCACAGTGGTACACTGTAATAATATAGACCATGATGGTGAGTATATCACAGTGATACACTGTAATAATATAGACCATGATGGTGAGTATGCCACAGTGATACACTGTAATAATATAGACCATGATGGTGAGTATGTCACATTTTTACACTGTAATAATATAGACCAAGCTCGTGTGTGTGTCACAGTGATACACTGTAATACTACAGACCATGTTGGTGAGTATCCCACAGTGATACACTGTAATAATATAGACCATGCTGGTGTGTATGTCACAGTGATACACTGTAATGATATAGACCATGATGTGAGTATGCCACAGTGGTACACTGCAATAATATAGACCATGATGTGAGTATGCCACAGTGGTACACTGTAATAATACAGACCATGATGGTGAGTTTGCCACAGTGGTACACTGTAATAATATAGACCATGATGGTGAGTATGCCACAGTGGTACACTGTAATAATACAGACCATGATGGTGAGTATATCACAGTGATACACTGTAATACTACAGACCATGATGGTGAGTATGCCACAGTGTTACACTGTAATAGTATAGATCATGATGGTGAGTATGCCACAGTGATACACTGTAATAATATAGACCATGATGGTGAGTATGCCACAGTGGTACACTGTAATAATATAGACCATGATGGTGAGTATATCACAGTGGTACACTGTAATAATATAGACCATGATGGTGAGTATATCACAGTGGTACACTGTAATAATATAGACCATGATGGTGAGTATATCACAGTGATACACTGTAATAATATAGACCATGATGGTGAGTATGCCACAGTGATACACTGTAATAATATAGACCATGATGGTGAGTATATCACAGTGTTACACTGTAATACTACAGACCATGTTGGTGAGTATATCACAGTGATACACTGTAATAATATAGACCATGATGGTGAGTATATCACAGTGTTACACTGTAATAATACAGACCATGATGGTGAGTATGCCACAGTGTTACACTGTAATAGTATAGATCATGATGGTGAGTATGCCACATTTTTACACTGTAATAATATAGACCAAGCTGGTGTGTGTGTCACAGTGATACACTGTAATACTACAGACCATGTTGGTGAGTATCCCACAGTGATACACTGTAATAATATAGACCATGCTGGTGTGTATGTCACAGTGATACACTGTAATGATATAGACCATGATGTGAGTATGCCACAGTGGTACACTGCAATAATATAGACCATGATGTGAGTATGCCACAGTGGTACACTGTAATAATATAGACCATGATGGTGAGTATGCCACAGTGGTACACTGTAATAATATAGACCATGACGGTGAGTATGCCACAGTGGTACACTGTAATAATACAGACCATGATGGTGAGTATGCCACAGTGGTACACTGTAGTAATATAGACCATGATGGTGAGTATATCACAGTGATACACTGTAATAATACAGACCATGATGGTGAGTATGCCACAGTGATACACTGTAATAATATAGACCATGATGGTGAGTATGTCACATTTTTACACTGTAATAATATAGACCAAGCTCGTGTGTGTGTCACAGTGATACACTGTAATACTACAGACCATGTTGGTGAGTATCCCACAGTGATACACTGTAATAATATAGACCATGCTGGTGTGTATGTCACAGTGATACACTGTAATGATATAGACCATGATGTGAGTATGCCACAGTGGTACACTGCAATAATATAGACCATGATGTGAGTATGCCACAGTGGTACACTGTAATAATACAGACCATGATGGTGAGTTTGCCACAGTGGTACACTGTAATAATATAGACCATGATGGTGAGTATGCCACAGTGGTACACTGTAATAATACAGACCATGATGGTGAGTATATCACAGTGATACACTGTAATACTACAGACCATGATGGTGAGTATGCCACAGTGTTACACTGTAATAGTATAGATCATGATGGTGAGTATGCCACAGTGATACACTGTAATAATATAGACCATGATGGTGAGTATGCCACAGTGGTACACTGTAATAATATAGACCATGATGGTGAGTATATCACAGTGGTACACTGTAATAATATAGACCATGATGGTGAGTATATCACAGTGGTACACTGTAATAATATAGACCATGATGGTGAGTATATCACAGTGATACACTGTAATAATATAGACCATGATGGTGAGTATGCCACAGTGATACACTGTAATAATATAGACCATGATGGTGAGTATATCACAGTGTTACACTGTAATACTACAGACCATGTTGGTGAGTATATCACAGTGATACACTGTAATAATATAGACCATGATGGTGAGTATATCACAGTGTTACACTGTAATAATACAGACCATGATGGTGAGTATGCCACAGTGTTACACTGTAATAGTATAGATCATGATGGTGAGTATGCCACATTTTTACACTGTAATAATATAGACCAAGCTGGTGTGTGTGTCACAGTGATACACTGTAATACTACAGACCATGTTGGTGAGTATCCCACAGTGATACACTGTAATAATATAGACCATGCTGGTGTGTATGTCACAGTGATACACTGTAATGATATAGACCATGATGTGAGTATGCCACAGTGGTACACTGCAATAATATAGACCATGATGTGAGTATGCCACAGTGGTACACTGTAATAATATAGACCATGATGGTGAGTATGCCACAGTGGTACACTGTAATAATATAGACCATGATGGTGAGTATGCCACAGTGGTACACTGTAATAATACAGACCATGATGGTGAGTATGCCACAGTGGTACACTGTAGTAATATAGACCATGATGGTGAGTATGCCACAGTGGTACACTGTAATAATACAGACCATGATGGTGAGTATGCCACAGTGGTACACTGTAATAATATAGACCATGCTGGTGTGTGTGTCACAGTGATACACTGTAATAATATAGATCACGTTGGTTAGCATGCCACAGTGGAAAATGTGTACATTCCCATAAGAGAATGTGACTCTTAGAAGACGAGAGCTGAAAGAGATCCTAATAACGTACAATAATAGTATTGTTACAACTTCAATCCCTATTGAAAAATGCATCCTCTTTAAGTCGTTCCATAGGCTACTATTCAATCTCTGATGAATCCATTCTCAAATGTATGAGCAACATAACTATACTGTATATCTGACAGTGTCAGCAAGGAGCTTATATGTGATTATGGCTATAAGCTGGAAAGCTTGCTTACTCTAGTTATGACTCAGTCACAACCATTTGCTGATGTCCCTAAAGAAGTGTGTTCTACATAGTTATTGCTATCTATGCTCTTGCCAATTATGGTATTTGCCCACCATCGTCTTCCTGAGTAGATACTTGGCACAAGGGAGGACTGAGAGGCCTGAGCAGTAACAGTGCCTTAAAACCTCAAAGTCAGTTTTGTCTCTCTCTGTTTCTATAAACAACACTAGTGAAAGTTACACAAACCAAACATGGAGCTTTTTTTCTGAGAGATGAAAAGCTATTGACGCACAACTTTTTATTGCTGTCTCTTTAATCTATATTTTTGAACTACTGCCATATAAGTCATAACAGTTAGTGGAAGATTAAGAAAGCATTTACAGTGTCTGAACTCTATTTCTCCATGAAATAAATGTCCTTGTCTGAAGAAGACAGTGGCCAAGAGTCTAATAGATATTCAGAAATGTGATGTGAAGCCTTCTTGAACCCCTTGGTTATGCTCAGATGGTAAAGGTTTATCACTAGTCTGACTTTGAGGGAACTACAGGTTCAATGAAGGCTTCATAAACCCTTCATAAGGCCTATATAGATGCTTCAGAAATCACTCTGTGTGCCAGTTCGACCAATATGTGTTGCAATGATTTGGAGTGAAATGTTTGACTTAAAGTTTTTCTCTTTGTTTTGACCAAACGTGTTTTATTGTTTCAGTTAGGGTCACTAAAAGGCTTTTTTTTGTGGTTTTCTTATAAACATTTATGTGTTGCAATTATTGGGAGTGAAATGTTTGGCTTGAGGTTGTATACACAGTACTTTTTAAACAAACATATGGCCCCAACAGACATGCCATTTCTGGGAATTCTCCTCGTGTTTTTTTTTCATTGAGAGAAAGAACAATTTCTTCATCAACAGTCCTAAGCATACTAAGAATGGAATCTCTTAGATGTGGTCTTTAAACAAAAAGGCTAATTTGTTGTTCGTGTTTTCCCACAGTCATTTAACGCCTATTATGTGTGCGATCGCATTTTTGTGTTGAGTGTTGCCCTGACTGCATTCTTCACATGCAGTTAGCTCTGTGGAACTGTTGTGGTCACCTCTGAAGTCACATTTGAAGATGATATTTTTCTTGTTTGGTTATTCGAAAGGGCCCCCTTCTGCTCTTGAAATGCGAAACTTGAAGCAAAGCACAAATGTTATCAATTAAAACGACTGAAGCGGTTTGTTTCCATCACACAAACAAATGAGGAGATTTGCTGAGGGGGCTCTACTACATTCTCTGAGCTGCATTTTACAATGTGTGAGCTGTTATTTTGATGTGAGGTCTTATAAATGTGGAAAGTGGAACAACATACACCAACAATTAGAAGTAACATGTCATATTAAACTCCACTGATAGTGAGCATAACAAACGAGCTAAAGGGATAAGAGAAGAAGAACAACAGCAGCCAGTGTACATCGTTTGAAGAGTGCAGACCTAAGTGAGGAAGATCATTTTCTCCATTCGAGATCTCTCATATGGTCTGTCAGTTGTTGATGTTGCTTAGATCATCCCTCCTTCCCTCCATCCCTCCCTCTGACTGATTGGGGGTTGATAGGAAATGAAGCACACCCACAACGCGCCCATTGCCTCAGCTGATAACTGGCCTCACACACACACCCACACACACGTATGCACACAGCTGATAGGTGACCACATTACAACGTGGGTCTTTACTCAACATGTTCTGCACAAATCACAGACCTTCACCCATGAGACACCAACCAGCACCAGACTACGAGAGGATAGTCAGTGTGCGTCATCGCACACATAAACACACCCACGAGCATTCACACACACACACACACTTTATACCTCTTTCCATCTCCCTACAGAACCTTCCTGTTTAACTAGAGTATTTGTTACCCATTAATGTTTCATGTGAAAAGTCTGGAATAAATGCTGGGCACTTGGGTGAGAAGAAATAATCAAGTATCAAAGACTTATGTACAAGGAGAGTTAACATCAATGGCATGCATGTCAATCTCTCCTGGCTCAAAGATTGACTGTACCACTACTTGTCTTTGTGAGAGGTATTGACATGTTGAAAGCACCGAACTGTCTGTTCAAACATCTAGCACACAGCTCGAACACCCATGCATACCCCCACAAGTCATGATAGAGAGAATAAAGTAGACGGCACACGTCAAACGTTTGATTTATGACCCTATGTCCGGATGACGTGTGCATGCCCATATTTGAGCTTCCGGTCAGACAATCCTGGTGGGAAGTGATCACGTGCTTATGCCCATATATGGGCATCCTGTTCCTGTTCTCACGCCTTAGAGTGAGTGTGAAAATATGTATATAAGGCCTTTGAAGTTGTCATGATAATTGATGTCTAGGGACCTCTTTGAACTGGGGGGGGTGAACATTTCAAAGAGTATGGCCCCCCACCCCCTGTTTTATTGACCTTATGGCTGTTGTCTATGAAACACGAATGTCTTGGGGTATTGGGGTTGGCAGACGCATTATAAATAAATCCCAGAACAAGACATGCGGCCCCAGAACACTAAACAAGAATAAAAAAAAAAATCCTGAACATTAAACAGAAAATTAAGTCTCCTAGGCCAATTCTCAGGGTGCTATGCGTCTCTTGTCATGAACCCAACAACAAAAGCCTCGAGGAAGTTCTGTGTGAAGACCCAGAATGTTTAAAAAAAGTTTTGGGTACGAGTGAGGGACATATGTCTTACATATTCCAACCGGAGGATTCTACGGTTAAGATATTCACAGACGGGGCCTCCCGGGTGGCGCAGTGGTCTAGGGCACTGCATCGCAGTGCTAACTGCGCCACCAGAGTCTCTGGGTTCGCGCCCAGGCTCTGTCGCAGCCGGCCGCGACCAGGAGGTCCGTGGGGCGACGCACAATTGGCATAGCGTCGTCCGGGGTAGGGAGGGTTTGGCCGGTAGGGATATCCTTGTCTCATCGCGCTCCAGCGACTCCTGTGGCGGGCCGGGCGCAGTGCGCGCCAACCAAGGGGGCCAGGTACACGGTGTTTCCTCCGACACATTGGTGCGGCTGGCTTCCGGGTTGGAGGCGCGCTGTGTTAAAGAAGCAGTACGGCTGGTTGGGTTGTGCTTCGGAGGACGCATGACTTTCGACCTTCGTCTCTCCCGAGCCCGTACGGGAGTTGTAGCGATGAGACAAGGTAGTAATTACTAGCGATTGGATACCACGAAAAATTGGGGAGAAAATGGGATAAAAATTAAATAAATAAATAAATAATAATAAAAAAGATATTCACAGACAGTGGCCCCAAACCCCTTTATCAGGCAAAACCTGGGAGTTTTTCTCCTGCTCTGCGGATGAGAGAATGGCTTAAGATTAGGCTAGCGCTCTATAAAATTTAACAGGCCCTGAGTGGTACAACTCTGCCCGGATATGCACTGGAAGAACAGGTCTGCAGACACAGTGATCTGAAGGCCCTAAGAATCACTTCAATGGCCTATAGCCCTGACTCCAAAGTGACAATTTTAGCATGTGAACAATTTGATAGTGCAAATGCGACAAAGTCTGTCAGTTCTCATGTATCTTCCAAAGCATGCAAGGATGTCAACTTTTTTATGCCAGTGTTTAGCGTTAATTGGATTGATTATCCCATATTCATACCCCTTATGAATAAGCTGGACAGTCTTTTCCAAAATCGTGAACAATTACGGCGCTGGCCGCGTTAAGATATAATGACTGCTGTACAAGGTTTTGACCCCCGGATGCAACTACCATTTTCGGCCTTAATCGCAGGCCCATCAAATAGTGGTAAAACTTGTTTTGTAAATAGTATTTTAGAGAATTCTGAACATGTGTTATCTCAAAAGCCTGATAATATTGTGTGGTGTTATTCATGTTATCAACCTCTGTATGATGAATTATTGAAGACAATAAAAATCAAGTTTGTTGAAGGAATACCTGAATCCCTGTCTGATGATGAACTTCTCCCTCCTCATAAAAACAATCTGCTGGTTTTGGACGATATGCTATTTGCAGGTAGCGAACATCCCGAAATTTCACGAGCTTTTTACCCAATATACTCATCATAGAAACCTGTCCGTGCTTTACTTGGTGCAGAATGTGTTTCACCAAGGTAAAAATAGCCGTACCATTAGCTTGAACGCCAATTACATGGTTTTGTTCAAAAATCCTAGAGACAAACTAAAAATTAGCACTCTAGCTCAGCAGATGTACCCGGGAAGGAAATCCTACTTTATGGAGAGCTATGAGGACTCTACCAAAGCGCCATTTTCTTATTTAATCGTGGATTTAAAAGCAAATACTCCAGAACACCTGAGGCTATGAACCGGTCTGTTCCCATGGGAGTGGCCTGCTGCGTACATTCCTAAAAAGTAACAGCTATGTCTCTGCGTTTAAAAAGAAACCTGCCCCTCTTGAGAAGCCTAGTTGGGTCTACAGCTAAAGAACGGAAGGCCATCTTGGGTCACTGTTCTTCAGATCTCATATTATCCCTATGTGAGATTGCTTTGAATCTTCTCAAAGGACGCATTCCACTCACCCTGATCCAATTGAAAAAATTAAAGAGACAAAAGACAGCGATCAAACTCTTTGCCAATCTTCAAAAGAAAAGACATAGCATACAACAGTCTGGGGGTTTTCTTCTACCTTTACTAAGTATAGCTGTGCCCTTCATCACCAGCCTTATTGCTGCCAGACGTGGGGGGTGAACACCGAGCGTGATGGCCAATAAATTGTATTTGTTGCCACAACAAGAGTTGGATAGACTTAAAAAACAAATGCAGGGTCCTGAAAATATCAGACAAACAGCGGAAAATGATTTGGATACGGCCATGAAGGATATTTTGAACCGAAAAGGATTGAACCCCTATGATAAGGTCCAAAAATACACAAACCTTTTGCAAAGGTATTTCACTCTGGTAAAACAAGGGGAGAGAGAGACCAACCATTTAACACTTTCCCTACCGGACCCTTTAACAGATGGTGAGCCTAGCGAGAGCCAAGCCCCTGTAACGCCTGTACCTGCGATCTTACCGGTTGAAGATCAAATGCCTGTTGAAGATAAAGTTATGTAGGACATGTTGACACATGTTCTGGCACGTAACAGGAAAAATGTTAGATCCATTATGAACAAGATAAAAGACTCAAAGGGGACCGCTACTTGGAATGACAAAGGAGAGTTTATCCTTCAGGGCGCTGTTGTCAGGGGTTCACATATGCTTGACTTGCTTAAAAGTACCACGGCAGCCCACAAGGTTGCTGATGACAGAAGACCTCCCGGCTGGCGTCAGTTTCTTAAGGCCCTGGCAATCCTCAACATTCCCCTCTCGGGTGTACCCAACTATAAGCTTCGTCAACAGATTCAAGCTTTAAAACAAAAACCTTCAACGAGATACAGCACCCCTAAAGATGCCCCAACAACCCCACCCCCCTATGAAAGGGATGGTGATAACTCATTTACCCCCCTGAACGTCTCCGGACCTTTTCCTAATCCTGATCTCTCAGGGTGGTTAGACTTTTGAATGACTTTTGAATGACTATGATTAAATTCAATACATTTCATTTGAAAAAGTAAGCAATTTAACATTTGTGGCATTCTTGAAACATTTGACGTGAGCATACGCCTTGATTACACGGTCTTAAAGGACACACATTTGAACACTTTTGATATTTTCTAACAAAAGAAGCTACAACGTTATCATTACTTCTTAAATCATCCTTATAAAGAGACATAACATCTTCAAAAGAAACTCCCGGGCTCTTTGGCATAGGTAGAATACACAGTGTTGACCACATGTAGTGGAAAGGGTATCTTGCACTTGTTTGATGCTGTAGTATATCTTTGATACGTTTTTGGTCAAAAATTCTTAATAGATTTGGGGAAATGTGAAAAAACGGGGGAAAAGCAGTAGGAATCAAAAGAAGTTGAGATTTTTCTTCCTCCTTCCTCTTCTAATGTCACAGCTAGCCAATGTTCACCAGGCATGTGTTTAGGATGGGTATTGACAATAAACATGGCAGGCCGCTCCGGCCATTTCTCAATAGGTAATTCATCACAAGCCAACTGTAACGGCGGGTGAGTGAAATGAGTGAGGAGTTAAATGCAGAGAGCGAAATGAACGGGAAAACGCTTTAATGTCCTTCAAAAACGTAACAGGTCCAAACATGGGTGAATGCCCAAAACACTGGCACTAAACAAACCCCAAACCTCGTTACAAACACTGGACAGCGAAAAACCCAAAACAAGACACGATACATCACCAAACGTAACAACCAATAAGCCCGCACAAACACTAGCAGGCAAAACAAATAGCACCCATCCCAAAACCCCAACAAGGAACAGGTGAAAACAATTAGACAGAAATAAACGAAAAGGAAAAAGGGATCAGTGGCAGCTAGTAGACCGGCGACGACGACCGCCGAGCGCCACCCGAACAGGAAGGAGAGCCACCTTCGGTGGTATTCGTGACACCAACACTCCACAAAAATGTTTTCCAATCAATCGGCTCATGAGCCCTTCCAACTCTTGCGTATTCATGTCTTTGCTCAACGATCCTTAATAATAATCCACTAAGACCTGTCTTCGGGCATTCACTTCCAAGATTGAATCAGAGCATGCATAAACAATCATGCTAACTGTACAGGCTAAAGGTGTACGGAAATGCATTTCAAGCCTGAGGTTACCTTGGGACACCACAGACAGATTTCCTGAGGTGTCATCATCAGGTGATAAATTGAAAGCATACAATGTGTAACCCTCTGCAAAATCATTTCTGTCAATAGGTAAAGAGAGATCTTTTAGATGCCTCCCTGTAGCCAGGAAAAGATTGTAAAATTCTCGCACAGATATGTGGTTATTAAATTGTAGTTGGAAAGCCTTAACAGGGACCTGACGTCCGTCCTAACAGAGAGCTACATACTCTGCATTGAAGTGTTGAAAATTAAAGTTTTTTTAATCTAAGCTGTCCGTATTAGAGGCGTGATCAACCAAACCTATAACCACGTATCGAGGTAAAGGGCCTAGAAATAGGTTTTCTTGACTGCAGATTCTACTGCCCACAGGTATGCTAAAGGTTTTCATGGTAATTCTTTGGAGAGGGTAATGGCATTTCCTTTCATCAAAGCCTGTGAGTGACCCAGGCGAACTGTCGGAGATACAGACACTTTTTTAATAAAAAGCTTTAGATTTTAGACGCAAATGCATCAAGGTGCTGTTGAGGTCCAGATAGTTGTCACCGTGGCCTGGTATGAAAAATTCTATAGGACCGTTGTCGGTAATGGCAGAGAGTGGGGCTATCTCCACATAACTGGACCTCTCTATTGAATGTTGGGTTAAGGGGCCGTGAAAAGATCGAGCTCTGTCTTTATAGCTTCAGAGGACATGCGGTGTAAAAGAGCCATGTTGCTTGTTCTTTTAGAAAATACTTCAGAGTATTCTTTTTGTCGTTTTTGGTCCAGACCTCCACACTTTACCATGTCTTTGACTTACTGAGTTTCTTTTAACTGTTAACCTCCGCTTTTTAGGGGCAAGCCTGCGCCTTATACCCCGAGGTCTCTTTTTTGGTCGTCGAGACAACATCATAAGCCCCGAGCCTTCTTGATGCTCGGCATCTGGTGACGCCCTTCTGGTCATAGCATTGGCTACAACCTCACTTACTGTATTTTTAGCCGCTGATTTTAAATGCTGTTTGGCTATGATGAGGCCTCTCTTCATAAACGGTAAAACCATCCTAAAGAGGTTACGAAATATACCTCCTATCCCCGAACCGTACATGGTCGGGGATCCATAATAGCCAGGTAACCCATTACCCACTTGAGGAACATAGTATGAGACATAGCGGTTAGTGTCGAGATGTTAGTGGTCCATAACCCTTTTTAATTTATTTGTATTATGTTTATAAATATATATATAATACTAATATTATATATGTAGAGAGGTTTTGGTGGGTCTAAAGTGGAGTTTTACAATCGTTTTACCATAAGTAAATTCAATGTTTTCGTTCTGATCCGTTTTAAGCTCAACCAGAATGTTTTCAATATATTTCTTGTTTACAGGTACGTAGTGTGGCTTGTCGTAGGTGACAGTGACTATGTCCCAGTCCTTTCTGTCTATATGAACTGTTCTCAGGAGGGGCACACAGCTGTCTCCGACCCCTTGATAGGATATGATGTCGGTATACACAAATATGTTGTAAAATCCTGCATGTATATCCGCAGGGAATGGGAATAATTTATCTTTCACATAAGTCCATTTATTGGGACCCATCCCCAACATGTAGGCTAAATGACCGCTGGTCTTTATACCCCCGTCAGCATCCCCTGAGATTTGTACCCGTTTATGTATATAGGGTTGTAGATCAGGAATATTTCCATATTGTTCATGGTTAGGAGTTCATTCAACTCTGAGACGATCCTGTCGACGGTTCTATAGAATCCTTTTTTAAGCTTAATAAGTTTCGCAGGTTAAGATATATTTTTGCAATAAAAATCACGGTCCTTATCTTTGATATTATACCAACTATGGGGGTATGTAATCTCGCTGAGACCTACTTCCCAGGCCTCTGATAACTCTGATAACTGATAACTATAGGCTTTGGAAAATCGGTTGTATAATTCGAACTCTGATTATTACCATATATATGTGCAGACGCATTACTGGGGAGAGTCAGGTAGAAGCCGCTGTGTTCCATGATGCACTCCTGTGTACACGGGAATGATGGTGTATTTATCATGCATGAGGGTTTAAGTTAACCCCGATGCCTCCAACACATCGTGCTCTAATACCCAACTGTTGAACTTTTGGGGCCAGTTTTTCCAGCGGACCAGTACCCATTTTATACCCTTTTCTCTCTTTTGATCTAGAATCTCCTCCACGTGAAAGACTTTGTCTTTACCCAACTGTACCTTCTGTAATTCCTTCTCATAGAAAGATCCCTCTATAAGCTCCCGTCATAATCTTTTAACTTGTAGACAGGGGGTATGCGCGGTAGACATTTGGTAACGGTGAACAACTCATCACTGTAACCTCGCTCATATTTTTTTGTTAAAAACACCCCTCAACTTGGATATGCGCACCAAGTCCCCCTCTATGAATTTAAAAATAATATTTTTCTTACGGCGAAGGGGGAACAAACCATACAGATTTTTAAAGACTTGAAAAGAGTTTTCAAAAGAGACCTCGGAGGGCTTCATACGTATACTCTTATGGTAGCTGTTGTTGTACCCCTTTACTAAATCTTGAACTATATCGATATATCTATGCGCGTTGTGAACTGTAAAATATCGCCACATCCGCTCCTTCAGAGTTCTGTTAAAGCGTTCAACAACTGAAGCTTTCAAATCCGAGCCTGTAGCAAAATGTACTATATTGTGCTTCTTCATGAGTTTCTGAAAAGTATTATGAAAAAATGATTTTCCACCATCAGTCTGCACTTTCTTGTGGGCCCCTCCTTCCTTCAAGACAGAGTCAAAGGCCCGGGTCACCTCTGCCCCGCTCTTATTTTTTAAGCAACTTACAAATGCTATTTTAGAGAAAATATCTATAACCGTTAGCATGTAGCGATTTCCATCATTTTTATCTGCAAGGGCCTGCATGTCACATAGATCCGCCTGAAATTGGGACAAGGGATGAGTAGAAAAAACTATATTTCTTGGAATTTGTTTTCTTACAGGTTTATGTAGAGTATGTGCATCCTGCTCTGATAACCACTCACTCACTTTAGCATCGCTTAACAAGCTACCTGTTTCTTCGGCTATAGCTCTCTGGAAACGCTCTTTACCCCCATAAGACCCGGGGTTAGAGGGATTATAATAAATGTTATTATATATGTTGTGTTATTACGCTATGCCCTCCGACAAACCATCAAACAGGCAAAGCGTCAATACAGGACTAAGATCGAATCGTACAATACCGGCTCTGACGCTCGTCGGATGTGGCAGGGCTTGCAAACTATTACAGACTACCAAGGGAAGCACAGCCAAGAGCTGCCCAGTGACACGAGCCTAACAGACGAGCTATATTACTTCTATGCTCACTTTGAGGCAAGTAACACTGAAACATGCATTAGAGCATCAGCTGTTCCGGACGACTGTGTGATCACGCTCTCCGCAGCCGATGTGAGTAAGACCTTTAAAAAGGTCAACATTCACAAGGCCGCAGGGCCAGACAGATTACCAGGACGTGTACTCAGAGCATGCGCTGACCAACTTGCAAGTGTCTTCACTGACATTTTCAACCTCTCCCTGTCTGAGTCTGTAATACCAACATGTTTCAAGCAGACCACCATAGTCCCTGTGCCAAAGAACACCAAGGTAACTTGTCTAAATGACTACCAATCCGTAGCACGCACACGTGTAGCCATGAAGTGCTTTGAAAGGCTGGTCATGTCTCACATCAACACCATTCTCCCAGAAACCCTAGACACACTCCCAATAGATCCACAGACGACGCAATCTCTACTGCACTCCATACTAACCTTTCACACCTGGACAAAAGGAACACATATGTGAGAATGCTATTCATTGACTACAGCTCAGCTTTCAACACCATAGTGCCCTCAAAGCTCATCACTAAGCTAAGAACCCTGGGACTAAACACCTCCCTCTGCAACTGGATCCTGGACTTCCTGATGGGCCGCCCCCAGGTGGTAAGGGTAGGTAACAACACATCCGCCACTCTGATCCTGAACATGGGGGCCCCTCAGGGGTGCGTGCTCAGTCCCCTCCTGTACTCCCTGTTCATTCATGACTGCACAGCCAGGCACGACTCCAACACCATCATTAAGTTTGCCGATGACACAACAGTGGTAGGCCTGATCACCGACAACGACGAGACAGCCTATAGGGAGTAGGTCAGAGACCTGACAGTGTGGTGCAAGGACAACAACCTCTTCCTCAATGTGATCAAGACAAAGGAGATGATTGTGGACCACAGTAAAAGGAGGATAGAGCACGCCCCCATTCTCATTGACGGGGCTGTAGTGGAGCAGGTTGAGAGCTTCTAGTTCCTTGGCGTTCACATCACCAACAAACTATCATTGTCCAAGCACACCAAGACAGTCGTGAAGAGCGCACGACAAGACCTATCCCCCCCCCCCAGGAGACTGAAAAGATTTGTCATGGGTCCTCAGATCCTCAAAAGGTTCTACAGCTGCACCATTGAGAGCATCCTGACGGGTTGCATCACTGCCTGGTATGGCAACTGCTCGGCCTCCGACCGCAAGGCAGTACAGGGGGTAGTATGTACAGCCAAGTATATCACTGATCCCAAGCTTCCTGCCATCCAGGACCTCCATACCAGGCGGTGTCAGAGGAAGGCCCTAAAAATGTTCAAAGACTGCAGCCACCCTAGTCATAGACTGTTCTCTCTGGTACCGCACGGCAAGCGGTATCGGAGTGCCAAGTCTAGGTCCAAGAGCCTTCTAAACAGCTTCAATCCCCGAACCATAAGACTCCTGAACATCTAACCAAATGACTATTTGCATAGTCTGGGTATCCCCCCCCCTTCTACACTGCTGCTACGCTGTTATTATCTATGCATAGTCACTTTAATAACTCTACCTACATGTACATATTACCTCGACTAACCGGTGCCCCCGCACATTGACTCCGTACCGGTACTCCCTGTATATAGCCTCGCTATTGTTATTTTACTGCTGCTCTTGAATTATTTTTTACTTTAATTTGTTACTTTTTTGTATTTTTCTTAAAACTGCATTGTTGGTTAACGGCTTGTAAGTAAGCATTTCACTGTAAGGTCTACCTGTTGGGTTCGGCGCATGTCTCCTCTGAACAGTTGATGTTGAGATGTGTCTGTTACTTGAACTATTTAAAGCATTTCTTTGGACTGCAATTTCTGAGGCTGTTAACTCTAATGAACTTATCCTCTGCAGCAGAGGTAACTCTGGGTCTTCCTTCCTGTGGCGGTCCTCATGAGTGCCAGTTTCATCATAGCGCTTAATGATTTTTGCGACTGCACAAAGTTCTTTATATTTTCCAGATTGACTGACCTTTTTGTCTTAAAGTAATGGACTGTCGTTACTCTTGGCTTATTTGACATGTTCTTCCCATAATATCGACTTGGTCTTTTACCAAACAGGGCTATCTTCTGTATACCACCCCTACCTTGTTACAACACAACTGATTGGCACAAATGCATTACGGAAAGAATTTCCACAAATGAACAAGGCACACCTGTTCATTGAAATGCATTCCAGGTGACTACCTCAAGAAGTTGGTTGAGGGAATGCCAAGCGTGTGCAAAGCTGTCATCAAGGAAAAGGGTGGGTTTTACGTACGTCTCTAAGAGGGAACGCAACACCCTGCTACAACTCAACTCCCTGTGGAGTGAAAGAGGTATGGGACTGTAGGTGCGAGTAAGGATGACAAAAGGCAGAGAATTGACCGTTTACTAGGAATTTATTGCTTCCTTCACACTGTACATTTGGGGAAAAGGGGCTGGATGGAACCAAAGCAAAGAAAGTAAATGTCAAAGCCCCCTCTCCTGCCTACCCGCTACTTACCACCACCTGGTGTTCTAACCAAAATACAGGGTGTGGTCCGCCCAGGTCTTACCTAGTGTGTATAGACAGTAAATACTACGGGTCATGTATGCCCGTGGGCCTCTTGGTGCCTTCCCCCCTGGGAACAAATGAAACAGAATATTACAAAAAAAATTACAAAAAAACCCTGAGAAACACAGGACATAAAATAGGCTCTGACTGAGCAACAAACTAACACAGAACCAATTGCTCTCTCAGCAACAACTAACATAGTACATACCAATTCTCTCTTAACAACCAACACATGATATAACCCTCAGCTCTCTTCTGAGCAACAGAACACTGGCTTATATAGAAGGAGTCTACTGGGAAGAAGGAGTCTAATGGGATACAGCTGTATCCTGACGAGGGGGCGGGGTCAGCTCTCCAATCATCGATGTGGCCGACCAATCAGCTGCTTGGATGGAATTTCAGGAAGCCATCCTGAAACACACACATACAAAACCACAACACAGAAACTGGGGAACATAACAGTGGGTACTTTGAAGAATCTAGAATATAAAATATGTTTGTATTTGTTTAACACTTTTTTGGTTAGTACATGATTCCATATGTGTTATTTCATAGTTTTGATGTCTTCACTATTATTCTACAATGTAGAAAATATTAAAAACAAAGAAAATCCCTTGAATGAGTAGGTGTGTCCAAACTTTTTACTGGTTCTGTACAGTAACAGCTAATTACATTGTGACATTTCGATCTTTGACAGGGGATTTTCTGTGTTTCACACAGTACCCCCCGTCCCATCCCACTTACCCCACCCCCTCCCTCTTCCAGAGACAGAAATCCCCTCCCAGCCCCTTTAGTTGACTTCCAACCCCGAATCCCAAGGCCTTTTCCCCCCCTCATTTATTTTTCTTGCCAAAGAATTTGAACAAATGACCTCCATGTGCGTGTGTGAAGGAGCCCCATGGGAAGCAGCCAAGAAGAATATATTGCTGACTGAACACAAACATTGACTTCATCAAAAAGCATACTCTGATGTTCTCCATATGGTCACCTGGTACTGGCCCGCCATTCACTGCCACTGACAGCAGGGACTGTTACATACGTATGTCGCTTCACTGGTGGGTTTAACTAACCATGCCAGTCACCCATCCCACATATGTAGCCTACATACAGCATCTGACGTAGAAAGACTGGTGTGTGTTGTCAGTGACACCGGTTACACAACTCACGATATGTCTGTATGGGTTTCTTTGGAACGTTATGGTGGAACTTATTTAACGAAGGAGAAAACTAAAGGAGAGTAAAACAATAACAGGTGCATAATTCCATACACGGTTTGGATGTTAGAAAAGTCTGAGCCGTAGGTTGAGAAACTTCGAAACAACATCCTCGACTGTGTAATGATGACTGGTAGACACTAAACATTTGGAGACCATGAGCCTTGGTTTGTCCCCTCGTGTTTTGAACCCGAAACCAGAGCAGAGGGAGGGGTGAAGCAAGAAACAAGAGACAAGAGACAGACAAATTGGAAAGGAAAAGGAAAAAATAGCAAAGAGAAAAAATCCCCAGTGTTTGGTTTACTTTTAGTTTCAGGTACCACTCTCATTCTCATCTGAAACATTGTTTTTTCTTGGGAACGCCCAGAGGTATTTAACCTCATTCACGTTTCACTGCAGGATCATTCAGTGAGCGGTAACACCGCTCCCTAGGTGATGAACCCTTGGAGTATTATAAATTATTGAAAAACTCAAACACACTAACTTCCGAAGGTGTAAGGGGAAAAACCAATAATTTACAGCCATATTTCATCTGATCATCATTCAGCTCCTCTATGAAACACGAGTGGTCCCATGACACTGACCTGCACCACCAGGAATGTGTGATTCACAGGAAGATGGGTGGATTTGGCTGCTGAAAGAAGAGAGATGTCCCCCTATCTAGATTGGACCAAGCTGGAGAACCAAGCTGGAGAACCAATCTGTACTAGCAGATCTAGAAGAATTCTGCCAACACTCTCCTCTGCATGTCAAATGGAACATGGCAGACTTTTCAGAACTTTTGGCAATAACAACATTTCTCCATCAGAAAATGGAGAAACAAAGATCTCGAATTGCAGGGGTTTGCTAATGATATTTTCTAACGGTCCAGAGAAAATAGGGATCTTCTTACCCTCTGTGTCCTGCTATATTATGGTGATTAGCTAACAATGTTTATCCAGGGACACAGAGTGCAAAATGCAAGAGAGAGAGAGAACCATCTGGCTGGTCCTGGCTGTGGCATGCAGCGCTGAGAGACCTGGGGCCTGTTCAGGAGAGTGCAATGTTACAGAACATTCAGATGTGTTGTGTAGAACATAGAGTGCATTCGGAAAGTATTCAGACCCCTTGACTTTTTCCACATTTTGTTACGTTTCCTCATCAATCTACACATAATACCCCATAATGACAAAGCAAAAACAGGTTTTTAGAAATGTTTGCAAATGTATTAAAAAAAAACGGAAATATCACAGGTATTCAAACCCTTTACTCAGTACTTTGTTGAAGCACCTTTGGGAGCGATGACAGCCTCGAGTCTTCTTGGGTATGACGCTACAAGCTTGGCACACCTGTATTTGGGAAGTTTCTCCCATTCTTCTCTGCAGATCCACTCAAGCTCTTTCAGGTTTCATGGGGACTATTGCTGCACAGCTATTTTCAGGTCTCTCCAGAGATGTTTGATCGGGTTCAAGTCCGGGCTCTGGCTGGACCATTCAAGGGCATTCAGAGACTTATCTCGAAGCCACGCCTGCGTTGTCTTGGCTGTGCGCATAGGGTTGTTGTCTTGTTGGAAGGTGAACCTTCGGCCCATTCTCAGGTCCCAAGGGCTCTGGAGCAGGTTTTCACTCTGTGTACTTTGCTCCGTTCATCTTTCCCTCGATCCTGACTTAGTGTCCCAGTCCCTGCCGCTGAAAAATATCCACAAAGCATGATGCTGCCACCACCATGCTTCACCGTAAGGATGGTGCCAGGTTTCCTCCAGACGTGACGCTTAGCATTCAGGCCAAAGAGTTCAATCTTGGTTTCATCAGACCAGAGAATCTTGTTTAAACTTCTTATGGCTGCAATCCCGTTAACGGGATGATATGACAACAGCCAGTGAAAGTGCAGGGCGCCAAATTCAAACAACAGAAATCTCAGAATTAAAATTCCTCAAACATACATGCATCTTATACCATTTTAAAGGTAGTCTTGTTGTTAATCCCACCAAAGTGTCCGATTTCAAATAGGCTTTTCAGCGAAAGCACCACAAACGATTACGTTAGGTCACCGCAAAATCACAGAAAAACACAGCTATTTTTCCAGCCAAAGTGTCACGATCGTCTTGACTTTGAAGAGAGGACCAAAACGCAGCGTGTGAGAAATACATTCTCTTTTTATTAGAGAAGAGCAACCAACGAAACAAAACAACAAACTGACGACCGTGAAGCTATATAAACAAAATGGTGCTGACACTGACCACTACACACTGACATAGACAATTACCCACAAACACATGATGCCCATGGCTGCCTTAAATATGGCTCCCAATCAGAGACAAATGAAAGACATCTGTCTCTGATTGAGAACCACTCAGGCAACCATAGACTTACCTAGAAACATTCACTAAACACAAACCCATATACTAAACCCAACACCCCCTTTTCCATATAACCACCCAAGACGAGACAAAACACAAACATTCCCCATGTCACACCCTGACCTAACTAAAATAATAATGAAAACAAAGAATACTAAGGCCAGGGCGTGACAGTACCCCCCCCAAAGGTGCGGACTCCGGCCGCAAAACCTGACATAGAACGGGGAGGGTCCGGGGTGGGCCCCATCATGGCGGCGGCTCGGGTGCGGGACGTGGCCCCCACTCCACCACTGACAATACCAGCTTTGGTGTCTCTGGTAGATCCTGGCTGACTGGCGGCTCTGGAAGATCCTGGCTGGCTGGCGACTCTGGCTGCTCATGGCTGGCTGGCGACTCTGGCTGCTCATGGCTGGCTGGCGACTCTGGCTGCTCATGGCTGGCTGGCGACTCTGGCTGCTCATGGCTGGCTGGCGACTCTGGCTGCTCATGGCTGGCTGGCGACTCTGGCTGCTCATGGCTGGCTGGCGTCTCTGGCTGCTCATGGCTGGCTGGCGACTCTGGCTGCACATGGCTGATTGGCGGCTCTGGCAGATCCTGGCTGATTGGCGGCTCTGGCAGATCCTGTCTGGCGGAAGGCTCTGGCTGATCCTGTCTGGCGGAAGGCTCTGGCTGATCCTGTCTGGCGGAAGGCTCTGGCTGAATCTGTCTGGCGGAAGGCTCTGGCTGAATCTGTCTGGCGGAAGGCTCTGGCTGATCCTGTCTGGCGGAAGGCTCTGGCTGATTCTGTCTGGCGGAAGGCTCTGGCTGATCCTGTCTGGCGGAAGGCTTTGGCTGCTCCTGTCTGGCGGAAGGCTCTAGCGGCTCCTGTCTGGCGGAAGGCTCTAGCGGCTCCTGTCTGGCGGACGGCTCTGAAGGCTCATGGCAGACGGGCGGCTTTGCAGGCTCAGTACAGACGGGCGGCTTTGAAGGCTCAGTACAGACGGGCAGTTCATGCGGCGCTTGGCAGACAGACAGGTCAGACGGCGTTGGGCAGACGGGCAGTTCAGGCGCGGTTGGGCAGACGGCAGACTCTGGCCGGCTGAGGCGCACTGTAGGCCTAGTGCGTGGTGCCGGAACTGGAGGACTGGTACGAGGGGCTGCCACAGGAGAGTTAGTACATGGGGCTGCTACAGGAGGTGCAGGACTAGGGAGGCGTACAGGAGGCCTGGTTCGTGGGACTGTCATTCCCAGACGGTTAGCACGCACCTCAGGACGAGCATGGAGAGCTGACTCAGGTAACATCACTTCCCGCACACGCTCTGTCGGGTGGATTTTGTGCCTCACGCACCAACACAGCAGCTCCCTCATTTCACTCTCCTCCAACCTCCCCAATAAATCCTTAACAGTCTCTGTATCATTCCCATTGCTCACCTCCAATATCAGCCCAACTGGCTCAGGTTCCTTCTTAGGGTCCTCACGGGTAGCACGGGAAGTTGACGCAGGTCTCCTATCTGGACTCGCCACACTCCCCATGAGCACCTCCCCAAGAAATTTTTGGCGTTTCCTCGAGGGCTTCCTACCGCGCCTTCGTGCTCCTTTCTCCAACTCCATAATCCTGTAACCCTCCTCGCACTTCTCCAGCGAATCCCAGGCAGGCTCCGGCACTTTCTCTGGATCGCACGCCCACCTGTCTATCTCTTCCCAGGTTGTTCTCCACTTATCCTTTTCCCGGGTCCATTCCTCCACTAAGTGCTGTTCCATCCTTTCACGCTGCTTGGTCCTGGTTTGGTGGGTAATTCTGTCATGATCGTCTTGACTTTGAAGAGAGGACCAAAACGCAGCGTGTGAGAAATACATTCTCTTTTTATTAGAGAAGAGCAACCAACGAAACAAAACAACAAACTGACGACCGTGAAGCTATATAAACAAAATAGTGCTGACACTGACCACTACACACTGACATAGACAATTACCCACAAACACATGATGCCCATGGCTGCCTTAAATATGGCTCCCAATCAGAGACAAATGAAAGACATCTGTCTCTGATTGAGAACCACTCAGGCAACCATAGACTTACCTAGAAACATTCACTAAACACAAACCCATACACTAAACCCAACACCCCCTTTTCCATATAACCACCCAAGACGAGACAAAACACAAACATTCTCCATGTCACACCCTGACCTAACTAAAATAATAATGAAAACAAAGAATACTAAGGCCAGGGCGTGACACAAAGACAGGAGTCACAAAAAGCAGAAATAGAGATAAAATGAATCACTAACCTTTGATGATCTTCATCAGATGACACTCATAGGACTTCATGTTACACAATACATATATGTTTTTTTGATTAAGTTCAAATTTATATCCAAAACCCTCAGTTTACATTGGCGCAATGTTCAGAAATGCCTCCAAAATATCCGGAGAAATTGCAGAGAGCCACGTCAAATAACATAAATACTCATCATAAACTTTGATGAAAGATAGATGTTTTACATAGAATTAAAGATACACTTGTTCTTAATGCAACCGCTGTGTCAGATTTCAAAAATCTTTACGGAAAAAGGACAATATTCAATAATCTGCGAACAGTGTTCAGCCACAAAAGTAAGCCATACAGTTACCCGACAAATTGTGCAGTCAACAAAACTCATAAAAATCTTTATAAATCTTCACTTACCTTTGCTGATCTTCGTCGGAATGCACTCCCAGGACTCCCACAATAAATTTTCGTTTTGTTCGGTAATGTCCATAATCTATGTCCGAGTAGCTACTTTTGTTAGCGCGTTTAGTACACATATCCAAACGCTCGTGCAGGTCCAGGCGAACGTCGGACAAAAACTTAAAAAAGTTATATTACAGGTCGAATAAACTTGTCAAACTAAGTATAGAATCAATCTTTAGGATGTTGTTATCATAAATATCCAATAACGTTCCAACCGGAGAATTCCTTTGTGTCTATAGAAGTAATGGAACGCAAGTCGATATCATGTGGAATGCGCGTGACCAGGATCTGGCTCTCTGCCAGACCACTGACTCAAACAGCTCCCATCCGGCTCAACATCACAGTAGAAGCTTCATTCAACGTTCTACAGACTGTTGACGTCTAGTGGAAGCCGTAGGAAGTGCAAACAGATCCATATCCTACAGTGTTTTCAAGAGGCGATGAGTTGAAAATCGACCAACCTCAGATTTCTCACTTCCTGGTTGGATTTCTTCTCAGGTTTTTGCCTGCCATATGAGTTTTTTTATACTCACAGACATAATTCAAACCGTTTTAGAAACTTCAGAGTGTTTTCTATCCAATACTAATAATAATATGCATATATTAGCAACTATGACTGAGGAGCAGGCCGTTTACTCTGGGTACCTCTGTGCACCTTTCCTACAAGCTACTCAATACTGCCCCTGCAGCCATAAGAAGTTAAGTACCTTTTGGCAAACTCCAAGCGGGTTGTCATGTGCCTTTTACGAGGTGTAGCTTCCGTCTGGCCGCTCTACCATAAAAGCCTGATTGGTGGAGTGCTGCAGCGATGGTTGTCCTTCTGGAAGGTTCTCCCATCTCCACAGACGAAGTCTGGACCTCTGTCAGAGTGACCATCGGGTTCTTGGTCACCTCCCTGACCTTGGCCCTTCTCCCCCAGTTTGGCCGGGCGGGCCAGCTCTTGGAAGAGTCTTGGGGGTTCCAAACTTGTTCCATTTATGATTGATGGTGGCCACTGTTGTCTTGGGGACCTTCAATGCTGCAGAGACACAGATCCCCAGATCTGTGCCTCTACACAATCCTGTCTCGGCGCTCTACGTACAATTCCTTCGATCTCAAGGCTTGGTATTTGCTCTGACATGCACTGTCAACTGTGAGACCTTATATAGACAGGTGTGTACCTTTCCAAATCATGTCCACAATTGAATTTACCACAGATGGCCTCCAATCAAGTTGTAGAAACATCTCAAGGATGATCAATGGAAGCATGATTCACCTGTGCTCAATTTCGAGTATCATAGCAAAGGGTCTGAATACTTATGTAAATAAGGTATTTCTGTTTTTTATTTTTAATACATTTACCAAAATTTCAAAAAAACTGTTTTCCCTTGTCATTATGGGTTATTGTGTGTAGATTGATGAGGAAAAAAATAATTTTAGACATTTTAGAATAAGGCTGTAATATAACAAAATGTGGATACTTTCCAAATGCACTGTATATGGTTGTCTGTGAAGAACAATAAGACATCATGAGTTGACTCTATTTGTTACATTTCTATCTGCAGTGTTGTGAACATTTTCCCTCGTGGAATTCACCCCTGGTCCTAGCTCCTAATCTGGGGCTGTGGACTGTACTGGAGGTAACCCATCCTACTCATTATTCTCTTCTGGGCATTAAAAGGAAAATCCTGCTGATTGTCTCCAGAGTAACATTCCCTGGGGTTATTTATTCAGGAATGTTAATGTGATTAGCATCTGCATGTATGGCCCTTAATGTGGCCCCTATCAGGCAGCTGATCAGACGTACCGTCTCTCTGGGTGCGGTCCTTCTAGTTAACCAACAACACTGATGCAAAAGGAATCCGTTGACGGTGTCATCTATCTGAATGATGGGTGCTTTAGAGGAGCATGGCCATTATAGATGTATGTCCTCATGTCCATCAGATGGCATCAGAAGCTCTAGAATACATGGAAGGCAAACATTAAAGTTGTAGGAAATAGCTGACGGGATGACCATTTTGGGGTAATTCTTGGCTTAATGTTTTCCCTGTTGCACTTGCTCTCATGTCTTGTTAGAGATTCAGTAGGACTTGAGTACTTCCTGGGTATGATCCACTGTAAATATTTACATGTGCATGTCTTCTTCTTCTTCAGTCTCCAGTGAAGAGGTCGTAGGGTCCTCGTTTGCTGATGTGGCGACTGAGAAGCACCTCAATGAAGGTCGGTAAGTTGTAGGTACCAGGACACAGACCAGAGTCCTGAACACAGAGAAGAAAACATCAAACACCCATAAGCATCTGTCTGTGTTGTCTCTGTCTGTGTTGCTGCTGGTGAAAAACGAAATGTCCCCCTTATTCCCCAAATAAACCTTGTTCATTCATTCATATATTCTGTTTCCCCTATACAGTTGAAGTCAGAAATGTACATACACTTTGGTTGGAGTCATTAAAACTCGTTTTTCAACCACTCCACATATTTCTTGTTAACAAACTATAGTTTTGGCAAGTCGGTTAGGACATCTACTTTGTGCACGACACAAGTAATTTTTCCAACAGTTGTTTACAGACAGATTATTTCACTTAAAATTCACTGTATCACAATGTCTTCTTCTTCTTCAGTCTCCATTGTCCTCTCAATTATCTTGTTTGTCTATCAACTGGCTCCACTGTTCTTTATGGTATTATAAAGCATAAACACCCAAAATGCAACACAATTACAAATCTGAGAGAGGTTCTCTCTACACATACGATCCATTAAGTTTTACTATCACTTCATCTCTCTGTAGGCTCCTAACTGAAACCAGCTGTATGGTCCTGGCCTGGGCCATGTAAATAAATATGCATGAGGCAGAGCTATCTATTAACAATGCTTTTCCTTTTGCTGATTTCCCCCTCTTTTCCCATTCTCTGTCAGTTAAAGCTGTGTACCAAACTTCCCCTGAGGAGAATTTGAGCAATTCTCAAATTCCTTGTGGATAGTGTATTTTCTGACATGGATATGTTGAGACCTCAACACTTGAGTGTTTATATTTTCTTCAAGAAAAGTAAACTGCCTGTTGAGTTCATTGAGTGTTTTCTTGCGTAATTGTGCAATAAAAGTCCATAAAGCTCCCCACCCAACCCAACTGGTTTTTGTTTGCTAGTCGAGGCCCTTCCACAAATCATGTGACCCAGGAGGATTTCCTCCCTGGCCCAGTGGCCTCGTTTGTAACACCATGTTATTCTGACCCCCGACTCGCCGCATGCAAACCCATACGCCACGCTTTGACATCATCATCATCATGGACTCAACAGGACACGGACTGAAATATATATTCCTCTATCTATTTAAACAAACATAGATGTGTGTGTGTGTGTGTCCTGCTCTGGTCCAGTCAGGTCTAGGACAAACAGATCCTCTCCCTACTGGTGTGAGTCTCTCTGGTTGTGGTTTTATATCTACTTCTCAGCGACCTTCAATACTTCATGCCTCAACTGGTTTGGCAGAAAACCAGGGTTACTCCACAAATAACCCACACACCCATTTTATGATTCATAAATAATAAATCACAGCTAATTTCAGCTGTAGTAAAGCCTAATCTGCTTATAATGGTGGCCTTCAATGACATCCACATCTAGACCACATTTCTGCTGTTTGTTTAATTTAACGATTTCCCTGAAACTGGAAGGCAGAAGCCGGAGTTGTAAAAAATCAACAGAACACTTTCAAAGCCAAATGTGAATGGACAGCCTACCTCATGTAATGCTGACCCTCAGGTCATCAGACACCACCCTGAAAGCATTCACCTGGAGACTAATATTTTACTATCCCCTGTGGCATTAGTAACCTCATTTTTATATTCACTAACTCTACTCTTGACTAACCTCTCAATCTTTGAGGAAATGTTGTGTCAACGCGTTGCTGTGCAACTGCAAGTAGTGATCTAACTTGTGTTTTCCTCATATCAAATCAGAGAGACTGCTATAAGCCAACTCTGACAGTGAAGGGCAAAACGTGTTTCATATTTAAGGCTTGACATGAAATACAAACGTACAAACACTTCTATCTCTGATTGGACTGTGATTTCCTTGGTTTCCCAAGCAGTGAAGGTCATGAACTAATACTGCCCTCTACAGACCTTCTTCACACATAACAAGTAACTTTGAATCAGGTTACAGGATCTTTCATTTTATTTTCTCAAAAGTGTGTGTGTATGTTGGCGTTGTGTTCAAGATTGAGCTGGTGCTTAAGTCTTTTCTCAACCTGAGGAGTGTAGAGCTGCAACGGACGAAACATCATCTGGCGGCCGATAGTAGGGCATCCTATGTGGGGGAATGTTGATGGGGTTCAGCCTCTCCCTGGAAAATCAAATTGGGATTTAACATGTGTCAGCATGGATCTACTGGTCACAGATGATGTCGAGTGTGGTGTGATCCGTGATCCAAAGGTCAACAAATAAGTATAAAAAGTTATAATACTTCTCTCACCAATCTACACACAATACCCCATCATAACAAAGTGAAAACATGTTTTTAGATTTTTTAGCAAATTTATTGAAAATGAAATACAGAAATATATAATTTATGTAAGTATTCACACCGCTGAGTCAATACATGTTAGAATCACATTTTGCAGTGATTACAGCTGTGAGTCTTTCTGCGTAAGTCTCTAAGAGCTTTCGCACACCTGGATTGTACAATATTTGCACATTATTTAGTCCATTTGGTTGTTAGTCATTACTAGACAGCCATTTTCAGGTCTTGCCATAGATTTTCAAGCTGATTTAAGTCAAAACTGTAACTAGGCCACTCAGGAACATTGTTGTCTTGGTAAACAACTCCAATGTATATTTGGCCTTGTTTTTAGGTTATTGTTGTCACGTTCCTGACCTATTTCTGTTAGTTTGTTATATGTGTTAGTTGGTCAGGACGTGAGTTTGGGTGGGCATTCTATGTTTTCTGTTTCTGTGTTGGTTTTTGGGTTGCCTGGTATGGCTCTTAATTAGAGGCAGGTGTTTGGCGTTCCTCTTAAGAGTCATATTTAGGTAGGCGTTGTCACAGTGTTCGTTGTGGGTGATTGTCTTCCGTGTCTGTGTAATTGTTTGCACCATACGGGACTGTTACGGTTTGTTCGGTTTGTGTAGTCTAATTGTCCTATTCATGCGTTCTACTTGTTTTATGTAAGTTCGTCGTTTAGGTCTACACCGTTTGTTGTTTTGTTAGTTTAATCAAGTTCGTGTTTTCGTTTAAATAAATATGTGTTCAAACTTCGCTGCGCCTTGGTTCCCTCAATACTCCTCCTTTTCGGTCGAAGAGGAGGAGGACCGCCGTTACAATTGTCCTGTTGAAAGGTGAATTTGTCTCCCACTGTCTGTTTGAAAGCAGACTGAAACAGGTTTTCCTCTAGGATTTTGCATACCCATAACATGATGCAGCCACCACCATGCTTGAAAATATGAAGAGTGGTACTCTGTGTTGTGTTGGATTTTCCCCAAATATAACACTTTGCATTCAGTATATACAATTCATTTATTTGCCACATTTGCAAAAAGGATGCATGTTTCGGAATATTTTTACTCTGTACAGGCTTCCATATTTTCACTCTGTCATGTAGGTTAGTATTGTGGAGTAACTACAATGTTGTTGATCCATCCTCAGTTTTCTCCTATCACAGCCATTCAACTCAGTAACTGTTTTAAAGTCACCATTGGCCTCATGGTAAAATCCCTGAGCGGTTTTCTTCCTCTCCGGCAACTGAGTTAGGAAGGACCGCCTGTATCTTTGTAGTGACTGGGTGTATTGATACACCATCCAAAATGTAATTAATAACTTCACCATGCTCAAAGGGATATATATATATTTTTTACCCATCTACCAATAGGTGCCTTTGCAAGGTTTTGGAAAACCTACCTGGTCTTTGTGGTTCAACCTGTTTGAAATTCACTGCTAGACTGAGGAACCGTACAGATAATTGTATGTGTGGGGTACCGAGATGAGGTAGTCATTCAAAAATCCTATTAAACAGTATTATTGCACACAGAGTGAGTCCATGCAACTTACGTGACTTGTTAAGCAATGTTTTACTCTTGAATTTAAGCTTGCCATAAAAAAGGGCTTAAATATTTATTGACTCTAGACATTTCAGCTTTTCATTCCAGTTTGACATTATGGGGTATTGTATGTAGGCCAGTGACACAAAATCTTAGTTCAAAATGTGGAAAAAGTCAAGGGGTGTGAATACTTTCTGAAGGCACTGTATTACTGTAGCTTTCCCATCACATTGTTACTAAGCTGATGTGAACTTAAGCTATAAATGATCTTGTGAATGTATCTGAGTTTCATAAATAATACACATCAGTATTAAGTAACCTCTTGCCAGCCACAACATAAAACTAAGCCCTCAGAAGAAAGGTTGATCCTACTGGTTGAAGTTGTCCTTGTGCAGGTCATGTAGATATCTGGGCATGCGGGACTTGAAGACGTAGCGATAGCCAGCGTTAACGTTTTTCTTCAGAGTTTTCCTCGTTCGCTTCTTAGCCAGGTTGTAACGTCCCACTCCCACTGTGGTCTGGTTGAGGTGAAGAGAAGTGGGTGTCAAGATACGATTTAAGGTCTTTCCTCAACTTAAAACAGGTCTATTTGGTCCGTTTAAGAAAAAGAAAAGTAAAAGCAAGATGAAGATTGATGATGTCAACATCACTCACATAGTTCCCCTGCATCAGCCTCTCGGCCCTCAGGGTGATACGAGGAGAGGAGGAGAGGAAGGGAGGAGGGTTGTGGTTCTCCACTTTGGGCAGACAAACATCTTCATAGAATCCATGACCAGAGTGTCTCTGCTGTTATTGTTTGATGTGAGTTTGAGGTATAAGACTGGAGACGAGCCAGCTAACTACATCTGATTACTATATCCATGCTGCTAAAAGAGCAGGGACATATTCTGAATATTACTCTAATTGCATGGATATGATCACTTGTTAGCTACTTGATATTTTAACTACGTTAGTCTACAATAAGCTATATCAATGTGTTTACATTGTGGAATGAGTAGACTATGACAGGGCTGTACTGACCGCTGGCCGTGGGTACTGAGGCAGGGAACCCAGGTAGATGCGTTCTGTAGGGAGGGAAGGGTACTGCTCTAGGGTGCCAAACTTGCCGTGGTGTCTTTTCTCTGGTCGCAGAACGTCCTCACATAAGACCTTTGCTGGCTTGGCGACCATAGCCAGATTCAGATTGGCTTTTTTCTAGGGCAGGAAGGAGGCAAAATAACCCAATTATTCAGAAATAGCATGTGAAGGGATGTCCTCAAAGCAAGCAACATTCAAGCAGGGTTTTAGGTTGAAATACACATCAAACATGTAGTTTCCTTTTCAACTGCTTATCACAATAGAAAGACAATTATGAAACATAATGTAGTATGAAAAATGATAATTTAATGAGTTCACGATGGAATGGATCAATTCTCAATCTTCACAGAGAATCATGATGACATACCATGAGATATCAATTCTCAATCTTCACAGAGGATCATGATGACATACCATGAGATATCAATTCTCAATCTTCACAGAGGATCATGATGACATACCATGAGATATCAATTCTCAATCTTCACAGAGGATCATGATGACATACCATGAGATATCAATTATCAATCTTCACAGAGGATCATGATGACATACCATGAGATATCAATTCTCCAATTCGTCTGGCAATTCCTCTACATGCACTTTAACAGCTCTCTTAACAACACTCAATGGCGCTCCCTTCACCCTTTTGAATATGTTATTCTTATAATTGTTCATAAATATATATATATTTTTTAACCTTTTATACAGGTTATTCTAATTGAGATCAAATCTAATTGAAGGGCCTAGTTACCGGGGCAGCAAAATATCCACAGGTGATTGGCTTGTCTCGTCGGCCAGTGAAGAGGTCGTAGGGTCCTCGTTTGCTGATGTGGCGACTGAGAAGCACCTCAATGAAGGTCGGTAAGTTGTAGGTACCAGGACACAGACCAGAGTCCTGAACACAGAGAAGAAAACATCAAACACCCATAAGCATCTGTCTGTGTTGTCTCTGTCTGTGTTGCTGCTGGTGAAAAACGAAATGTCCCCCTTATTCCCCCAATAAACCTTGTTCATTCATATATTCCGTTTCCCCTATACAGTTGAAGTCGGAAGTTTACATACACTTAGGTTGGAGTCATTAAAACTCGTTTTTCAACCACTCCACAAATGTCTTGTTAACAAACTATAGTTTTGGCAAGTCGGTTAGGACATCTACTTTGTGCATGACACAAATCATTTTTCAACAATTGTTTACAGACAGATTATTTCACTGTATCACAATTCCAGTGGGTCAGAAGTTTACATACACTAAGTTGACTGTGCCTTTAAACAGCTTGGAAAATTCCAGAAAATTATGTCATTGCTTTAGAAGATTCTGATAGGCTAACTGACATAATTTGAGTCAATTGGAGGTGTACCTGTGGATGTATCTCAAGGCATACCTTCAAACTCAGTGCCTCTTTGCTTGACATCATGGGAAAATCTAAATAAATCAGCCAAGCCCTCAGAAAAAAATTTGTAGACCACCACAAGTCTAGTTCATCCTTGGGAGCAATTTCCAAATGCCTGAAGGTACCACATTCATCTGTACCAACAATAGTACGCAAGTATAAACACCATGGGACCACGCAGCCGTCATACCGCTCAGGAAGGAGACGCGTTCTGTCTCCTAGAGATAAACATACTTTGGTGGGAAAAGTGCAAATCAATCCCAGAACAACAGCAAAGGACCTTGTGAAGATGCTGGAGAAAACAGGTACAAAAGTATCTATATCCACAGTAAAACGAGTCCTATATCGACATAACCTGAAAGGCTGCTCAGCAAGGAAGAAGGCACTGCTCCAAAACCGCCATAAAAAAGCCAAACTGCGGTTTGCAACTGCACAAGGGGACAAAGATCGTACTTTTTGGAGAAATGTCCTCTGGTCTGATGAAACAATAATAGAACTGTTTGGCCGTAATGACCATCGTTATGTTTGGAGGAAGAAGGGGGAGGCTTGCAAGCCGAAGAACACCATCCCAACCGTGAAGCATGGAGCACGGGGCAGCATCATGTTGTGGGGGTGCTTTGCTGCAGGAGGGACTGGTGCACTTCACAAAATAGATGGCATCATGAGGCAAGAAAATTATGTGGATATATTGAAGCAACATCTCAAGACATCAGTCAGGAAGTTAAAGCTTGGTTGCAAATGGTTCTTCCAAATGGACAATGACCCCAAGCATACTTCCAAAGTTGTGGCAAAATGGCTTAAGGACAACAAAGTCAAGATATTGGAGTGGCCATCACAAAGCCCTGACCTCAACCCTATAGAAAATGTGTGGGCAGAACTGGAAAAGCGTGTGCGAGCAAGGAGGCCTACAAACCTGGTTCAGTTACACCAGCTCTGTCAGGAGGAATGGGACAAAATTCACCCAACTTATTGTGGGAAGCTTGTGGAAGGCTACCTGAAACGTTTGACCCAAGTTAAACAATTTAAAGGCAATGCTACCAAATACTAATTGAGTGTATGTACACTTCTGACCCACTGGGAATGTGATGAAAGTTTCAAATCTGAAATAAATCATTCTCTCTACTATTATTCTAACATTTCACATTCTTAAAATAAAGTGGTGATACTAACTGACCTAAAACAGGGACGTTTTACTAGGATTAAATGTCAATTGTGAAAAACTGAGTTTAAATGTATTTGGCTAAGGTGTATGTAAACTTCCGACTTCAACTGTATTGGTATATCTGATACATCTGATCTTTTCTCCAATATATACACAGCAATAAATCACATTTAGGGGTGTTAACCCCGGTGTCCTGGCTAAATTCCCAATCTGGCCCTCAAACCATCATGGTCACCTAATAATCCCCAGTTTACAATTGGCTCATTCATCCCCCTCCTCTCCCCTGTAACTATTCCCCAGGTCGTTGCTGCAAATGAGAACGTGTTCTCAGTCAACTTACCTGGTAAAATAACGGTAAAATAAATAAAAATAAATAAAAATTCACATTTAAGGACTACAAACTCACCACTATGAGGTCTGGGAAGCGTTCCACTCCAGCACTGAAGTCCATCATGGGACAGGAGCCAATCGGCTTCCTCCTCCTCTCATCCAGCAGCCCAGACGGGATGCCCCCCTTCCCATAAGCCCCTGGGCCTGGAGTAGTTTGCTTCTGTCACATGACAAGGAGAAATTACAATAATACCATTAATCAATTATCTTCTACCCAGTGGAGAAAAAGGAAACCTTTTTTTCCTTCTAGGGATTTTTTACATGCCACTGTGCTGCTGCTCGCTCCTTAATAGTCTAGTCTGGGTTACCGTAAAGCACTTGACCAATGTTCTAGTACCACAGTGACTTACTTGTATGTGAGTATCAGTATGTGAGTATTTGTCTCCCTCTAGTGACGGGTTACTGCATTACCTTCATGAAGTCTTTAAACCGCTCCTCCCTGCTGTCACACACTCCTCTCACACTGTAAGGCTTCTTACAGAGCTCTGTGAAGTCCTGGATGTCATACCTCCCTGGGCCTACCCTGCTTCTCTAGGTTGTGGAACAGCTTAGCATTAGTTACACTGGAACCTTCCACCAATATAATTATTATGTTTCATCAGTTTAGATCACATTATATAACACATTCCATTGATTGTTTGGTTGTAATATTAATTTCACACAGCTACATTTGTGTACAGAATCAAAATATAATTAGCCTTCATACTGGCTTGGACTAGAGCTGAAAAGTCCCTAAACTGTTGCCCTCATTACAGAAGCATCAATGCATCTATATAGGACAACATGACAGACCAAACAAAAATAACAGGGTCTATTTCAGTGTCAGTTCTGTGATGTCGTGAAGTGATAGATGCTGTATAAGACAGAAATAATTTCCTAACGGATACAAGTCATCATCATTATGATGGATGCTGCTCCCTCACCAGTAGGCGGTTGGTCAACCATGTGTCTCTATACAGCAGGTGGGGCATCTGAGCCTGCTGGGCCATCTCCTGCGCCCTCTTCCACCCTGGTCCCCTGGCCCAGCTCTGGACTACCTGAGGGCTGAAGTCCCCTGTGTCCACCTCATACCGACCTGGACTCAGTTTACGCTCCTGACACAGACAGAGAGATACACAAACAGGAGTGGAATAAAATAGAATTGAATAGAAAATAAAATAGTACTTTATTATTTCAGTTGTAGTTTGTTAGTTCAGCTCAAAACATGGATTGCACACACACACATTTAGGAGGAGAGTCATGCAAAGCCTTGACACATACTGTATCTTCCAAGTAAATTGTTTTGAAAATCACATCAAATCGAATAAGATACTGTAATGTGCTTTTATTTACCAAGTCACTTATCAGTCTCTTGCAGTGGTTGATTTCTGTGAACGTGCCAATCTTCTTTTTGGATGGGTAGACTCCTGAAACATCAAACCTTATTGAGAAAAAGAAGATTGAAAGAGTTTATGATTGTTATTTATTTGATGCTATAGACCTACAATGCTGTAATAGATATTTACAAGAGATGTTTACAATCATTATTGATTGTTATGTTTCATAGGGGTAATTTCATGGAAATATTAGAAACAAAGAACCTTGCAGACTGTGTTCCAAATGGAGCCCCTGTGAACTTTTTGTTGCTCATCTTTGATCATAACCTATTCCCAGGCATATCCCAATCAATTACAGCAAATGTCAGATGGCTATTCTTTACCTGTCCCAGAAGTGACGTCAATGCCAACTCTGACGTCATGTGACATGTAATTAAGTCGTTATCTGGATCCATAATGTAAGCCAGCATAAGCTTGTCAATTGTTTTATTATAGTTGGCTATACTAGACATGGGTTCATAAGTAAATTAAATAAATACATCTAACAATGTATTCGTATGAAATGCCTATTTAAGTATAAAAACGTATTTTACACATGCTCGCATATTCTGCAGGTTCCCACTATCTCTCAATTGAGCACGGGTAGGCTACTTGCCGACTGCAGTTCATATTCACCTACATTTACATTCCTGATGTTTTTGTGCGGACTGGTTGGACCCACGTCTAGCTGTCGACGAGTGGCATTGCCTCCGCACATATCAGGTTAGCTGTTGTTGGCTGTCCACATCTGTCCGTCTCTGACAGTGATTGCGTAACAATATCGACGGCCTTTGAGAATAATTAATTAAATTAAGCTATCGACGCATCCAGCTATTTCTCACGTTTTTTCAATAGCTCACGATGCTTTTGAAACCCGTCAGTGGAAAAGTTTGCTCCAATCTCTCAATGGAATCCTAGTTCATTATGGAGCGTTCAGGAACACAATGCGCACGTGAGGTCTTTTTTTCAAGTTGACTATGCCTGCGGACAAGTTAACATGTTTTGTGTCACAGGTAATTTTTCAGGGCTGATTTCCAATATACTGTTTGCTTGGATCGTTGCGCGTAAACTACCCCTAAAAGTCTCTAACAATTCTATATTCAAGTAGGATTTCATAATATTTTATTATGGAAGAAGAGTCATTTCCAGAATTGAAAGAGCTGGAAAATCAAATTGGGATGAAAACTCCGGAGAGCCTGTTGAGGTGGATGCAGGGGGATGCTTCGCTCGGTGTGGAGTGGAGTTCCAATCGTCCTGAGGGGAGAGACAACCGCACCAGCGACAGTCTGACCAACAAGATCAGAAACTTGAAACTGGAGATGGTAAGGATTCCTTTGCAGAATGCAATTTTTAATATTTCTGTTTGATTATACAAACTGTGTGTGTGCATTCATTTATTCTGTTCAGTTGTTCTATGACTGGGTTTATTTTTCAAAGCTATACAAATGCTGTATAGAACTCTCCCACCAAACCATGTTTGGCTGGCATTAGTGACAACCACTTCACCTTTATTATTGACAGTCATTGACAGTTCTGTCACCACACCACCCCCCTCACCCAGCTGAGGGCCCTCGTGTCATTCAAAACATTTTAGGTCTAAATTCCTCTGCTCACTACTGTCATCTCACATTCCCTCCCCACCCTCCTCCCACAGGGCTGTCTGCGTGCTGCAGACGTGCGGATCCTGCACCAGTTGGTGACGGTGCATGAGGCCATGGAGGCTGTGCGCTGGCTGCTGGAGGAGCATGGCACCCCTACCAGCAGGGGCAGCAGCCTGACAAGCAGCCAGTGTAGTCTGGCTGAGGGGCCTGGGTCTGGCTTGTCCCCTTGCAGAGAGGGCCTGAGTCTGGCACTAACTAGCTGGCAGAGTCCTCTAAATGATGCCAATGAAGAACCAGAAGAGTTGAAAGTACCAGATAGCATCTCTGGGGACAGCTACTTCCATATGCTCACCAATGCCGTTTCTTCTAATGACACAGGGTTAACTCTAGAGGGCGTTGTTAGCCCTCCTGAGAGGACAGGAGAAACTGGGACACCGCACTGTGGTCTCCCAGAGGAGAGACAAGGGGCCTCGGACGGTGACATCGTGGGGGTGGAGGAACAGACCATTCCCAGTTGTGAGGTTCTGTTGGGGTATGACACTCAGTGGTGCTGGGTGGAGTCTCAAGACGATGTGACGTTTCTCTGACGTTATAAGCGCAATTCAAAAGATGCTTTATGACATGAAACCTTCCCTCTTCGCCTACCAAACTTAGATGCAATGATGCCAGTTGGACATGAAGTGCCGTCCTGGACTAAGAGTGACATTTAAATTGACATTAAAGTGTCCATGGTGGACTGGATGAATGCTAGTAGCATTGTTCTCTAGAGGAGCAAAATCAAGGCGTACTCATATTTTGATTTAGCTACTTTGGTTTGTCAGTTGCCCTTTTGCTTTTCAATGAGTCACCGTTGCCACTTTCAACAAGATGTAAATCAGATCGATGTGAATCATGTTCTCACTATCACATGTTTTGCTAGAGAAAGCTTATGCATTGATGTTATGACATGTCATAAATGGATGCAGACATTTGACTTCTAAAAGTGAAATCTGTTCCTTCTGAAATGCCATCAAGCCCATCACAACTCCAGTGTGATACTATAATGAACCCTTATCTTTTGGATGCAAATGTGTTACTCAGAATATTATTCTGTTGAATTTTTGCTCAATTTGACAATTTTTGCCCAACCATACTGTCTCCAGCTGCACATTTTTATATAATAGGCCTAAGAATGCATATCATTGGTTGACTTCAACAGTGCTCAGACCTTTGTGTGTCCTGTTCCTGTCCGTTGGAAGTTGGTGAGCCCCAGACATTGTCCAGCAGCTTGATGCGCTGATGACGTGCGAGAATGCCAGCTATGTCGGGAGATAGCAGTAACCTACTGCTGTTTAACAATTATAGGACTGCGACCAGAACCAGGAAGTCAATCGCAGATACGGTAACGTTTATATTTATTTTATTAAACAATTATAAAATGCTGCCATCACAACAATACAATGATAATAGGACCAAGTTATTTTAATGCAGTGTTAGAGGAACAATCCAACAGAGGACCACAAGAAATAGAAACTAAACACTTGTCAATAAGCATTTGTAGATTTGGTAGTCTATTCTGGTAGGAATCATGTAGAAAAAGGCACAATACATTGCTGATGCTCAGATGTTATGCACACTGCATATATTTATCTAAATTAGTTCGCTTACAAGACATTCAAAGGCTCAGACAACTTACTACATTTTGGGATTTTGCCAAACTGTAGCATCATTTTAAGCTGGGTAACAGTTTGAGCGGCTTTACAAAAACATAGAAACAGGTTCTCCATATTTTCTTAATTTCAAACACAATCAATGGTGAGTGGTTCAAACTAAGCATTTGGAACAAAAATAAAAGTATGTTAGCTAGCTGCTAGTGCAACTATTTAGTGTGAAGGATGCCGTTGGTTGTAGTGCCTAAAGGTTTGAGACTGGGCGCAGCACCCTCATTGGCTTAGTCGACAGTGGCTGGTCATCCTCCTTCAGCCTAGGGCAGAAGGCTGGTCTGAGGTAAGTGTGGCTGGCTGAGTCCTGATCCAGGGTACAGTAGAAAGTGTAGACACGCCATCCTCACTGCATCGTAGAAGCTCAGGATTCCACTGTCCACATCCAGAAAGACCCCGATCCGTATGGGTGGGTTGGAGTCCGGTGCATGGAACGCAAATGCCAGCCAGTCATGCTGGGCAGAGAACTGCTGCTTGCTCTTGCTGTAACTCAGACTCCACGACTGGTCATCAGTGCCGAGCTTGCAGGTCACCGCTATCTGGTATGGGCCAAGGAAGGCTACACCGAGGGCCCAAGAGGAGAGCCCCTCTACTTCCACCTCCCAATTGTGCACACCCTTGGAGGAGATAATGACTCCCATTACACAGTAAGGCCGATCCAGGTAACATGGTTCCTCATGTCGCTGGTCCTCCTCAGTCACCCACACAGAGCCAGAGTCAGGGTCCAACTTCAGTTTGGGGTGGGCACTTAATTCAGCAAAGAAAATTACATCTCCTACAGAAACATAATATTAGAGATATGAGCCAAGATGTTACTTTAAAATGGCTGACAGGAACAATTAGCTGGCCAAAAACACAATAGGTTTCTAATGTACTATAGTTGTGTGAATGTTCAGATAGACTGATTGGTTCAATATTCAGCTAATAATGATATTTTTTAAAACTTGTGTTAACTGCTCTTCATGGAGACGGAGTACCTTGAAATGTTTTCTGGAGAGTCTGGAATAAGGGGGTGATTCTAGATGAAGCCACAAGCTTGGTTCCACTCCAATTACTGAGCTTCTCCATCTGACGGGAACAAACGTCCCTTTGAAGCAGGTCTGCCCTGCAACGGGGAAATTTAAGATCATTAAAGTTCAGAATTTAGCGAGATGAACATAATGTGTAGCATATGTACAGTCTGTTGCGCCAATTATTTACATACATGTAAAGAAATTTGTCAAATACTGTGGTGCTGGTCAGAAAAAAAAGAAAAAAAAGGCATGACATTAAATTATTCTACTTTGAGGGAACTGTTTGTGGGTGTCTTCAGCTATAATTCAGTCATAAAAATTATTTCAACTTACCACTCCTCATTCTTCAAGAGCTGTTTAATAAAATTAAATCGAACAGTTAAAATAAATCATTATGAAATGTAGCCATACGCTTAATTAATTGATTATTAGCATAAGCGCCACTGGGTGCGCTGCCTACTGTTTTTGTTTTTTGTGGTGCCGAATTTCAACTCTCATTTAGATTTACGTCCCAGTACACTCCTAGCCTGGACAAACCAGACAATGCTGTGCTCACCATTGTTTCACGTCAGCGTTCAGTCTTTCTTTTAAAAATGTTATTATGCCCTAATCATGCTTGTGCTCTACCTGGTGCAGCACCAGGGGGTCACTGATGGTCTGAGTCTTCAGCAGGGTGTCCTGTGCCTGTGTCAGCCTGTCCTGCAGCCTCCTCAGCCCCTCTGTCCGCTGCTTCCCGGTCCTGCTCTCCTGCACCATGTCCACAGAGAACCTCTTCTGCCACGCCTGCTCTTCAAACTCAAGGAACAGCTTGATTCTGCGCAGGAAGGCTGTGCACTCACTTTGCTGCCTCTCCAGACTGGCCTGTTATAAAAATGGGTGACCGTCAGAGGTGTAGCCTGGTTAAACCAGACAAATGCTGCAGTCACGCTGGGGCGGAGTTATTGACTTGGAGGCCCCAGGCAGAAGCCAGTCTTAGGCCCCCGCCCATGTCTATTTAACAATCATGGCTACTGAACAAAGAGCTGTTTGGAGCCAGCTCTTCTAAGTGAAAGAAGAATAATTAAAATGCCCCTCACTACTAAAAAGGTATTTGCGTTGCCACAGAACAAGGGTGGGCAATAATTTTGACTCGATGGCTACGTCAGGATTTCAAAAGTTCAATGGAGTACCGCACAGATTGAAACATTTTCCGACAGATTTGTTCACCAAAAGCAATTTGCAGGCAAGAAAAATGGCAGTAATAAAAAAAATGCCGCTCCCATGTTTCATGAGCAGAAATAAAAGATCCCAGAAATGTTCCATATGCACAAAAAGCTTATTTCTCAAAGATTGTAAACAGATGGTTTACATCCCTGTTAGTCAGTATTTCTCCTTTGCCAAGGTAATCCATACACCTGACAGGTGTGGCATATGAAGCTGATTCAACAGCCTGGTCGTTACAGGTGCACCTTGCACTGAGGACAATCAAATGTGCAGTTCTGTCATAACACAATGCCACAGACGTTTCAAGTTGAGGGAGCATGCAATTGTCTTGCTGACTGCAGGAATGTCCACCAAAGCCGTTGCCAGAGAATTTAATGTTTGTTTCTCTACCAAAAACCACGTCCAACATCATGTTTTAGAGAACGTCAGCACGTCCAAATGGCCTCAACCACGTGTAACCACGCCAACCACCCAGATCCAGCTTCTTAACCTGCGTGATCATCCGAGACCAGCCACCCAGATCCAGCTTCTTAACCTGCGTGATCATCCGAGACCAGCCACCCAGATCCAGCTTCTTAACCTGCGTGATCATCCGAGACCAGCCACCCAGATCCAGCTTCTTAACCTGCGTGATCATCCGAGACCAGCCACCCAGATCCAGCTTCTTAACCTGCGTGATCATCCGAGACCAGCCACCCAGATCCAGCTTCTTAACCTGCGTGATCATCCGAGACCAGCCACCCAGATCCAGCTTCTTAACCTGCGTGATCATCCGAGACCAGCCACCCAGATCCAGCTTCTTAACCTGCGTGATCATCCGAGACCAGCCACCCAGATCCAGCTTCTTAACCTGCGTGATCATCCGAGACCAGCCACCCAGATCCAGCTTCTTAACCTGCGTGATCATCCGAGACCAGCCACCCAGATCCAGCTTCTTAACCTGCGTGATCATCCGAGACCAGCCACCCAGATCCAGCTTCTTAACCTGCGTGATCATCCGAGACCAGCCACCCAGATCCAGCTTCTTAACCTGCGTGATCATCCGAGACCAGCCACCCGGACAGTTGATGAAACTGAACAACTGAATCATTTCTGCACAAACGGTCAGAAACAGTCACAGGGAAGCACATCTGCATGCTTGTTGTACTCACCAGGGTCTTGACCTAACTGCAGTTTGGTGTCGTACCCGACTTCAGTGGGCAAACGCTCACCTTCGATGGCCACTGGCATGCTGGAGAAGTGTGCTCTTCACAGATGAATCCCGATTTCAACTGTACCGGACAGATGGCAGACAGAGTGTATGGCGTCGTGCTGATGTCAGCGTTGTGAGCAAAGTTCCCCATGGTGGTAGGGTTATTATGGGCAAGCATAAGTAAGTTATGGCCAACGAACACAATTGAATTTTATCGATGGCAATTTGAATGCAGAGATAGCGTGATGAGATCCTGAGGCCCATTGTCGAGCCAGTCATTTGCCGCCATCACCTCATGTTTCAGAATGATAATGAACAGCCCCATGTCGCAAGGATCTGTACACAATTCCTGGATGCTGAAAGTGTCCATGTTCTTCCATGGCCGACATACCTGTCACGTAACCGATTGAATATGAGTGGGACAACATGCCACAATCAACAGCCTGGTCAACTCTACGCAAAAGAGATGTGTCGCGCTGCACGAGGTAAATGGTGGTCACACCAGATACGGACTGGTTTTCTGATCCACGCCCCAACCTTTTATTTAAGGTATCTGTGACCAACATATGCATATCTATTCCGTCATGTGAAATCCATAGATTAGGGCCTAATACAGGTCAATTGACAGATTCTCATATGAACTGTAACTCAGTAAACTCTGAAATGTTTGCATTTATATTTTTGTTCGTGTACATATTGTCTGTTTTACACTTTCAAGTTAGGGATTCTGGGCCAATACCTATATCTGTTGTTTTCCTATGCAATAGACAATACTGATATTTTATGGACTTTAACAATTCTAGCACAGATACAAACTGCAACCAAGTTATGTTTTATGAGGCTAAAAAGGAAAATATGGCAAATGACTTGAATATGGGGAAGGAGTAAAACAAATATTTGCACCACAACATGACTGAAATGCATAAGGGAAGAGCATAGTTAATACTTGTATGCAAAGGAGATGCGTGTAGAAAAAAAGATGTGACAAAACCACAATTGAAAATAATGCACAGTAACATGCTGACCAGACCGCTCGCACACATGTTGATTTTGTCCACACACACACATCAGACACGATCAAGACACGCAGGTTGAAAAATCAGAACCAACTATATTAATTTGGGGACAGGTCAAAAAGCAAACAATTATGGCAATTTAGCTAGCTTGCTGTTGCTAGCTAATTTGTCCTGGGATATGAACATTGGGTTATTTTACCTGAACTGTACCAGGTCCTCTACTTCGACAATTAATCCACAGATAAAATGGTAAACCGAGGTGGTTTCTAGTAATCTCTACCGCTTCTTCTTTTTTGGACTTTATATGGCAGTTGGCAAAGAACTTTAAGGTGCATTACCACCACCAACTGGACTGGAGTGTGGACCTCAGTTCATCTTTCAATCACCCACATGGGTATATGCTCCTAAAAACCAATGAGGAGATAGGAGAGGCGGGACTTGCAGTGCATCAAGCATCACAAATAGAACTAAGGTCTATTTTAGAGCCTGGCTATGCAGACGCTCGTAAGCAGTGTGAGTGTAATGATTGCGCGGCATGTGAGCGTCAGAATGAAGCGGAAGACACATAGGCCTGTGTCTCAAAAACAGTCATAGCTTTCAGGCATGGGGTCGTAATAGTGAAGTTGTTCAATATCTAGAGACAAATTCGGAGGAGGAAAACAGACACCAATCCATTTGTCACAAGCACTATAATAGCACACCAGGGAGATTATTCACGAGTGAAGTAGGACCTCAAGTGGAGTAGGATTGCAAGATCATTTTGTTTAATAATACATTAGTTATGCCAAGTTCACGAGGCCGCCTGATGTCAGGCCCCAGGCAATTGCCTTACACGGAACCCAAACCGGCTGTGCGCATGCACCATCGTGCATTCATTTATTGCAACGCTGACGACACTGCTCACGTCGCGAGCATTGCAAAATAAATGTATGAATCTATGGTATTCAATTATTGCACCCACACTGCTCGCGCCAACAAGCGTCTGCGTTGCTGCCAAGGGCTAAAATAGAAGTCATTCCTATTTCTGACGCAGATCGCGCTGCAAGTCCTGCCTCTCCCATCTCCTCATTGGTTATACCCACGTGGGTGATTGAAAGATGAAGTGTTGCCGGTTGTCATGGTATTACTATTAAAGTTTAGATGCCAATCACCATATAAGTTAAATGATGAAAAAGCCTGGAAGGATGAGAGCTGACTAGAAATTATTCAATTTTTATGTGTGGATTAATTGTCGGAGTAGAGGACCTTGTGCATTTCAAGTAAAATAACCTAATGTTTATATCCCAGGACAAATTAGCTAGCAAGTGCAATATAAATTGCCATAAATGTTTAATGGTTTTCAACCTGTCCCCAAATTAATGTCATTGGTTCAGAGTTTGTTTTGATATTTTAACCTGCTTGTCGTGATCGTGTTTGGTGTGGGGGGACAAAATAAATGTATGCACGATGGCGCACACGCGCAGCCGGTTTGGGTTCCGTGTTAGTTGTCTAATAAGTCTGCCACTACATGCACTCACTATTCAGACTAGTTTAACGGAAGTGGTGAGGGGAGCATCAACATTTGCCTAATTCCTATCATGTGGGGTTTGGGTTAATTTTCTTGCTGACATAGTCAACATGATAGGATCTGTGTTACCTTGGAACACGAAGCAGCTTCATCAATTTTTGCCAGGCCATTCTTTACTTCAGTCAGCCTCTCTTTAATACCCTGAAGTTTGACTTGACAGTTCCCCTATCAAAACAATTAAAGACATACCATTGATTAATTAGTGATTTACCAATTAACAAGATGCATTCTAATAGATTTTCTGAAAATAGCGCAAACTCAAAGTATCTTCCATGAATGCACAAGTGACCAAAATGAAAATATGAGACACCACCTCACCCTTAAAGTATCCAGCGCATCTGCCAGTTTCACAACGTTGTGCCCATCCCTGTGCTTGGCCTCCGCAGGTAGCATGCAGTAGGCACACAGGGGGGTCTGGTCTGTCTCGCAGTAAAGTTCCTGTTCCTTCCCGTGCTCTTTGCAGAGTCTGCTAGTGTCGCCCATCGGGCTCACCAGAACGTGTTGGCGCAGTACAGCGTTCTCCAAGTGTGGTATGATGTGAACGGTGCAATATGACTCTTCGCAGCTGACACAACTCTTTTCTGCGAACATCCTCTGATCACCTTTGCAGACAGTGCAGTCGACACCGCTTGCACGTTTACTGTGGTACTTTTCAATTATGTTGTTAAGTACAACGTTATTTTTCAAGTTTAACGTTGAATCGCAAGTGTAAGAAATTGTAATAGAGACTGGAAACTAGCAATAACTACACTTCAACATAAGCCATATATTATACAAAAATACACATACTCCTCATTTCTCTTGGACATATGCTGGACTTAAGACGCCAACTACAGACACACATAATTCCCCTCCCCCATAATAACCACAGAACACACTCAACCCATGGTTGGAGCCCAGGACAAAGAACTATCTCAGGAACCAATGGAACGTGGACACCAGGCCTGATCAGGACTACCCAAGACCCAGATCGACCAATCGGAAGGCCAGACTCGCAGATCTACCTACTTTGCTTGTTGTCTAAATAGTACTGTACAATTCTTGAAACTACTCTCTTTCCCGGACGATTCAATAGGAGTCAGACAGAAAGAGCCTTGCTGCAAGATTTTACTAAGATATCTTTACATGTGATTAAACGGCCTTATTATAAAATTATCCACCTCGTCCTATTGTCTCCTCTTGTTCTCCTGTCAACGTTTTACTAACACAAGGTGCAAGGCAAAGAGGACAGTTGTAACATATACACAGTCTCTAGAATCCACCCTCGACATCGATGTTTTCGACTTTCACCGCAGATCTTTTCAACTGCTTCACACAGCCTTCACAATAATTATGACCGCACGGCAAAGTCACAGGCTCGACAAATATGTCACGGCAGACGGCGCAAAGAAGCTCCTCGTCAAGAGATATGACCTCCATGCCAAACAAATGTACGGTTCAGAATATAACCAAAACGTGTGCACTCTCTTCGATAACTAGGTAAGTTAGTTATGATTTAATCGAAAATTGAGAAGAGAAACTTGTAAAAGTGCTTCGTCCAATCAAAACGGTCCGTTCCAAACTTGAATATCACGTGACTTTACTGTCCAGCTTTTGAATCCCGTGCAGTTTCATTTACACATGGTCATTACTTTGTTGTTCCCGTTTAATTACTTTGTTGTTGATTTTTTTCATTTCGGTTTTACTCAAAATATTTTGTTAATGATGTAATATTTATTTCATATAGAAAATGCATGTGGATGGGTTAAACCAGTCCTTCTCAAATAGTGGGGGGCGCGTGTGACCCCGGGGAACATGTTTTTTTTTGGCACCGAACAAGAGCAGGAGATATGAAGTGCAGATAACAAACCCTTAAGAGACACCATGGAAAAATATTTAACAGCGATGAAAAGAAAGGCGGAGAGAAGATGGAGATGAGACAAACGTAAATCTCCCGAAAGCTAAGACGAGAAAATATGACGACGCGTATGTAGCGCTTGGATTCACTGTGACTACGGTGGGAGACGAGGAAATACCGGTATGTTTACTGTGTCTAAAAATGTTGGCAGCGGACAGCATGAAGCCAAATAAATTAAGGCGTCACTTAAAGACATTACACCCCAATCACGCTGATAAGCCGCTTGAGTTTTTTCAGCGAAAACGTGCCGAATATTGCCAACAATCGTCCCGCTTTGTGAATGCTACTTCAGTAAACCAGCGAGCACTGTTAGCATAAGTGCGCGTACCATATAAGGTGATATAAGGTGGCGTACCAAATTGCTCAGTACAAAAAAAAAAAAACATAGCAGAGGAGCTGATACTGCCTGCAGCATTAGACATGGTCTCTGTCATCAGGTCCCAGCTAAACATTGAGCAGGAGTTGAGAGTTGCAGTATCATGCTTCAAACCCCGCTTCGAAAAGCTGTGCTCTGCAAAACGTGCTCATTGTAGCCATTAATCCTGACTTCCTCATTTTGATTTTAAAAAATCAGCACAAATTGTTTTATAGGTCAAAGTGTTTCATATATTGTGCTCCTGAGTTAATGTTGCTGATCAATTTGAATGTATTATTATTTATTGATTATATTTTATTTTTCAGAATCAAATGGTCAAAAAAAAAATGGTTTAAATAAGGCTTGAATTTTTTTTTACATTTCCGGCAAATTGATGCACTTTAAGTCTTTTCTGTTACAGACTAAAAAACAATGTTAATAAAGTTATTCTTTGTTGTAAGTTGATCTATATTTCTTTTTTCGTTTTCTTTAATGTTAATAAGGATACAATGTTATGCAGAGGTGTACTTATAACAATTTTATAGACAAATGATACCATTTATAGTCGTTGGGGGGCGCGAAATGTTTACTTCTGCCTAGGGGGGGGCGTAAACAGAAAATAATTGAGAAGCACTGGGTTAAACCCCAAACAACCATTGTTTGGTTGATTTAGCCAAGAACCACGATCTAATAGGGTTTTTTTTATTTTTTTTATTTTTTTTATTTAACCTTTATTTAACCAGGTAGGCAAATTGAGAACACGTTCTCATTTACAATTGCGACCTGGCCAAGATAAAGCAAAGCAGTTCGACACATACAACAACACATAGTTACACATGGAGTAAAAACAAACATATAGTCAATAATACAGTGAAAAAGATAAAAAATAAGTCTATATACAATGTGAGCAAGTGAGGTGAGATAAGGGAGGTGAAGGCAAACAGATATATGTATAAATAAATAAAAATATAAAAAGGCCATGGAGGCGAAGTGAGTACAACACAGCAAGTAAAATAAAAACTAAAAAAAACACTGGAATGGTTGGTTTGCATTGGAAGAAAGTGCAAAGTAGAGACAGAAATAATGGGGTGCAAAGGAGCAAAATAAATTAATAAATAAATACAGTAGGTAAAGAGGTAGTTGTTTGGGCTAAATTGTAGATGGGTTATGTACAGGTGCAGTAATCTATGAGCTGCTCTGACAGCTGGTGCTTAAAGCTAGTGAGGGAGATAGGTGTTTCCAGTTTCAGAGATTTTTGTAGTTCGTTCCAGTCATTGGCAGCAGAGAACTGGAAGGAGAGGCGTCCAAAGGAAGAATTGGTTTTGGGGGTGACTAGAGAGATATACCTGCTGGAGCGCGTGCTACGGGTAGGTGCTGCTATGGTGACCAGCGAGCTGAGATAAGGGGGGACTTTACCTAGCAGGGTCTTGTAGATGACCTGGAACCAATGGGTTTGGCGACGAGTATGAAGCGAGGGCCAGCCAACGAGAGTGTACAGGTCGCAGTGGTGGGTAGTATATGGGGCTTTGGTGACAAAACGGATGGCACTGTGATAGACTGCATCCAATTTATTGAGTAGGGTTTTGGAGGCTATTTTGTAAATGACATCACCGAAGTCGAGGATTGGTAGGATGGTCAGTTTTACAAGGGTATGTTTGGCAGCATGAGTAAAGGATGCTTTGTTGCGGAATAGGAAGCCAATTCTAGATTTGACTTTGGATTGGAGATGTTTGATGTGGGTCTGGAAGGAGAGTTTACAGTCTAACCAGACACCTAGGTATTTGTAGTTGTCCACATATTCTAAGTCAGAGCCGTCCAAAGTAGTGATGTTGGACAGGCGGGCAGGAGCAGGCAGCGATCGGTTTACGTTACGCCTTTATGCCCAATGCCTCAGCCAATCACTTATCGCGAGTAAAAAGGCGGGACTCAAATCAACCAATGGATGCAACGAACGCCAAGCATCTTACAGTACAGTAGCACAAGACAAGGGTTTCCATCAAGACAAGAGGCACGAAAGTGAATGAAGGTAAAAATACATTTAATTTGAAATCTCACCTTACCAATTTAGCTAGATACGTCTTGGTCATAGATGTTTCTTACCTCATCACCTAAACTCGGTTTGATTTTGCGTTTCATTTTAGTAATTCTAACTAACTGGCCTTTGCTAGCTAACTCAGCTAACATACTGTATCCAGATACCATAGCTTGTGTAGCTAGCTAACTACTGTTCCTTGGCTCTGAAGGTCAAAATGGATCAGCTCAGTTAATAGCTAATGGTGAAAAGAACAAGCACTGGTTGTACCCTAATAATCAGTGACTACAGGGTCGTTTGTAGAGGAGATAGTAATTGATTGAGAAGTAGAACAGGTAAATGTTGCCTAGGACAATTTCCATGTATGACACCTGTTAGTTAGCTACAATTCTAGCTATACTTGCAATACACTTGTCTGGTATTGTCTGTGTATATCTTCTCATATCATATTGTGTCAGTGCATCAATCATGTTCAGAATTTCCTTGTCATTACAGTTGTCTAGTGTCTTTTATTAGAAAATGGAAATGTGATTATGGGAAAACTGTAAGACTAACACCTATAGTCCTCTTTCATCCCCCTGCAGAAATGAGAGCCATGTCTCCTGAGGATCCCTTCCAGGACTCTTTAGACGATGAGCTAGATGGCTTCTCAGAGCATGGGAGAGGGAGCAGGATACGCAGCAGCGTCTACACTAAAACCCCTGAGATGGAGAGCAACTAGTGAGATCTATGGGCCACAGTTTTGTTTAGGGGATAGTTAGCTCTCGAAATCTCTAGGCGGCATTCTGCCTTCTCCCTACAGTTCTCAGCCATTAGCTTCGCCTACCACTGCCTTATCTGAACTTCAAATCAAACTTTATTTGTCACATTCTTAATCCTGTATTGACACTTTGCCTGTTTGATGGTTCATCTGAGGACCTAGCGGGATTTCTTTTAAGCGTCCGGATTCGTGTCCCGCTCCTTGAAAGCAGCAGTTCTACCCTTGATGCGGATGTTGCCTCTAATCCATGGCTTCTTGTTGGGATATGTACGTATGGTCACTGTCGGGACGACGTCGGTGATGTACTTATTGATGAAGCCGATGACTGAGGTGGTATACTCCTCAATGCCATTCGATGAATCCAGTAACATATTCCAGTCTGTGCTAGCAAAACAGTCCTGTAGCGTAGCATCCGTGTCATCTGAACAATTTTTTTATTGCCCGAGGCACTGGTGCTTCCTGCTTTAGTTTTTGCTTGTAAGCAGGAATCAGGAGGATAGAATTAGGGTCAGATTTGCCAAATGGAGGGCGGTGGAGAGCTTTGTATGCATCTCTGTGTGTGGAGTAAAGGTGGTCTAGAGTTTTTTTACCTCTGGTTGCACATGTGACATGCTGGTGGAAATGATGTAAAACAGATTTAAGTTTGCCTGCATTAAAGTCCCCGGCCTCTAGGAACGCCGCTTCTGGATGATAATTTTCTTGTTTGCTTATGGCCTTATAGAGTTGGTTGAGTGCTGTCTTAGTGCCAGTATCGGTTTGTGGTGGTAAATAGACGGCTACGAATAATATAGATGAGAACTCTCTTGGTAGATAGTTTGGTCTACAGCTTATCATAAGGTACTCTACCTCAGGACGAGCAATACCTCGAGACTTCTTTAATATTAGACATCGCGCACCAGCTGTTATTGACAAATATTCACACCCCCACCTAGGGTTGCTAACTTTCTCACTACCAAATAAGGGACAAAAGGTGACATGCCAGTGCACGGTGCCACGGTGGTATGGGTATGGTGTTGTGTGAATGAATATACAGTGTATATTCATATTCTTATTCAATTGGAAAGGCAAATAATTTGTATTGTAATGAAACAGCAGAGAGCAGGTCTCGAACCCTCGACCTTCTAGCCCAAAGTCCAGCGCGCTATCGACTGTGCCGCAAGAGCATGCTCGTGCGGCAGGGTCGATTTCCGCGCTTATAAACCCAGGGTCGTTACACTATATTCAATTTTGTCTATAGCTTTACTTAAACTGTATCATTATGTAAACTTATGTGAATAACCCTCAAAATAAATTATCAAAGAAATCACAATTTGGACCTTTACAGCGAAAAAACAACCTTTCAAATGCAAAAGAGGAAATGAGGGGCATGAGTCACTCACCAAGTCTACTTATTTTTTGCTGCTCTTGACTGATTCAAGCAGTCCTTTCTCCTTTTGCATAGCCAGAGAGAAGTCATTACATGACAACTCACAGTTCACAGATATTGAAGTTCATTTTTGATCAGCTCTGTCACAGAGCCTCTGTGCTACATCTGTTTCTTGAGTCTGACCATTTAATGGTCATCAGACAGAAAATCCTCTCTACAAAGGCATTTGAGCCTGGCACACTGAGGACAAATGAGACAATCCTGAACATGTTGATCAAGTTGGCTTTCCCTTGGTTTTGGAAAACTGCCACCCACTTCTCACTGGCGGATTTGTTGTATCCTGTCTGGCTTTCTGTATTTCCTCCCGGCTAGCACAAAACTCTTCATAGAGTTGGTCCATACTGACCGTCTCTGTAATTTTGAGGACAACCACCACCTGCTCCAGGTCAGTGAAGGAGAGCTCCTCATAGAGGCCGATCAGTTTCACCATTACATTTTCTGGTGAGAAATCAAACCACATGTTTGATGTAATGACAGTAATGACAGTGTCATAGATGTAATGACAGTGTCATAGAACTTCAAAGTCCTGTTGCTGCTTCGACCTTTGTGCTGACAATTGTTTGTCCATCAGCTGCTTGGTCAGGTATCCAAAGAAACTGTCCTGTTTCAGCTGAAGCATCTTCATTTTGAACTTTTGGACTTCCTCGTAAACATCTGTGATGCAGAGCGTTGTTTCCTCCTGCTTTTGTACGAGTTGGTCAAAAACACACCCCACGTTGTGGAAAAAGCACAGATAAATCTCAGCATCTTCTGCTTTTTCTTCATACTCAAAAATACTCTTCAGTGCCACAGGACAGGTCTCCCCAAGGGACATGAAGTTTGATGTAAGAGCTCGCCAGCTTCGCAGGAGACGATCGACAGCTGGATGAAGAGAGAGCCATCGTGTGCAAACATGTTGCAGAATTTCACGCCACTCAATGTCAACAAAGGCAAAAAATGCATGCAGTTCCTCTCTTCGGGAAGCAGATACTGATAAGTGGCTGTAGATCTGTAAAACAATTGTCTCAATATCCACTGACAGCTGATTGCAGGCGTGCTTGCAGGCATTATGAGCTATGTGAGCTGGGCAATTAGCTTTCAGAATGTGATTGTTGGCACTGCTCAATAACTGGTAAACGGAGAGGTGTTTTCCAGTTTTGTCCGTTTTTCCGCAGTAGACGTCACGAAGAATGCACCGATTTTGCTAGCACCTTTACCTAGCGTGGCCTTGTGCATTTCTGTGGATGCATGCTGAGTTAGGTCATTCTCCCCTCCATGGCCAATTGAGAATCCCCGACGCATAAAGTACAGAAAGCTTTTGTAGAGTCACCACTGACGGGCTTAACCCACGTCTTTTTTGCTTCACATTGTTTGTTGTAGCTGCACAGTCTTTTCTTTTTTGCAGGTTTATCCATATATCCTTGATATGCCAAACCGACTGAACAATAACAGAAATTACTTTGCAGGAATTGGCGAGTTTACGCTTTACTGTGATTGGATGAATTTACGGGACAAGGGAGGTCCAGTATGGGACAAACCAATTTAGCCCAATATAAGGGACATCCCGACTAATACGGGACAGTTGGCAACCCCCCACCCCTTGTCTTACCAGATGTAGCTTCCCTGTTCTGCCGGTGCATGGAAAATCCCGCCAGCTCTATATTATCCTTGTCGTCTTTTAGCCACGACTCTGTGAAACATAAGATATTACAGTTTTTAATGTCCCGTTGGTAGGATAATCTTGATCAACTAACAAAAAAACGAACAAAATAGCACAGTTGGTTAGGAGCATGTAAAACGGCAGCCATCCTCTCGGGCACCATTCCTTCTGTCCTGATGCTGTGTTTTAACATTTAGAAACGTCAATAAACATTGCTTGCCATACGGCTTTCAAAACATATGGCCTCTATCTTTCATCATCAAGAAAGAATCATTCAAATGAAAAAGATACACTTACTCTAGCAGTTTTGCACAGATCCATACAGCTAGATAACTAATTAGCACAGGTGGTCGCCTCCTGTCGTCCGTCTGTTGTCCGTAAACAAGCGCTGTAACATGGAGATATGGCCGTGTGGGAACACTAACCTATCAAGTTGTGTATTAATTTAACATTGTTATTTGAAAATTATTTTGAGCTGATATGAAAGATAAGGTCCTTATGCTTCCAAAACCGCAAGTGATGCATGTTAATGTTCAGACCGAGCATCAGGGATCACAAAAATACACTATACATCTACATTATAAAACGATTGCATTTGGGAGAAACACTGCACAGACAAAGCTCTAAGTGTGGATCCAACTGATTTCTAACCCTCTCTCTGTCTTTTCTTTATATGTAGTTATGGAGACTATGGTGCAACCATGGACAAAAGTCCCCTATTGAAAACATTGATGGATGCCGAAGCAGCGGCCAATTCTGCAGCCATACAGCTCATGTCATTCAAGGAAACACTGGAGGGCGATTTTGCCGTACGTGAAGTCCTTTGCAGTTGATGTGCAGACAGTGCACCTGTCTTTATTTTAAGAGAGGCATAACATGATATCAACATCTTTAATTTGTTTACAATGTTTAAGGTGTCAAAAGCAGAATTTAATTAATCCTTCTGTTACAAAGGACTCAAGACACTGTGCTTCTGATAACCGGCGGATGTCAAGGCAGAGAGGCCTTCTGCTGGACAAGTTGGAGGTTTTTAAACGGATGAACAAGTCTGTTCGACAGCAACTCCAACACCTGAAGGATGCAGAGGTTGGCAATTCTAATCTGATGGCTAATGATTACTACTTTGAAGGACTGTCAGCTAGCAATTTAAAAGGGGGTCATGCTTATGACAAGTATTAGAATGCATTATACCTGTGCACTAAAGTAAAGGGTTATTGCAACTTTGTCTTCTTAAATTAACATATGATTTGACTACACTTTTTGTTTCCTGTATTAGGCGTCTCGAATGGAGACAAACAAACACATCGATCTCTTACTGAAGAAGCTTACACAGGCTGAGTGTAATAATCTGGTAAATTGCTTCTCCCTTGGTGAAAAAAAAAAAACTTCAAGCATTACTCCAGACCTGTATTGAAACGCTTTGAAATGTTGACATAGCGGTGCCAAGGCTTAAGATTTTATAAGGTCTGCCAGTTTGTTAAGCTCCCCTTGGCAGATAATAGGGTCATTCAGTGCAGTATGGCTCAGTGGGTTGAAACATGATGCCAGCTACATTAAAGTTGGGGATTTGATTCAAACCCGCATGGGCCACATATACTGAACTTGTGTGCTAAATTTGTAAGACACTTTGGATAGAAAAGCATCTGCTACTGTTCACTATACACATTTGTCATTTCAAATGAAAATTGTACTGTGGGAAAGATTTGTTTTATTTTTATGTTTGTTGTTATTTTGTTTCCACCAGCATTTGAAAGGAGATTTGAATGATAAAGAACAAATGGTAGAAGAACTGATGGGTTTGCGGAAGAAAGAAATGGTTAGCATTGGGCTTTAATTTCACATGATATTTGTACATGATAAAACATTGACAAAGGTACAAATTAAATGAAGGCATTGTCCTCACACCATCTCTTTCTGCTTTGATGCTCCACAGGAGAACACAGAGAATGCGGTCCATGCCACCAAGTCTGTGGAGACCACACGTGCTCACCTGCAGGGCCAGCTACGCAGCAGGGAGGCCGACAACAACCGTCTCACTGTGCAGCTCCGGGTAACACAAGTTCAGGCATCAGTCTATGAATATATCAATCACTTTATTGTCCCATTTGAGAACTTAGTAAGGACAAGCCATTCTATCTGTAGAATAAGACACAGAGGAAGCACAATACACAATTTCCAGTAAATATGAAGCTTCCAGCCTGTGTGTCTGATGTCTGGGAGGGTTGGGAAGAAAGAGCAAAAAATAGACGCATTTCTGTTTCACAAAGAATGGTGGATAATATTAATTTACGACCCATCCAAGATGGACGTTGTCCATAAGTGAAATCCTATTTGTTTTAAAAAGGCTAGGAATTAGTGTGTAGATATGTTTAAAGCTTAAACACTGTGCATGTTCCCTCTCTTTTTTCCAGGGTTTGGAGAGGCAGTTGACGGCACAGAAGCTGGAGATAGATGGTCTGAGGGGGGAGATCTCTGTTTTTTTGGAGAAGGCAGCGCAGGAGAAAGAAGTCCTGAAGAAGGCCACCCGCTCCCAGAAACAGAGGGCCGAGAGGTTCGAAGTTGCTGTGGATAAATGCTACACGAAACTGAGGGAAAAAGTACGTATGGGTAATGTTGGGAACCAATAAGAACACAGTTTTTACTTTAGCTACGGTGTCCCCTACTTTACACAACTTGGGTATCCCGTTCTTGGTGAGTTCATTGCCACTGCCAGTAAGGTGCATTATGTTATGTTCTATTACATGTAGGATGTTCAGCTGGTTGAGGTTCATTCAGAGCGGGACACATGGAGGAGACATCAGGAGCAGAAGACAGATGAGAGAATACAGCTTGATGCACAGATAGGACTGCTAAAAGGGTACGTCATTTCAAGCCTTAGTATTCATTTTTTGTCCTGGACACAAAGTCTGGCATATTGTCAATCCAGGTCCTTGAGGCAATAAATAATATTATTTTTTTAATTTGTTTTACTTTTCAAATCTTCTCCTCACAGAAAGTATTTGGGCAAGCGACAATTGCTTTTTTCTTAATTCCTTTATTTTTATTTTGGGGATTTGTGTGTATTGTGGGGCAGCAGGTAGCCTAGTGGTTAGAGCGTTAGACTTGTAACCGAAAGATTGCAAGATCGAATCCCCGAGCTGACAAGGTAAAAATCTGTCGTTCTGCCCCTGAACGAGGCAGTTAACCCCCTGTTCCTAGGCCGTCATTGAAAATAAGAATTTGTTATTTTTTTATTTTACCAGGTAGGCTAGTTGAGAACAAGTTCTCATTTACAACTGCGACCTGGCCAAGATAAAGCTTCTTAACTGACTTGCCGAGTTAAATAAATAAAAAATTGTTGGGTATTACTGCACTGTTGGAGCTAGAAACATCAGCATTTTGCTGCAAAGTATGTGTACATGACCCATAAAATTGTATTTTATTTAGATTTTTATTGTTGTTTCATTACAGCCAAATAGCAGACATTACTGTGAAGCTGCAGAAAGAGAGAGATGAATTCGCTGCTGCAAATGAGGCCTTACTGCTAAAAGGGGAAAAACTCAATGCTGAAAACAGAAACATTGGCCTTGAGAACGCAACCCTCAAGGTAGGAAAATAAAACAGCAATATATACCTTGAAGTTGTGTGTGCACCACCCAACAATTATTGATTTATTTATTTAGTTTGACTTGGGAACTCCTTCAAGACTAGTTTGACTTGGGAACTCCTTCAAGACTAGTTTGACTTGGGAACTCCTTCAAGACTAGTTTGACTTGGGAACTCCTTCAAGACTGTTGGAAAAGCATTCCTCATTAAGCTGGTTGAGAGAATGATAAGAGTGTGCAAAGCTGTCATCAAGGCAAAAAACATGTATTTTTTTTGTTAAATATAACCTTTATTTAACTAGGTTAAGAACAAATTCTTATTTACAATGATGGCTTACTGGGGAACAGTGGGTTAATTGCCTTGTTCAGGGGCGGAACGACAGATTTGTACGTTGTCAGCTCGGGGATTTGATCCAGCCACCTTTCAGTTACTGGCCCAACACTAACCACTAGGCTACCTGCCGCCCCAAAGGGTGGCTACTTTGAAGTATTTGATTTGTTTAACACTTTTTTGGTTACTACATGATTCCATATGTTTTATTTCATAGTTTTTAATGTCTTCACTATTATTCTACAATTTAGAAAATAGTAAAAATAAAGAAAAACCCTTGAATGAGTAGGTGTGTCCAAACATTTAACTGGTAGTGTATATTATTATTATTATGTGATTTGTTCCCGTCGTGTTCAAGATTATATTGGTTTATGTATGTTCTAGGCGTCCACCGCTGGGCTGGAACTGCAGCTGGTCCATTCTGAAGCAGCCCTGAAAGAGGAGAGCACTATGTTACAGGAGAGGAAAGACCAAGCAGAACAGGATCAGAGTCAGGCAGGGATCCCACACCCCCCATATCCAAGTTTCAATACTTACTAATCCTATAAAAATGCGTTGAGAGATTCATAGGTAAGGTAGAAGTTGTCTGTTTTTATTGACCTGTTATTGCACACCTCTCAGGTGGCAGAGCTTCAAATGGAGGTGGATGATCTGAGAATAAAGTTGGAGAGTGTTCTGAGGGAAACAGAGAACATCAGAGAAGGAAGAGAAGCAGAGGTGGAGAAGGTAAAGTCTTCTGTTGGCTAGATTCAGTGTAAAGAGCTTTGTCTTCAATTGGTTTTCATCCTTCGGAAATTGAAGCAAAAAGATAGCCCATTCAACATGTGTAAGAATAAAATCAAATTGAAATTGAAGCAAAAAGATAGCCCATTCAACATGTGTAAGAATAAAATCAAATTGAAATTGAAGCAAAAAGATAGCCCATTCAACATGCGTAAGAATAAAATCAAATTGAAATTGAAGCAAAAAGATAGCCCATTCAACATGTGTAAGAATAAAATCAAATTGCTTGAAATAGTTTGACACAAACAATATTTGGTTCAGTGAAATCAAAATGAATGTGAATCCTGTGTTTTTGATATTTGTTTGCCTCACAGTTTGCTGAAAGCCTTTAAAAGATTATCTCTGTGTAAATACACATCAGTGGTGAATGGGAGTGTCCAGCTTCCTATGGGTGTATTGTCAGTTGTGGACCAGTCAGTGAGAGCTACTTAGAGAGGTGTGGCCAATCAGTAATTAACATTTCTCTGCGCCCCTGCCCTGCTGGCCGGCGCGCCCCTCCCCCCATGGCCCCCAGGTGAGACTGGAACTGGAGGGGTGTGTAAGGAAGCTGGAAGAGTACCCAGAGTTACTGGGTGCCACAGAGCAGAGTCTTGCGGAGTGCCAGGACAACCTGAAGCGCTCCGAGAAGACATGTGCAGACAAGGCAGAGGCCATTAGACAACTGCAGGTCAAGGTGTGCAATTTAGCAGTAAGACTATGGTAACCTGTAGATGGGCAAGTAAGTGCTGTTGGAGTCCAGTACAGTATGTAGAATGTGGCCGTATATCACTTCCAAGCACCAAATGGCAGTCAAACTCTGTGGTTTCCTTTTATAGTGTTATAATCACAATGGTTATAATGGTGTATCCCAACCCTGTCCTGCTTTGACTTGATGTTAAGGTTTGTGACTGAATGTGCTCAGATTGCAGTGGGAAGAAAGTAAGGTCGCAACCCTATGTGCCCCTGTTAGTTGTATATAGAGCCTTGATGGTCACCTTCAACTGATTTAAGATGTGTTTCTATTCATGTTTCAGCACTGTTCAATCAATGCTTGCCTTTGAGTGTTGCTCATGTTACCTTTGTGTAGCGTTGAGGGTGCTGTGTTGATAAGTTGATAAACCAATGTAATTCCAGTCATTGCATGGTACAGATCTACTATCTTAATTTGTTCACTCTGTTGTCGCAGAGAATATTCCTGAGCAACAGGACATTTACATTTTAGTGTATTCAAGGTTTAAAAAGGCTTCCAAAGTTTGTAATTTACACTTAAAAATTTCTGACTTGATTTCCGCAATCAAAAAATTGATCTACCCCTTCAAAAATGTCCATTCATTATAATCCCCATAATAATTCACATTTCCTGTTGCTGCAGGATTATTTTCCTGCTGTGAGAAGCAGTGTCAAATTAAGTGCATCTGTCCAACTCTTTGTGTTGGTGTACTGTATGTGCTTGAATCCCAGTTCATGTGTTCAATACTAATTGAAAATACATGCAGCATGTAAGATATTCAGTCAAAGAGTACATTTTTTGACTAACCCCAATTCTGAAAATGATTATTCTGAAATGATTATTCTCCATCCAGGTGGAGAGCCAAGGGGAGAAGATGAGATCATCATTGGACATGAAAGAGTCTATCCTTGAGGCTAACTCACAGCTACAGCAGAAAGTGGATGCTCTTCAAAAGTAAGTTTATCTTTCTCTCATTAGACATAATTCATACATGCTCCCATTTTATTACATGTGGTATTTTCAAATGAGATTCTTCTATATTTCTCATGTCAAAGTACATTAGTGACATTGAAGATATATTGTATTGTTTTTACTAAAAAAAAGTTTCAAACCTGACCAGGGTGAATTCTGAAATGTTCTTAAATGTGTATACAATGCTGATGGCTGTTATATGTGTAGGTTATGAATGTGTTATGAAGTCCTTATGTAGCTAGATAGGTGCTCTTCAAGTATCGTTGTGTATTCCTCAAGGCAGATGGAAGAGCTGCAAGGGGAGAACCAGGGGCTGGTCCGTAGGCTGGCAGGTCAGGAGGACGCTTTACGCTATAGCAGCAGGCACCTAGAACAGCGCTCAGCAGACTGCCAGGCTCTCAACAGAGAACTGGAGGCCGCTCTGGCCGACGTCAGGCAACAGGTACTGTATGTTAGCAGCTGCTGGATTATATAGAGTGTGGACAGTATTTCATGCTCATATGCTCAGCATATGGTTTTACTCAAACCTATCATGCGTATAGTAGCAAATGTAAATGCTCAGAATATAAAATATATATGGGAGAGAGAAAAAAAAAATATATATACAGTACCAATCAATAGTTTGGACACTACTAATTCAAGGGTTTTTCTTTATTTTTACTAGCTTCACCTGGAATGCTTTTCCAACAGTCTTGAAGGCGTTCCCACATATGCTGAGCACTTGTTGGCTGCTTTTCCTTCACTCTACGGTCCAAATCATCCCAACCATCTAAATTGGGTTGAGGTCAGGTGATTGTGGAGGCCAGGTCATCTGATGCAGCACTCCATCACAATCCTTCTTGGTCAAATAGCCCTGGAGGTGTGTTGTGTTATTGTCCTGTTGAAAACAAATGATAGTCCCACTAAGCGCAAACCAGATGGGATGGTAGCCATGCTGGTTAAGTGTGCCTTGAATTCTAAATAAATCACAGTGTCACCAGCAAAGCAATATCACACCTCCTCCTCCATGCTTCACGGTGGGAACCACACATGCGGAGATCATCTCTTCTCCTGCTCTGCGTCTCACGAAGACATGGCGGTTGGAACCAGAAATGTCAAATTTGGACTCATCAGACCAAAGGACAAATTTCCACCGGTCTAATGTCCATTGCTCGTGTTTCTTGGCCCTAGCAAGTCTCTTCTTATTATTGGTGTCCTTTAGTAGTGGTTTCTTTGCAGAAATTTGACCATGAAGGCTTGATTCACGCAGTCTCCTCTGACCAGATGTGTCTGTTACTTGAACTCTGTGAAGCATTTATTTGGGCTGCAATTTCTGAGGCTGGTAACTAATGAACTTATCCTCTGCAGAAGAGGTAACTCTGGGTCTTCCTTTCCTGTGGCGGTCCTCATGAGTGCCAATTTCATCATAGCACTTGATGGTTGTTGCGTCTGCACTTGAAGAAACTTTCAAAGTTCTTGAAATGTTCCGGATTGACTGACCTTCATGTCTTAAAGTAATGATGGACTGTCATTTATTTTTGCTTATTTGAGCTTTTCTTGCCATAATATGGACTTGGTCTTTTGCCAAATAGGGCTATCTTTTGTATACCAACCCTACCTTTTCACAACCCAACTGATTGGCTCAAACGCATTAAGAAGGAAAGAAATTCCACAAATGAACAAATGAACCTGTTAATTGAAATGCATTCCTGGTGACTACTTCATGAAGCTGGTTGAGAGAATGCCAACAGTGTCATCAAGGCAAAGGGTGGCTACTTTGAAGAATCTTAAGAATATAATATATATTTTTTGGTTACTACAGGATTCCATATGTGTTATTTCATAGTTTTGATGTCTTCATAAATATTCTATAAAAATAAAGAAAAACCCTTGAATGAGTAGTTGTGTCCAAACTTTTGACTGGTTCCCAGAAGGAAATGGAAAGGCACAGAAACCATTTGAAGATAGTGTATTTTAGGAGTTGAGTTTGTATCAAGAGGTCGAGGTTGACTTTTTGATACATCTCATCATCTCTATTTCTTTAATGCCAAGGTGTCCAATGTGAAAGACAAAGCTGTTTCCAGAGAAAGTTCCTTTCAGACTAAAATCCTGGAACTAGAGGCTGAGAAGAGCAGGAGAGAGAATGAGCTGAAACAGATGAAACAAAGCAATCATTTGGTGAGTATCAGACACTATCACCTACGATAACCTACTGCATACCATAGGATGTTTCTCATATCCCTTAAAGCTAATGATAATACAGTACTTTTTGATGCCATAGCCAATCAGACAATTTTTTTATTTTAAAGAATAGAAATACATACATTTTTCCGTTCAATGGATTGATTCCTTTGTGTAGGCTGAGAAGAAGTTTGAGGTGCGTCTGAAGGACCTGCAGCTCAGCCTGGACCAATCAGAGAGCCACAAGCAGAGCATTCAGAACTACGTAGACTTCCTCAAGAACTCTTACGCCACCATGTTTGATGAAGGACTACCACCGGCAACGTCTAGCTTTGAATCATCCTACTTTTTAAAATGATAATTACTCAGATATGTGTGTTTGTGGTGTGTTATGTGTAACTTGTGTTGTTGTGGAAGTCATATACTTACAATGTATGAACCTTACTTACGAATGTTTTTAATAATGTATGTGTTTTGGAAAACGAATGAATTTGCACATTGATTCATGTTCGATAAAGAAGTCCATGTTTATTTTTATATCGATCAGTAACTACTTTTTTTCCATTATAAATAGAATTTCAATAAAGTTGATAATGGATATTGTACAGACAAATGGATATTGTACAGACAGAGTTTTTACTCAGCGTACTGATCCAAATTGTTTTTCTTAAGTCTTAAAGGGATAGGTTGAGATTTTGGCATAGACTTCCGCTAGTTAGCAATCGCATCATAAACAACCTTTAACTTCCTTCAAACTGCACGCGGAGACAAAAATGGTATCCTTGAGTTCATCTGACTCTTGGTAAGTAGAAACAAATGCTTAATTGACAAAATCTCAACTATCCCTTTAAAGAAGGTAAGTCTTAAGCCTGTATATCACTCAGTGGTGCTGTGCGGGATATGGGAACCTCGGAGAGCCAGTTTCATGACCTGTTTGGGATCTCACTGTCTCCAGGGTGTTGCTCAGGAGTAGTCAGTCAACACTTTGTTTCCCTCCAAATGTTATGCAATCTGATTGAATGCCAACATCTGAAAACAAGGTACAGTTGCTTTAGCTGTCAGGCCTGGTTTCATCACATGATCTCCAGATATCCAACGCAGAGCTAACACAGTCTCAGTTATGTAAAAGACAAAAACAAACAATTCAACTGATAGGTCGTGAACAAACAGGATGAACTCAAGACGGACAACTAGAAAAAACTCAAACCAAGTTTATTCAACCCACTGGATGCTTCAGCTGCAAGCACACTTGTACAATGATCAAACAGGCATATATACTGTATGTCAAGATGAGAGTATGTGTGTGACTTCTCAGAACTGTCCATCTGTTTTCCAAACTGCCTAGATGTTAAGCGGTCTGGTAGCGGTTCCCCTTCATCAGGTCACTTCTCTGTGATGTTTACAAGGGACCTTCTGTTCAACTTACTCAACATACTTGCTGTTCCCCTTTTCTCTCACAGTAACTTTCCATACAAAAAGTTAATCTTCTCCATTTATTGACATACCATATACATTTATTAATCAGGTAACATAATCAATAAGGTCTAATATAGTGACAGGAGTAAGTATATTTCAAGTTGGAACACAACAAACGAGCAGCAACGTGAACCACATGTCCACTGATACTTCCTTACTTCCCCTCTTGGCCTCTTTGTGTTTCACTGTTGATGTGTTTATGTGAGCTGGGATATTGAGTTTTAGAGGTTGTTTGGGTATACAGGCAGGCCTCCAGTCGAACTAAGGTACACTCCATAGCCTGGCCTACCAACAGGAACCTTGGCACATCTCACAATGCTTTGTTACATAAGCTTGACTTGCCACATCTGATGACATCCAGGAACATTTGTTACTCCCTGTGACAGCCAGAGATGGACAGTGTTGTTACCATTGGGCCTAATCAACACTAATTACTGTTGTACTGTGTTTCCCCATCACTGACCATAAGATAACTATACAACCATACATTCTATGTGAGGGTATATTAGCTGGCTGCCATGAGTTGGACCAAAGAGTGTGACGATGTGATGATGACTTCATTCTGTTCTTTGCCATTCGTCTTTTCTTTGCCAAAGAGACTGAAGAGGCTGTAATTTAGAAGTTTCAAACCTCTGTTACAGCGCTCACAGAAGGGAAGGTTTGACCGCAATTGATTAGTTGTCCAGAATACCCATGGTACTGGACCACCATTGATTATGGTATGATTATGGGGCTATTGGTTGAGTCATAATCCTGCCTGCATTTGTCTGGTGGTGAGCTGCTATTATGTAAGCTCATCAAACCCTAGGGCCCTCAAACTCAACTCTGGACCTTGAAGCCAGTTCCACTGCATTTTTTAATTGTTCCCCTCTAATCAGGGACTGATTTAGACCTGAGACATCAGCTGTGTGCAATGAATTATTAGGTAGGTCAGAAAACCAGCAGGCTCCGGCCTCGTAGAGTAAGCGTTGAATACCCCTGCCCTAGGGTATAGGGCATAGGCTACTAATGTCAGTCAAGTTCTCTGCCTCCCATGGTTAGCGACAGGGTCAGTTCCATTTCAATTCAGGAAGTAAACTGAAGGAGGAATATAGGATTTTTTAAAGCTCATATGTGGACCTGTTCCACTCCTCTCAAGTGTTCAAAGATAAAACTCCTTGGTACTCCTCAGACACACGATGGACGCATTTTACTTCTGTGTGCGTCAATGCCCTCATTTTCCCCCCTGTCCAAGTCTGCTTACGCAATACTGTCAGTGATGCATCTCTGTCTCTCTCTCTTTCTCATTTTACTGGAAAGCATTCTTCTTTCATGCTGATACCTGACACGTTAAGCAAATGAGAAGGTATTACAGACTTTTTTTATTACAGACACACATACACACACATACGCACACACACAAACGTGCATGAGGGCCACTGCTGACCCGGGGGACTGGGTAATCTCACTCTCCAAGGCCGACGTGAGTATCAAATCAAATTGATTTATATAGCCCTTCTTACATCAGCTGATATCTCAAAGTGCTGTACAGAAACCCAACCTAAAACCCCAAACAGCAAGCAATGCAGGTGTCGAAGCACGGTGGCTAGGAAAAACTCCCTAGAAAGGCCAAAACCTAGGAAGAAACCTAGAGAGGAACCAGGCTATGAGGGGTGGCCAGTCCTCTTCTGGCTGTGCCGGATGGAGATTATAACAGAACATGGCCAAGATGTTCAAATGTTCATAGATGACCAGCAGGGTCAAATAATAATAATCACAGTAGTTGTCAAGGGTGCAACAAGTCAGCACCTCAGGAGTAAATGTCAGTTGGCTTTTCATAGCCGATCATTGAGAGTATCTCTACCGCTCCTGCTGTCTCTAGAGAGTTGAAAACAGCAGGTCTGGGACAGGTAGCATGTCCGGTGAACAGGTCAGGGTTCCATAGCCGCAGGCAGAACAGTTGAAACTGGAGCAGCAGCACGGCCAGGTGGAGCAAGCCAATGTAATGCTTTGTAGGTTAGCAGTAAAACCTTGAAATCAGCTCTTGCCTTAACAGGAAGCCAGTATAGGGAGGCTAGCACTGGAGTAATATGATCAAACTTTTCGGTTCTAGTCAGGATTCTAGCAGCACTAACTGAAGTTTAGCACTAACTGAAGTTTATTTAGTGCTTTATCCGGGAAGCCGAAAAGTAGAGCATTGCAGTAGTCTAAACTAGCAGTAACAAAAGCATTGATACATTTTTGTATAGAAAGTTACTGATTTTTGCAATGTTATGTCGATGGAAAAAAGCTGTCCTTGAAACAGACTTGATATATTCGTCAAAATAGAGATCAGGGTCCAGAGTAACGCCGAGGTCCTTCACAGTTTTATTTGAGACGACTGTACAACACCTCCGCCGTTACGGGATGCACGGGGGATATGGTCACTAGTGTAACCAGGAGGTGAGTCCTCATTTAACACAGTCAATTCATCAGGCTTAAGCCATGTTTCAGTCAGGCCAATCACATCAAGATTATGATCAGTGATTAGTTCATTGACTATAACCGCCTTTGAAGTGAGGGATCTAACATTAAGTAGCCCTATTTTGAGATGTGCGGTATCACGATCTCTTTCAATAATGGCAGGAATGGAGGAGGTCTTTATGAGATTGTGAGATTGCTAAGGCGAACACCGCCATGTTTAGTTTTGCCCAACCTAGGTCAAGGCACAGACACGGTCTCAATGTTTATAATCAGTAATGTTTTTAATCAGGTTAACACTCGTAAGGCCGCGAGGACGGTATTCCAGGGCGTGTTCTCAGAGCATGTGCAGAACAGCTGGCAGGCATATTCATTTTCAACCTTGTCCCAGTCTGTAATCCCCACATCTCTCAAGCTGACCTCCATCATTCCTGTTCCCAAGAACTCTAAGGCTACCTGCAACAATGATTAGCAACCTATAGCACTTACATCTGTAGGCTGGTTATGGCACACATCAACTCTATCATTCCAGATGCCCTAGAGTCCCACTCCAATTTGCATACCGTCCCAACAGATCCATAGACGTTGCAATTTCACTCCATATTGCGCTCACCCACCTACAGTACCAGTCAAAAGTTTGGACAAACCTATTCATTCAAGGGTTTTTCTTTATTTTAACTATTTTCTACATTGTAGAATAATAGTGAAGATATCAAAACTATGAAATAACACATATGGAATCATGTAGTAACCAAAAACGTGTTAAACATTTCAAAATAGATTCTTCAAAGTAGCCACCTTCGCCTTAAAGACAGCTTTGCACAATTGGCTTTCTCTCAACCAGCATCACCTGGAATGCTTTTCCAACAGTCTTGAAGGAGTTCCCACATATGCCGAGCACTTGTTGGCTGCTTTTCCTTCACTCTGCAGTCCAACTCATCCTAAACCATCTCAATTGGGTTGAGGTCGGGTGATTGTGTAGGCCAGGTCATCTGATGCAGCACTCCATCACAATCCTTCTTGGTCAAATAGCCCTTACACAGCCTGGAGGTGTGTTGGGTCATTGTCCTGTTGAAAAACAATTGATAGTCCCACTAAGCGCAAACCATATGGAATGGCGTATCGCTGCAGAATACTGTGGTAGCCATGCTGGTTAAATGTGCCTTGAATTCTAAATAAATCACTGATAGTGTCACCAGCAAAGTACCCCCACACCATCACACCACCTCCTCCATGCGTCACCGTGGGAACCACACATGTGGAGATCATCTCATAAAGACACAGCGGTTGGAACCAAAAATCTAAAATTTGGACTCATTAGATCAAAGGACAGATTTCCACCGGGCTAATGTCTATTGCTCGTGTGTTTTGGACCAATCAAGTCTCTTCTTCTTATTGGTGTCCTTTAGTAGTGGTTTATTTGCAGCAATTCAACCATAAAGGCTTGATTCACCCAGTCTCCTCTGAACAGTTGATGTTGAGATGTGTCTGTTACTTGAACTCTGTGAAGCATTTATTTGGGCTGCAATCTGAGGTGCAGTTAACTCTAATGACTTTATCCTCTGCAGCAGAGGTAACTCTGGGTCTTCCTTCCTTGTGGCGGTCCTCATGAGAGCCAGTTTCATCATAGCACTTGATGGTTTTTGCGACTGCACTTGAAGAAACTTTCAAAGTTCTTGAAATTTTCGAATTGACTGACCTTCATGTCTTCAAGTAATGACGGACTGTCATTTCTCTTTGCTTATTCTCTTCACTTATTGGCTCCCGAGTGGTGCAGTGGTCTAAGGCAATTCATCGCAGTGCTAGAGGCATCACTACAGACCCTGGTTTGATACCGGGCTGTATCACAACTGGCCGTGACCGGGAGTCCCATAAGGCGGCACACAAATAGCGGCGCACAATTGGCCCAGCGTCGTCAGGGTTAGTGAAGGGTTTGGGCAGGGTACGCTGTCATTGTTAATAAGAATTTGTTCTTAACTGACTTGCCTAGTTAAATATGGACTTGGTCTTTTACCAAATGGGGCTATCTTCTGTATACCACCCCTACCTTGTCACAACACAACTGATTATTTCAAACGTATTAAGAAGGAAATAAAATTCCACAAATTAACTTTTAACAAGACAAACCTGTTAATTGAAATGCATTCCAGGTGACTACCTCATGAAGTTGGTTGAGGGAATGCCAAGAGTGTGCAAAGCTGTCATCAAGGCAAAGGGTGGCTACTTTGAAGAATCTCAAATTTAAAATATATGTTGATTTGTCTAACACTTTTTTGGTTACTACATTCTCCCATACGTGTTATTTCATAGTTTTGACGTCTTCACTATTATTCTACAATGTAAAAAATAGAACAAATAACGAAAAACCCTTGAATGAGTAGGTGTTCTAAAACTTTTGACTGGTACTGTAGGTAAGAAGAGTACCTATGTGAGAATGCTGTTCATTGACTACAGCTCAGCGTTCAACACCATAGGCCACTCCAAGCTCGTCACCAAGCTTAGGACCCTGGGACGGAACACCTCCCTTTGCAACTGGATCCTGGACTTCCTGATGGGCCGACCCCAGGTGGTGAGGGTAGACAACATGCTTTGTATGGCAAATGCACCGCCCTCAATCGCATGGCGCTACAGAGGGTAGTGCGGACAGCCAAGTACATCACTGGGGCTGAGCTCCCTGCCATCCAGGACCTCTATATCAGGTGACAGGTGCATCTTTTAAATGCAAACATTAGCTAGCCAAAACAGACAAGCCAACCCACCATCTGTCCTGCAACTAAGTGGGTAAAAACAACCAGACATATCCAATCAACAACTCAATGACTTATCAAAAACACATAAAAACCTCTAATATATGTACAACATTAACAGATCTCCACTACCGTTGCAGATCATGGCCCACAGATCGGGTTATAGACACTTACTGTATGAAAATAGACTTGGATGTATGTAGAGTTCTTATGAGTTGATGTTTGTGCAGACTGAATGACATGTAGGAGCTGGATTAGGTGATCCACGAACACAATGAATTACTAGATTATATCTATGTACACATTTGAGCCATCCATTCAAATCTAGATCCCCTCAGAAGTGGGTCAGCCAGAAACACAGCAGGTATCCCTTACTCTAAAATAACTATGGGCGGAGGATAGATTAAACTAGAGAAAGCAATGCCAATAAAACTAGGTTAAATATCAACTGTCCATACTGTGATATCTAGTCATTCACAACAGAGCATCAGGTTCCATAAATACATACATTTTATTAATAACATTTAAAAAAACTAATGGTCAAAAATATACGTTGTGTAACGTTGTTGTGGAAGGAGAGTACCAAAGCGCAGCATGATTAGTGTTCATCATGTTTAATAAAAGACAAAAAACTGAACACTTCCAAAATACCGAAAACAACAAACGTGAAAACCGAAACAGTTCTATCTGGTGCAGACACACAAAGACTGAAGACAAACACCCACAAAATAGGCTACCTAAATATGGTTCCCAATCAGGGATAACGATTGACAGCTGCCTCTGATTGAGAACCATATCAGGCCAAACACAGAAATAGAAAAACATAGAAATACAAACATAGACTGCCCACCCCAACTCACGCCCTGACCATACTAAATAAAGACAAAACAAAGCAAATAAAGGTCAGAACGTGACAGTACCCCCCTCCCAAGGTGCGGACTCCGGACGTAAAACCTGAACCTATAGGGGAGGGTCTGGGTGGGCATCTGTCCGCGGTGGCGGCTCCGGCGCTGGACGTGGACCCCACTACACAATTGTGTTTGTCCTCTTTCTTAGCATCCTTTGAGCGGCGACCTTCGCCGCCGACCTTGGCCTGGGAACGTGGCGCCGGCACCGGAGGGCTGGTGCGTGGGGCTGCCACAGGAGAGCTAGTACGTGGGGCTGCCACAGGAGAGCTGGTGCGCTGAGCTGGCACAGGACGTGCAGGGCTAGGGAGGCGCACAGGAGGCCTGGTGCGTGGGGCTGGCACAGTCTTCACCAGACGGCTAGCCCGCACCTCAGGACGAGTATGGAGAGCTGACTCAGGTGACATCAAATCCCCGACACGCTTCGTCTGGCGGATGTCGTGCCTCATGCACCAAACCAGCACCTCCCTCATAACTCTCTCCTCCAATCTCCCCATGAACTCCTTTACTGTCTCTGCTTCGCTCACCTCCAATACCGCCCTGACCGGCTCTGGTTCCATCCTTGGCTCCTTACGGTAAGCAGGGGGAGTTGGCTCAGGTCTGACTCCGCCACACTCCCTGTGTGCCCCCTCCCAATACATTTTTGGGGCTGCCTCTCGGGCTTCCAGCTGCTCTGCCGTGCTAGCTCCTCATAATGCCGCCTCTCTGCTTTTGCTGCCTCCAGCTCTGCTTTGGGGCGGCGATATTCCCCTGGCTCTGCCCAGGGTCCTTTGCCGTCCAACTCGTCCTCCCATGTCCATTCCTCCTTCTCGCGCTGCTCCTGCTGCCGCTGCCTGTTACCACGCTGCTTGGTCCGGTTTTGGTGGGTGGTTCTGTAACGGTTTTCTTCTGTGGAAGGAGAGTACCAAAGCACTGCGTGATTAGTGTTCATCATGTTTAATAAAAGACAAAAAACTGAACACTTCCAAAATACAACAAAGGAAATAAAGGAATAAAGGTCAGAACGTGACAGAACGTAAGAAAACGTCAAGATTTTAGAAATAAATACAAATAATGTTGTGATATTAAAAACAATGTTTGACACAAATCTACTCACGATTAAATGATTCTAGTAGCTGCCACAAAGCAGATGTTTTCATATTTACAAATAAACACAAAAAGATAGACATGCATACAAAACTTGAGTGCATCTCATGCCTTGTTTGAATAAACAAAACAAGTTGTCATTGAACAGAAATATTACAACATAAAACGCTCCATATCGAAGCAGCCAATAACACCAATATTACGAAGCAATTCATTAAAAAATCCTCAAAATAAATGTCTCCAGCATAGCAGTGCACATATGGAGTTATCCTTACTCCCCGTCATCTCACCCCTTTGTAATCCTAGTTTACAGACAGGGTGTGGAACCCTAAACCTTCCCCTCAGTCTCTGGATTTGCGGATATCATTGGAGACCAGAGAGCTTCTCGTTGTTATGGGAACAGTTAGTCACATGAACAGGACTCTATGACCATGACGTCCTTGCTGAAAGTGTCTCCGTCCTCACAGCCGAAGAGAACGGCCACAGTCTGGGTCTGCTGAGGGGTGCAGCAGCGCCGATCAAGGCAAGAACCACAGTACCTGGAGTGGAACTTCTTCACGCTGCTGCAGCCTGCATAGGTCAGCGTCACTGGACGGCTGGTCTTCGCAATGCAACTACACTTCTTACCCTTCTGTTGGTGAGAGGAGAACAAGAACAACATGAAACAAAATATTGATGTCCTGGACATGCATGCGTTTCATCACTGTGATATCAGCATTGCTCCTGCCGGTTCGATTCCCACATATACTCAATATATCTGTAGAAGTAATTTTGGATAAAAGCATCTGAAAAATTACCGTATAATGCATACCTTCAGAAATGAGTAGGATGACTGGGAGCATGGGCGGACCTCAGAGACGAGTCACCTTCACCAGCTTGCACTGGCTGTTGTTGGTGACCCTGGAGGAAACACCTGTACCACAGGACTTAGAGCAGGGGGACCAGGCTGTGGTCTGAGCCACACACACAGGCTTACTCCTGAAAGCTGTGGGGAAAAGATGGTGAGACGATTAGTCAATGTGCATTGGATGGGTCTCACAAAACTTGAACATGAGTTCAAATCTACATACACTGTACATACAGATGGGGATAATAAATAGCTTTTCCATTTAAACTCCCTGTCTGGATGTATACCGAGGCTTTACATCAATTGGAGCTCAATAATTTCACAAACTGAACCTTTGGAATAAACAGAGTTCCATTGACTCACCAGCTAAAGACTTGAGTCCTCCTCTGATGAAAGACACCAGTTCGTTTCTCTTTGTGAAGTCATCATCAGAATGTTTATCCTTGCGGCCATCTTTGCTGACCTTGTCCACTGAGGCTTTCCACTTCTCCTCAGGGCAGACCAGCTCCTCACAGCAGCGACCGGGCACTTTGACCAGCTTGGATATGGCACAGCCCAGTTTGGACAGGGAGAGCTGCTGGGGGCACAGGGACACACACCCTAAGGCACCATCCATGCATGTACACTGGTGCTTGCAGTTGGTAGTGAAGTCCTCTCCATTCTGGTAGATCTTGCTGTTGTACTCACAGGGTCTTCCATCTGATTTGGCTGTTTGGAGAAGCAGACAGGGAGACTGTTACAATGTGAGTCAAGTGTAATATTCTAATTATATAGAATGAGCTGTAAATAAACCAAAAGCATAATTCCTCGTTTGTAATAAACAAGTTCATAACTGTACATTCCTACAGCCAAACCCATTGGAGTCTGTACTAATTTGTAGAAGTTACAGAGACCACAGTAGGGTATCAGTATTTCCAATACACTTGTATCATTTTTTTTATTTAACCAGGCAAGTCAGTTAACAAATTCTTATTTACAATGAAGGCCTACCATGGAATTGGGTTAACTGCCTTGTTGAGAACGACAGATTTTTACTTTGTCACCTCTGGAATTCGATCTAGCAACCTTTCGGTTACTGGCCCAACGCTCTAACCACTAGGCTACCTGCTGCCCCAATCATACCTCGACAGATGCCTTTAGCTGTGCCATAACCAGCCCCAAAGTTGCACTCCAGTCCCTTGAGGTGGTCGCATGGCTCAGTCTTGCTGCAGTCCTCATTGAGCTGCCTCGTGCAAGCCTTGCAGCATCCACAGCCATCTGGCACGAGGCTGATTCCTGGAGCGCACCTGGCTAACTCAAGAGGACACGAACATTCGGAGGGACAAGATGCAGATACCTAAAATAACAAAAACATGTTATAAGATAAATAAATGTTCACTTAATTTGTTATTTCTTCTACAAATATTCACTTCGTTTATGTTATTTATTCTACAAATATTGTACTGTGAGATGGAGTGAGGAATATTTGAATTAATCACCGTCACCCACCCTCGGCTTTGACAATCAAGGATTTTATTGTAGGCTACGATTAATTAATATATATTTTCTTACCGAAGTAAAACTCCCATAAAGGAAAACAACAAAGGAAAGCATCAACATATTCATATCTATTGAAATAGTCTTCTTATCTTCCTTAGTAAAGAAAAAGGCTCCTTTAGATTGATTATTCCAGACACGGAGCACGCAATGTAGGCTTAACTACAGCGTGAATTACAAGGTATATATAGTCTGCTGTTTCGCTGGTGTAGCCTCTCATTTTTTATATCTGAAAGAGATCTGACGTAGCCTATGGGGTGAATTGTTCCAAAACTATGCGAGGAATGTCTCCCAATGTTCCATTCAAGCCAAGAACCACCCGGTCTACATTCATTTTTACAGGGATTATTTTATTTTCAATTCCTTTCTTTTTTAGGCTATTTAATGTTGGAAACTGAAGTCAAACACGTATTTAAAGTATTTATTTTAAGATATTTTTATATGTTGGCTGTTATGTTCTGTCCTAGAGTGCAGCTCAGAAAATCTGGACAAAGAAGTTTATTATATTAAGTTATATTCTCTTCTATTGTAGTTACCCTTTTTAATATCTATACCTGTATGATAATTGTTCTAGTATGTGTTACTTTGGGGCCTAATTGGTGTCACACTTTCCCACCATCCCTAGCAAACACACCTGATTTAAACTAATAGCATTTCTAACTGACGATCGTGATTAGTTGATTATTGGACACAGGTGTGTTAGCTGGGGCTGAGGCAAAAGTGGGACACCAATCAGGACCCAAAGACTGGAGTTGCCCAGGCCTGGGTTAGAGCGTTGTGCCAGTATTTTGAAAGGTTTCTGGATCAAATTCCAGAGCTGACAAGGTAAAAAGCTGTTGCTCTGACCCCGAACAAGGCAGTTAACCCACTGTTCCCTGGTAGGCTGTCATTGTAAATAAGAATTTGTTCTTAACTGATTTGCCTAGTTAAATAAAAGTTAAAAAAAAAATAATTTTATGCTACCTTTTTCATGATGCCAGAGATGACACTATGTGATTATTTTGCCCAGCCCTGGGATGGACTGGGCTAAATGTGATGGCTCAGCACTAGGGTTGCAAAGGGTTGGAAACGTTCCAGGTTTTCCATGGGAAGGTAAGCCCAGGAATTTGGGGAATTTTGCTTAAATTCACCAAAAAACAGTGAACCTTTTTTGTTTGATACACATAACGCAATTCTAGGTCTTGTGGCATATTTTTGTTTGAACTATCCCCAATTCAATGGAATTGCAACCCTCTGCATGCACAGTGTACTCTTCCATCCATGGTACAGCTGATTGTCAAGATCTTGCACACTAATGAGATGCTATTGAGCCCACACTACTACATGGTCTGAGCCAAGGACCTCATGCTTTCTGGTAAGTTTTGATTACAATACTGGGTGAGGTGAATATATTTTACGTGACATACATGGTTTTTTGTTAACTAGTAAATAGTAGCCTACAGAAAATTGTGTTTAAATAATTTCAAACTTAACAATTTCAGCTAGTTAGTTTTTGCTACCATGTGGGTTTTAGCTTGCTTGAGCCTCCTAACTGAGGAGTGTTAATTCACCTGTTTCCATACATGTTTCATTTAAAAGAGGGTATATCTTACAAAGGAGATGTTTAATCTAACTGCTTAACTATTTATCTGTAAATAGAATTGTGTTTCTTTTTTTTATACATATTTTTTCTAATCTTTACAGGAAAATGCCATGGGCACTATCTGATGTGTGGATACATTTCACTGCAGCTAATGTAGAAGGAAAAGCTGTGTACATTTGCAAATGCAGTGCCAAATCATATGTGAAGAATGCAACAAAGATGCAGAGTCATCTGGCCAAGTGCATAAAATTCCCTCACTGCTCACAACAAGCAACCTCTGACAAAAGTCACTCTCTTCTATTCGAGGTTAAAATTATGAATCTAAGACCTTATCGATAGAAACCGCTCATGGTCCTCCTGGAATCCAATTTTTTTTTTTTACAATCATCTCTGATGGGTGTTCGAATGTTCGTGGGCAAGGAATAATTAACTACATAATTTCCACCCCTCAAATAGTATTATACAAGAGCACAGACACAAGGGACAACAGACACACTGGTCTCTACATTGCAGGTGAGCTGAAGGCAGTCATCAATGACCTTGGACCACAGGAGGTATTTGCACTGGTGACAGACAATGGTGTGAACATGAAGGTTGCTTGGTCTAAAGTGGAGGAGTCCTACCCTCACATCACACCAATTGGCTGTGCTGTTCATGCATTGAATCTGCTCCTCAAGGACATCATGGCACTGAAAACAATGGATACATTTGACAAGAGAGCCAAGGAAATGGTTAGATATGTGAAATCTAACACACCAAGCAAAGTGAGAAGAATAAGAGCACCACATTGAAACTGCCCAGCAACACCTGTTGGGGTGGTGTTGTCATGTTTGACAGTATCCTGGAGGGGAAGGAGTCTCTCCAAGAAATGGCCATATCACAGTCTGCCGATATGGACAGCCCCATCAAGAGGATCCTCCTGGATGATGTATTTTGGGAGAGAGTGGTAAGCAGCCTGAAACCTATAGCAGTAGCCATTGTACGGATTGAGGGAGACAATGCCATCCTGTCTGATGTTCAGACTCTGCTTGCAGATGTAAGAGAAGAAATCCGTAATGCCCTGCCCACTTCACTGTTGCTCCAAGCAGAGGAAACTGCAGTTCTGAAATACATCAAAAAGTGTGAAGACTTCTGCTTGAAGCCCATACCCGCCGCAGCGTACTTGTTGGACCCCAAGTATGCTGGCAAGATTAAAGATCTGGTGCAGAGATCAACAAGGCCTATGGTGTCATCACTACCGTGTCCCGCCACCTTGGCCTGGATGAGGGCAAGGTTCTTGGCAGTCTGGCGAAGTACACTTCCAAGCAAGAGCTTTGGGATGTCGATGCAATATGGCAGTCGTGCCAACATATCTCATCAGCCACCTGGTGGAAGGGACTTTGTGGATCTGAGGCTGTTTCCCCTGTTGCCTCCATCATCCTCCAAATCCCACCAACATCAGCCGCCTCAGAGCGCAACTGGTCCTTGTTTAAGAACACACACACCAAAGCATGCATCAGGCTGACCAATACAAGGGTTGAAAAATTGATGGACATCCGTGCAAATTTTTGCCTTTTTGAGACTGACAACGAGCCATCCTCAACAAGGCTGGAAAGTGACAGTGAAGATGAAGCCTCAGTCTGATATTCAAGAGGTGGACATTGAGGAGGTCCAGGGAGAAGACATGGAAGCCTGAGAGGAAGACAACCTAAGCTTTAGTTTCTAGACTATCATTTTACAGATATATGTTGAAAACATTTTTGGGAGATGCGATGGATCCTTGGGGATCATTCAATATTCCCTTTTGTTGTTCAGTGAAATCATCTCATGTGAAGAGTCAACTCATTTAATTTAAGTTAAAATTCATAACTAAATAGTTAAAAAAATATATACACTGCTCAAAAAAATAAAAGGAAGACTAAAATAACACATCCTAGATGTGAATGAATGAAATATTCTTATTAAATACTTTTTTCTTTACATAGTTGAATGTGCTGACAACAAAATCACACAAAAATTATCAATGGAAATCAAATTGATCAACCCATGGAGGTCTGGATTTGGAGTTATACTCAAAATTAAAGTGGAAAACCACACTACAGGTTGATCCAACTTTGATGTAATGTCATTAAAACAAGTCAAAACGAGGCTCAGTAGTGTGTGTGGCCTTCACGTGCCTGTATGACCTCCCTACAATGCCTGGGCATGCTCCTGATGAGGTGGCGGATGGTCTCCTGAGGCATCTCCTCCCAGACCTGGACTAAAGCATCCGCCAACTCCTGGACAGTCTGTGGTGCAACGTGGCGTTGGTGGATGGAGCGAGACATGATGTCCCAGATGTGCTCAATTGGATTCAGGTCTGGGGAACGGGCGGGCCAGTCCATTGCATCAATGCCTTCGTCTTGCAGGAACTGCTGACACACTCCAGCCACATGAGGTCTAGCATTGTCTTGCATTAGGAGGAACCCAGGGCCAACCGCACCAGCATATGGTCTCACAAGGGGTCTGAGGATGTCATCTCGGTACCTAATGGCAGTCAGGCTACCTCTGGCGAGCCCATGTAGGGCTGTGCGGCCCCCCAAAGAAATGCCACTCCACACCATGACTGACCCACCGCCAAACCGGTCATGCTAGAGGATGTTGCAGGCAGCAGAACATTCTCCACGGCATCTCCAGACTGTCACGTCTGTCACATGTGCTCAGTGTGAACCTGCTTTCATCTGTGAAGAGCACAGGGCGCCAGTGGCAAATTTGCCAATCTTGGCGTTCTCTGGCAAATGCCAAACTTCCTGCACGGTGTTGGGATGTAAGCACAACCCCCACCTGTGGGCGTCGGGCCCTCATACCACCCTCATGGAGTCTGTTTCTGACCATTTGAGCAGACACATGCACATTTGTGGCCTGCTGGAGGTCATTTTGTAGGGCTCTGGCAGTGCTCCTCCTTGCACAAAGGCGGAGGTAGCGGTCCTGCTGCTGGGTTGTTGCCCTCCTGCGGCCTCCTCCACGTCTCCTGATGTACTGGCCTGTCTCCTGGCAGCGCCTCCATGCTCTGGACACTACGCTGACAGACACAGCAAACCTTCTTGCCACAGCTCGCATTGATGTGCCATCCTGGATGAGCTGCACTACCTGAGCCACTTGTGTGGGTTGTAGACTCCGTCTCATGCTACCACTAGAGTGAAAGCACCGCCAGCATTCAAAAGTGACCAAAACATCAGCCAGGAAGCATAGGAACTGAGAAGTGGTCTGTGGTCACCACCTGCAGAACCACTCCTTTATTGGGGGTGTCTTGCTAATTGCCTATAATTTCCATCTGTTGCCTATTCCATTTGCACAACAGCATGTGAAATGTATTGTCAATCAGTGTTGCTTCCTAAGTGGACAGTTTGATTTCACAGAAGTGTGATTGACTTGGAGTTACATTGTGTTGTTTAAGTGTTCCCTTTATTTTTTTGAGCAGTGTATATAGGAAGGATTTTATCATTTGTAATTATGTCTACTTATGATAAGGTCAAATGTTTCTGTCTCCGTATGATATGGTAAATATATCCAATGTAAAAAACATCTACATTTAAATTGTATTAATATTAATTCCCATATGCTCCCATTAATTCCCATATATTCCTGTTAATTTCCATGGAAAGTTTCCACCTCTAAATATTCCCCAAAATGCGCAACCTTACTCAGCACGAATATATTATAGCCTAAATATTAAAAGATGAGCTACATATTTATATCGATAAATGAATGGAAGAAATGTGTCTCCCTCGGATGCAGGCCAGCCCAAGTGTTTAGAATAACCCTTAATCTATTGTCAGTGTTTCTATTGAAAGTATTTTTTTTTCCTGTGTTAGTTTCTTCAACTCCATATTTTGTCATACTTGAAATGCCTGTCAGTCACCCATCTGGATGTGGGTGGATTAGTGTTTGTCTAACCCAAATATCTTTAAAAAGACAAGTAGAGAGAGTTTGGAATGTTTGACCCCTCCTGGAATTCTTTGTTCAGCCAGAATAAATGAGTTAGGATTGAGAGAAGACAAAAGAGATTCCAGAATGTGCTTGAGGAATGCCTGAAGGAACATCCATTCAAGATGAAACCTGGAGGGTGCTTTTGGAAAATATAATTTTATAACCACATAAAGAACAATTATGAAATAACAAAAATAATTTCCACACTTCATCCCTGTTCTTTACTTCAGGATGAGTTGGGTGAATAGGAAACCTAGCCAACCAGATTGGCATATCTTTTCATTTAGTCCTTGTCTAACTTGAGAGTGCACATAGCTCAGACAGTTGCGTTAAATCCAGGCAAATTTACACAGCTTAACAGCAGACCTCATATTTGAGGAGCATGCGTCACAATGCTCTGTCCTGGAAAATTGCTGATTTAGTTTTATTTCCTTTTTTTTTACTTTTTCCTACATAGCCCCAAGGCCCACACATTGTTGAGCAATTTTACTAAAAGTACATATACTCTGGGTTCTAAACTGTGGATTCAACAGGTGGTCAGTTATGAACTAGGTGTAACGGTGGTCCTCCTCCTCTTCAACCGAAGAGGAGGAGTAGTGATGGAACCAAGGCGCAGCGGGTTGTGAACACAATTTATTTAAAGAAAAGACGAAAAAAAACACGAACTTCACTATAACTAACAAAACAACAAACGGAGTAGACAGACCTGGACGACGAACTTACATTAAACACGAAGAACGCAAGAACAGGGAAAAATAGACTACACAAAATGACGATGTACAAAACAAACCGAACAGTCCCGTATGGTGCGACTGACACAGGAGACAACCACCCACAACGAACACTGTGAAACAACCTACCTAAATATGACTCTCAATTAGAGGAAAACACCAAACACCTGCCTCTAATTAAGAGCCATACCAGGCAACCCTTAAACCAACATAGAAACAGAAAACATAGAATGCCCACCCAAACTCACGTCCTGACCAACTAACACATACAACAAACTAACAGAAATAGGTCAGGAACGTGACACTAGGGTTGGACTAGTGTGATAGAAGAACATTATTACATTACACTGGAATTGTGATCCAGTGAAATCATCTGTAAACAATTGTTGAAAAAATGACTGTCACGTTCCTGACCTGTTTTCTGTTGTTTGGTATGTGTTTAATTGGTCAGGGCATGAGTTTGGGTGGGTAGTCTATGTTATGTGTTTTCTATGTTGGGTTAATGGGTTGCCTGGTATGGCTCTCAATTAGAGGCAGGTGTTTGGCGTTTCCTCTGATTGAGAGTCATATTAAGGTAGGTGTTTTCACACTGTTTGTTTGTGGGTGGTTGTTTCCTGTGTCAGTGTTTGTTGCACCATACGGGACTGTATCGTGAGTTCGTTTTGTTTGTAGTCAGTACTTGTTCGTTCGTTCTTTGTTACGTGTAAGTTCGTAGTCCAGGTCTGTTGCCTTCGTTTATTGTTTTGTAGTTTGTTCTAGTGTTTTGTCAGTGTTTCGTCTGTTTATTAAATTCAGTATGTCTTCATCACCCGCTGCGTCTTGGTCCGTTCAATCACCACAAGACGAACGTTACAATGACTTGTATCATGCACAAAGTAGATGTCCTAACCGACTTGCCAAAACTATAGTCTGTTAACAAGAAATGTGTAGAGTGGTTGAAAACGAGTTTTAATGACTCCAACCTAAGTGTATGTGAACTTCCAACTTCAACTGTGTATATATACAGTACCAGTCAAAAGTTTGGACGCATCTACTCATTCAAGGGTTTTTCTTTACTTGTACTATTTTCTACATTGTAGAATAATGCCAAGAGTGTGCAAAGCTGTCATCAAAGCAAGGGTGGCTACTTTGAAGAATCTCAAATATAAAATATATTTTGATTTGTTAAACACTTTTTTGGTTACTACATGATTCCATATGTTATAGTAAAAATAAAGAAAAACCATGTAAGGAGTAGGTGTGTCCAAACTTTTGACTGGTACTGTATATTTGTTTTCACTTACTTAGCTTGCAAATGCAGCTAACTAGTTTAGCTTGCTCAAACAGAGAGCGATGCTATGTTACCTAGCTGGCTATGGCTATCCAACATTGGAACTCTTCCAAGTCAACGTAAGCTTTTGGTTTTATTAATTTATTGGCACCGGGGCCTGCCAGGGTAGCTGCTAAACTGCTTGACAACTGTACACTGTACTGCATGATTGTAGCAGGTTTACTAACGTGCTAGTTCTAATAGCTATGCTGACTTGATGTGAGCTAATGTGGTGACAACGATGTAGGCTGTGTGTAGCGGTTATGATATGAAGGTTTGGCTTGGAAAGGTTTTCTGCCAGGTCACAGTCAGCTGACGTGTTGTGCACTGAAGTCCACAAGCGAAGGGAAAAGGTGAGAGGAGGGCGCATTGATGTGAGAAGGAATTATCCAACAATCAAGGGGATTATGCTGTTTGTATGTGGCTGCTATGAAAGTGAGCTGTGTTTACATGTGATCAGGGGTGTATTCATTCCTCCGATTTTGTTGAAAAACATTTATTAAACGGAAGAAAACGGAACGAAACGGGGATAAACATACCTGAATTTGTCCAATAAACTCTTGTTTGCAACTGTGGACTAATGACACCCTAGATCAACAAGATCCAAGGCAGATTGTGCAAGGTGTTATTGAATGTGTCAATGTCTGTCACCTTGATTACTTAAATCTCTCTCAACCTGTGCACCTACATTGTAAACTTTCATTCATAGGCTAGGTTGTAGCAACCTCATTATGGGTATAGGGAACATATGAGTATCATGAAGTAGCTTAAACCTATCGATGTTACATTAAGTTGGGTGAATGGAAAATGAATGACAGTCATCCAATATGCTGTAATAGAAATAAGGGCATGCTCATCAAAAAAAAAATAATCCTCCCTCATGCCACTGGACCATAGGTAGTGAGAAGGTGGCTTGAAAATACTGAACATTTTTATGGGTCTGACTGACACCTTTTATAAGGTACACAGGAATGTCTGTAGTGGCTTTGCGTCCGTTTTCATGATGTGATTGCAAATCTAGTTTTATTACATAATTTCTATAAATGAGTTTTCCTCGTTTTGGGTCCCTTTCCTTTCGCTGCATGCAATGGGCACTCAGAACAGGAACATAGTGTTCGTCTGGTCTGACATTCCCGATTGCTGACTCGTCAGTAAACATGGTCTGCCGCTAAACACATGCTGCTAATCACAATACAGTCTGGTCTCTAGGCTGTTTCCTAACACAGAGAAGAGAGATAGTTGTGTTTTGAGGGAGTTTATTTTGGTCACTATTTTATAACCCTTGCCTGGCTTGTTCCTGTGAGGACTGTAAATTGTACTGCTCTCATGTCATGGAGGAACATATTTTCAAACCAAGCCTGTACTGTACTTGTAATATTTTATTAGGATCCCCATAAACTAATGCCGTAACGCTAGCTAATCTTTCTGGGGTCCAACACCAATTAACAAACAACCACAATCAAGACTTCACAAACATTCAAAAATTAGACAATACAGATAATTAAAATACCTGACAGGAAACACATTTAACATTTAGTTGATGCTTTCTATTTCCAGTCCAGTCATATGGTCTATCGCATATGGTCTATCGGCTCCATACAAAGCTGTAGATTTAAGGCGATTTGTCCTTGGCTTGGGGTTGTTTTAGCTGCACTGAATTTGCCTGTCTGGTTTGGTGGTTATGCGTGTTGCAAGAATGTACTAAATGGACTGAAAAATACTTTGGTTTTTTGAAAAATATAACATTCCTAAAGAAAATCAAAAGACTAGATAGTAGTTTGTTTTTGACATGAAGCCATGAGAGATTCTGATGCATTTGGATAATATTCATACAGTTAGAGCAACGAAGAGCTAATCTGCCAGCCCTGTTCTGAGCCATTTGGAGCTTTTTTATATCTTTCTTTGCTGCAGATGACCATATAACTGGAATGTACTCTAAGTGTGATAGAACCAAGGATTGAATCACCTGATTCAGTGTGCTAAATGTTACATACTCTGAACATTTTCTTGTGACTGCAATTCCCTTACCCATCATAATAATAATATTATCTATATGTTCGGACCATGATAAAGCTGCGTCCAACATGACGCCTATTAGTTTAGTTTTTTTCACTTTTTTTTATTTTATTTTTATTTCACCTTTATTTAACCAGGTAGGCTAGTTGAGAACAAGTTCTCATTTGCAACTGCGACCTGGCCAAGATAAAGCATAGCAGTGTGAACAGACAACAACACAGAGTTACACATGGAGTAAACAATAAACAAGTCAATAACATGGTAGAAAAAAAGAGAATCTATATACAATGTGTGCAAAAGGCATGAGGTAGGCAATAAATCGAGTAATTACAATTTAGCAGATTAACACTGGAGTGATAAATCATCAGATGATCATGTGCAAAAAGAGATACTGGTGTGCAAAAGAGCAGAAAAGTAAATAAATAAAAGCAGTATGGGGGGTGAGGTAGGTAAATTGGGTGGGTAGTTTACAGATGGACTATGTACAGCTGCAGCGATCGGTTAGCTGCTCGGATAGCAGATTTTTAAAGTTGTTGAGGGAGATAAAAGTCTCCAACTTCAGAGATTTTTGCAATTCGTTCCAGTCGCAGGCAGCAGAGAACTGGAAGGAAAGGCGTCCAAATGAGGTTTTGGCTTTAGGGATGATCAGTGAGATACACCTGCTGGAGCGCGTGCTACGGGTGGGTGTAGCCATCGTGACCAGTGAACTGAGATAAGGCGGCACTTTACCTAGCATAGCCTTGTAGATGACCTGGAGCCAGTGGGTCTGACGACGAACATGTAGCGAGGGCCAGCCGACTAGGGCATACAGGTCGCAGTGGTGGGTCGTATAAGGTGCTTTAGTAACAAAACGGATGGCACTGTGATAAACTGCATCCAGTTTGCTGAGTAGAGTATTGGAAGCTATTTTGTAGATGACATCGCCGAAGTCAAGGATCGGTAGGATAGTCAGTTTTACTAGGGTAAGTTTGGCGGCGTGAGTGAAGGAGGCTTTGTTGCGGAATAGAAAGCCGACTCTAGATTTGATTTTGGATTGGAGATGTTTGATATGAGTCTGGAAGGAGAGTTTGCAGTCTAGCCAGACACCTAGGTACTTATAGATGTCCACATATTCTAGGTCGGAACCGTCCAGGGTGGTGATGCTAGTCGCGCGTGCGGGTGCAGGCAGCGAACGGTTGAAAAGCATGCATTTGGTTTTACTAGCGTTTAAGAGCAGTTGGAGGCCACGGAAGGAGTGTTGTATGGCATTGAAGCTCGTTTGGAGGTTAGATAGCACAGTGTCCAAGGAAGGGCCGGAAGTATACAGAATGGTGTCGTCTGCGTAGAGGTGGATCAGGGAATCGCCCGCAGCAAGAGCAACATCATTGATGTATACAGAGAAAAGAGTCGGCCCGAGAATTGAACCCTGTGGTACCCCCATAGAGACTGCCAGAGGACCGGACAACATGCCCTCCGATTTGACACACTGAACTCTGTCTGCAAAGTAGTTGGTGAACCAGGCAAGGCAGTCATTAGAAAAACCGAGGCTACTGAGTCTGCCGATAAGAATATGGTGATTGACAGTCGAAAGCCTTGGCCAGGTCGATGAAGACGGCTGCACAGTAATGTCTTTTATCGATGGCGGTTATGACATCGTTTAGTACCTTGAGCGTGGCTGAGGTGCACCCGTGACCGGCTCAGAAACCGGATTGCACAGCAGAGAAGGTACGGTGGGATTCGAGATGGTCAGTGATCTGTTTGTTGACTTGGCTTTCGAAGACCTTAGATAGGCAGGGCAGGATGGATATAGGTCTGTAACAGTTTGGGTCCAGGGTGTCTCCCCCTTTGAAGAGGGGGATGACCGCGGCAGCTTTCCAATCCTTGGGGATCTCAGATGATACGAAGGAGAGGTTGAACAGGCTGGTAATAGGGGGTGCGACAATGGCGGCGGACAGTTTCAGAAATAGGGGGTCCAGATTGTCAAGCCCAGCTGATTTGTATGGGTCCAGGTTTTCCAGCTCTTTCAGAACATCTGCTATCTGGATATGGGTAAAGGAGAAGCTGGGGAGGCTTGGGCGAGTAGCAGCGGGGGGGGCGGGGCTGTTGGCCAAGGTTGGTGTCGCCAGGAGGAAGGCATGGCCAGCCATTGAGAAATGTTTGTTGAAGTTTTCGATTATCACGGACTTATCAGTGGTGACCGTGTTACCTAGCCTCAGTGAAGTGGGCAGCTGGGAGGAGGTGCTTTTGTTTTCCATGGACTTTACAGTATCCCAGAACTTTTTGGAGTTAGAGCTACAGGATGCAAATTTCTGCTTGAAAAAGCTGGGCCTTTGCTTTCCTGACTGACTGCGTGTATTGCTTCCTGACTTCCCTGAACAGTTGCATATCGTGGGGGCTCTTCGATGCTATTGCAGTTCGCCACAGGATGTTTTTGTGCTGGTCGAGGGAAGTCAGGTCTGGAGTGAACCAAGGGCTATATCTGTTCTTGGTTCTGCATTTTTTGAACGGAGCATGCTTGTCTAATATGGTGAGGAAGTAACTTTTAAAGAATGACCAGGCACCCTCAACTGACGGGATGAGGTCAATATCCTTCCAGGGTACCCGGGCCAGGTCGATTAGAAAGGCCTGCTCGCAGAAGTGTTTTAGGGAGCGTTTGACAGTGATGAGGGGTGGTCGTTTGGCCGCGGACCCGTGGCGGATACAGGCAATGAGGCAGTGATCGCTGAGATCTTGATTGAAGACAGCAGAGGTGTATTTGGAGGGCAAGTTGGTCAGGATAATGTCTATTAGGGTGCCCATGTTTACGGATTTAGGGTTGTACCTGGTGGGTTCCTTGATGATTTGAGTGAGATTGAGGGCATCAAGCTTAGATTGTAGGACTGCCGGGGTGTTAAGCATATCCCAGTTTAGGTCACCTAACAGAACAAACTCTGAAGCTAGATGGGGAGCGATCAATTCACAGATAGTGTCCAGGGCACAGCTGGGAGCTGAGGGGGGTCGGTAGCAGGCGGCAACAGTGAGAGACTTATTTCTGGAGAGATTAATTTTTAAAATTAGAAGTTCGAACTGTTTGGGCATAGACCTGGAAAGTATGACAGAACTTTGCAGGCTATCTCTGCAGTAGATTGCAACTCCTCCGTCTTTGGCAGTTCTATCTTGACGGAAAGTGTTATAGTTGGGTATGGAAATCTCAGAATTTTTGGTGGCCTTCCTAAGCCAGGATTCGGAAACGGCAAGGACATCAGGGTTGGCAGAGTGTGCTAAAGCGGTGAGTAAGGCAAACTTAGGGAGGAGGCTTCTGATGTTGACATGCATAAGGCCAAAGCTTTTTCGATCACAGAAGTCAACAAATGAGGGTGACTGGGGACATGCAGGGCCTGGGTTTACCTCCACATCACCCGAGGAACAGAGGAGTAGTAGGATGAGGGTGCGGCTAAAGGCTATCAAAACTGGTCGCCTAGAGCGTTGGGGACAAGGAATAAAAGGAGCAGATTTATGGGCGTGGTAGAATAGATTCTGGGCATAATGTGCAGACCAGGGTATGGTGGGGCACGGGTACAGCGGAGGCAAGCCCAGGCACTGGGTGATGATAAGAGAGGTTGTATCTCTGGACATGCTGGTCTCAATGGGTGAGGTCACCGCATGTGTGGGGGGTGGGACAAAGGAGGTATCAGAGGTACGGAGAGTGGAACTACGGGGTCCATTGCAAACCAAAACAATGATAACTAGCCTGAACAACAGTATGCAAGGCATATTGATATTTGAGAGAGACATACAATAAGGCATAAAGTGATTGCAGGTCTTGATTGGGAGAGCTAGCTAAAACAACAGGTGAGATAACAGCAGCTAGTCAGCTAACACAGCAACAGCAGGTAAAAATGGCAACAACTAGGCAGAGAGGGTCGGATTAACTACACACAGATCCTGAGTTAAAGCACAGAGCCGACAGATAAAACACAAATAAACGGAATGGAGTACCGTGAATTAATGGACAGTCAAGCAGGCATCAGCTATGTAGCCAAGTGATCATAGTGTCCAGGGGGCAGCCGTAGATGGAGCAGTGAGGCCTCCACTAAGCTAGCCCGCGGCGTTTAAAGTTAGTAGCCCGGGGGGTGGTCTGCTCAGACGGAGGGGGTCTGCTCAGACGGAGGCCGGTTGAGGGCACAGCGGATGGGGTATTCTCTGCAGACCAGACGTGGTCGTGTCGACAGAGAATCCAAGCCGGATGGCGATGGCGAGAGAGAGGTTGTGAATTGTAGAATTGTGTTTGCTAACTGGTGCTAGCTTCGTGATTCAGACAGCTAGTCATGGGTAGCAAGCTAGCAGAAGATGGAGGTCTGTTTTTAGCCACGCCGTGCAATTCCGTCGGTAGATTAGTGGGGTTCCGTGTGGTAGAGGGGACCAATCCAATTGTCAAAATAGTTATAGTGGCCTAAGAAGATTGTTCGATAGACCTGTTCAGATAGCAGCCGATATGCTCAAGACAGCTAACGATTAGCGGGCCGCAGTTAGCATATGGACGTTCAGGTTACGTCGCGATGGAGGGGCCAGTTGAAATACTCCCTCGGGCAGATAACGTCGGTATCCCAGTCGTGAAGGCCCGGTGGGGCTCCGCATCGGCAGTAAAACGGGTCCGGATAGGTGATTGTAGCCCAGGAGTGGCTGATGGAACTCTTCAGCTGGCTAGCTCCGGGATAATTGGTGTTTGCTCCGGAATTGATGTTAGCCATTAGTCACTCGGATAGCAGCTAGTTAGCTGCAAGATCCAGGTGTAAATGTCCAGAGCTTGCGGTAAAAATCCGGGGATATGGAGAGAAAATAGGTCTGGTATGCTCTGGTCTGAGTCGCGTTGTACAAAACTGGCAATAGTTTTCTGAGCTAAAGGATAGCTGATGAGCGCTAGCTGTGGTTAGCTGAACTACTAGCGTTAGCTTATGAGCTGGCTAACTTCTGGCTAGCTTCTGTTGTAGATTTCGGATACGAGGTGAATAATACTTTTGAGGGAAAAAAACAGATCCGCACCACATTTGGTGAGGTGGGTTGCAGGAGAGTGTTTTGAAGTTGAGTTTTTAAGAAGAAAAAAATATATATATAAAAGATATGCGAAGAAAAATATATAAAAAATATATAAAATATATATACACGGGACAAGACGAGGACAAAGGACATCTGACTGCTACGCCATCTTGGTGCCATCTTGCTCTCCATGCGTTCCTATTTATAGACAAAATTCAATTGAGGATCATCAGCAAGCATATATCTTGAACCAAATACAATACATTTCGTTTTAGAAATGTTCAACACCAATTTGTTCATATCAACCCACTCAGACCCCATTCTTAGTTTACTGCTCAGTACATCTGTTAGCTCATTACATTCTGATGCTGCGCTATACATTGTAGAGTCATCAGCATACATGACCACTCTTGCTTTGTTCATTACTGAAGGTAAATCATTAGTAAAGATAGAGAAGTGGGCCTAGGCAACTTCCTTAACCTGTTATGGCTGCACGCTGAATATTGAAAAAACTGGAAAATGTGTGCACATTTTCAAACGGCCTCCTAAGAAACTTTTTATTTTCCAATATGCATATATTTACTACTGTTGGATAGATAACAGTCTGTAGTTTCTAAAAAGGTTTGAATTGTTTCTCTAAGTCGAACAGAAATATTTTTACAGCCATTTTCCCAGCCGAATTGAGTTTCCCAAAATGCGATGTGTCTCTTTAAGACCTTCTCTATAAAAGGCCATTTGACTTAGGACCATAGGGACACGTCAGAGGCGTACCTTAGACTGTAATGCGGAAGTGAGAATTGAAAGGGGTCGAATATCTCGTCCCTGGACTGAATAACAGAACTTCTTGTGAGACATGCGCAGTTAAAATAAAAATCCGGGCGCGAAGGATAATTTGATCTCGGCTTCTGGAACAAGGTAGGTAACTTTGAATATGATGCCTGACTACGATATTATTTGCTACATGTCACAAAATCATCCTAAAGGTTGTTTTTTCAATATACTTTAATTATATTATTGCAATTTATTCTGGACTTTAGATGTGAAACGACGGAAGAATTTTTTGAAGAAACGCTTTCTGGCGCAGCAATGCTACCGTGCTAGCTAACCAAAGAGGGGAATCCTTCGTTCTGGAACCCAACTAAAGACTCTACTGGACATTGGACCCCGTTACAACATTCTGATGGAGTACCAAGAAAGATAAGACCCAATTTGGGATGCTTTTTCATATATATGTCGAACTGTTGAATGCTAACGCTGCTAACTATGCTAGGCTAGCGCTTGACTAGAATCAATGCTGCCTTATGCTAGCTTATGATGTTAGCTAATATAACGATATATTGTGTTTTCGCTGTAAAACACTTCAAAAATCGGAAATGTTGTCTGTATTCACAAGATATCTGTCTTTCATTAGTTATCCACCATATGTTTTTCTGAAATGTTTTATGAGGTGTAATTAGTAGCCGACGTTGGTGTATGTATTTTCTCTGGCTACTCCCGGCTGGATTCAGACTCTAGCTATGTGTTAGCATTTTTGGGTAGCATCAATGTAAAACAGATTTATAGCTAAAATATGCACTTTTTATGAACAAAACATAGATTTATTGTGTAACATGTTATATGACTGTCATCTGAGGTCGTTTTTTCTGGGCTCTTTAGGTTGGTTTTAGTTTATTTCGGTTGGTTGTGCATGCTACTTCAATCATAATTCATACTTCATAATCATAATTCATACGTGTCTGTCCACTTTTGTATTTGGTGGTGAGCTAACATAAATATATGTGGTGTTTTCTCTGTAAAACATTTAAAAAATCGGACATGTTGGCTGGATTGACAAGATGTTTATCTTTCAAATGCTGTATTGGACTTGTTAATGTGTAAAAGTTAAATATTTTTAAAAAATAGATTTTGAATTTCGCGCTCTGCAGCTGTTGTCATTTTTGGTCCGAGGTCGGGCTTGCACCCCAAGGAACACCACAGTGTATATCTTTACTGTTTGAAAAGATACCATTTAAAGAACACGTTTTGCCTTCTGGATAGATAGCTTTCCATCCAGGATAGAGCTGCAGACTTAAAACCATAACATTTGAGTTTACCTAGTAACAGTTCATGATCAATTACATCAAAAGCAGCACTGAAATCTAGCAACACTGCACCAACTAACTTCCTGTCATCCATACTCTTTAACCAATCATCTGTCATACTTTTAGAATGCCCTTCTGTGTATGCATGCTGGACACCCGTTATCAGACCATTACATGAGAAATAATCCTTGATTTGTACAGATACAATTTTTTCCAATAATTTACTTAACACAGGCAGCAAGCTTATAGGATGACTATTAGGACCAGTGAATGCAAATGTTTTATCCTTAGGTAGTGAAATAACCTTTTGACTCTTTCCAGACTTCTGGGCACACTCCATACATCAAGCACTTGTTAAAAATATGAGCGATTAGGGTAGATATTTGGTTAGTTGTAACTAAGCAATTTGGTGTCTAGATTATCTGTACCAGGTGACTTGTCATCCAAAAGAGACAATAGCATCCTTTCTACCTCTTCCCTTTCTACTTGATGGAATTCAAACATGCAGTGCCTCTCCTTCATGATACAATATTTTATAAGGGTGTGTGACATGGAGCCATCAGTTGGAATCATAGCATTCCTCAACTTGTCCACTTTGCCTGTAAAATATTAAAGTAGCTTGCGACGTCATGTGGTTTTGTAATAAATATACCCTCTGATTCAACAAAAGAGGGGGACATGTTCGAATTCCTACCCATAATAGGCTTCAATGTTCTCTACAGCTTTTTCCCATCACCCTTTACTCTATAAATTTTGTGCTGATAGAATCCCGTCTTTCCTTTGTTTAGTTTGGTCACAAGATTTCTTAATTTACAATAACGTTGCTTATCAAACAGAGTGCCAGATTTATCTGCTACTTTTTTGGCATCATAACATTGAATCATTACATTTCTCAGCTCATCATCAATCCACGGGGCACCCAAACTTAGTGATATTTCAGGATCATCCTTACTACACACTTCTAACCATTGCACATTCTTAATCTCATCCACAAATGAGTCCTGATTGAGCCATGTGTAGGACCTGCGGTAGATTATTTTAGGGCCAGCCTTTGGTATTTTAGTTTTCCTAGTGAGTGCAACCAAATTATGATCACTGCAACCTAGTGCCACTGATATAGCTTTAGAACAATGTTCAGCCATGTTAGTAAAAATGTGATCGATACAAGTTGATGATGTGATACCGGACCAATTAGTGAACGGTCTCGTTGGTAATGTCATAACTTGGGTCATGTTACATACACTGGCAACAGAAATACGTTTCTTTCTCATTGGACAGTTGGTGTTTAAAAAATCAATATTCATATCTCCCCAAAAAAATATTTCCCTATTTTCATCAGATACCTTATCCAACATTTCGCAAATTACATCAAGATATTTGACATCAGCACTAGGTGGCCTATAGCAGCAACCAACTAGTATAGGTTTCAAATGTGGTAAATACACCTGTACCCATTGCGCCTCTAATCCATTCAACATTAGTCCTTACGTTGTTTTGCTGGAATATGACTCTGGATGTAAACTGCACCTCCACCTCCATATCTATTTCTGTCCCTCCTGAACATATTGTCTCCATGTATAGAGATCTCAGCATCCTCAAAAGAAGAGTCCAAGTGAGTCTCTGATATTGCCAATACATGAATATTGTTTGACTGCACTAGACAACATATTTCATGAATTTTGTTCCTTAAACTGCATATATTGAAGTGAGCAATTAACAAACCTTTCTTTCGTAGATGTACAGTATTTACGGTATATCTCAAGTGAGTACACCCCTCACATTTTTGTAAATATTTGAGTATATCTTTTCATGTGACAACACTGAAGAAATGACACTTTGCTACAATGTAAAGTAGTGAGTGTACAGCTTGTATAACAGTGTAAATTTGCTGTCCCCTCAATAACACACAGCCATTAATGTCTAAACCGCTGGCAACAAAAGTGAGTACACCCCTACTTGCCTCAGTGGTACTGATATGATAGCCTATTGCTTAGTGTTATAGCCCCATCCCAAGGTCTCTTTATGAAATAACATTCTATTTATTTATTTTTTGCAAGTGTTTAGTAAAAAATATAATGGTAATTAAATAAATAATTAAATTGAACTGCACATACATTTTTATGGTAATTACATTACATTATTTGAACACTGGAATATGTGGTTTATCACCAGGGGAATTAACTGGTGGTGTGCTAGTACAACTAGCGTTATTGAATAAAAAGCACTCACTCATCGTTCACTTGCCCGCACATGATTTGGGTAAACCCGTTCATGGAATCAGGAAGTAATAATTTGCAGCGGTTCCCCTGATGAGAAACGTTCGTGTACTGGGGCAGTCGAAGCTTTTGTTTTGTATCCGCAAATATAGGCTATTAGAGTTACACACTGGAAAATATAATATTCGTGGACGGGAGCCTATCTTTTGATGTAAGTCTTTTTAGTGTGCCTTTTTATTTTCTGAAAGTACCAGGAAGACTTGAATTTGACACCTTGGCATCGGTAGGGTAGGTAGAATGGATGTTCCTCCCCTGACAGAAGATGAAATGGCAGATGTTAAAAAGGAGGTAAGTTGCCTATTTGTCTGACTAACAATTAATTTAAAATAATGATTTGCCAGAATGTCGTTAATTTATAGAGATGGGAACTTTAAATGTAGAAATGCGCAAAATGAAGAAGTGAAAGTAACCAACTTATGCCGCACCCTAGCAGGGCCGACCAAACCAGGGCACTAGGGGGACACAGAGTCCAAATGTTTTATTTTATTTATTTTTAGGAAGTCAGTCAGGGTCTCAACTTAATGTTGAGAGATATCATATTAGAACACACAACATGCAATTTCGAAATTTGGTAGTTCATTAGAAATGTTCCTCTTGTTAATTCAGTCACATACAGTCAAATCAATTAGCCCATATCATCTAACATGATATAGATTGCTAGGTAAATTAGTGTAGCCATCCCTCTAAACCTTGTAGTGGCCAAATTACTGACGGGCCCTGACCTCCAGTGGGCCTCCATAGATTTTGTTAGTCACTCTCACTAGTTTAGGGCTCCCAAAGCCTTCCCACTGGGCACAGATGTCAGTTCAATGTCTAGATTTGATTTACATTTGGTTGAGTTGTCAACTAACATGAATTCAATGTGAAATCAACAAAAATGTCACCATGTCATTGGATTTAGGTTAAAAGTTGGGTGAAGAAAAGATGAAATTTCAAATCCAATCAGTTTTCCACGATGATTCAACATCTTCACATATATCTTTTTGGTTGTAATTACGTGGAAACAACAATGGTGAATGTTTTTATACATATTTAATACTGGTAATCAGAATGTGTTCTTAGGTGTCAAGTTATATGGCTACGATTGGATAATGTTTGAAGTGTAATTACTTTCAAAAAAGTATTATTTCAAGACCCTAAAAAAAAGCTATTGTTTACCTTTTATAATTCTAAATAAACAATGTATATTTGTCCGGCCCGTGGCCCACAACTCGGATTATGTACGAAGCCCAAACGTTTGAGCACCCATGCTCTATAGGCTACCCAATTTTTACAGTAGCCTATATATGTGTATAGTGTAAATAAAGTTGAGTAATGATGTGCATGTGCATATACCTAACCCCTTTCTCATAATGATCAACAAAGGCATACCCTTCCTCTAATTATTCTTTGTCCAGACATGTTTACCTGTCCTTCAGTACAGTTACAGTATTGCCATCAGCAGTCAGTCCCCTGGTCACACACACTTGATAAAACACATATTAACAAAGTATGTCCCCATATAACATACAGGTTGTACAGAACCCAACCCTCAACACAACACAAAACACCCACAGTTTCCATCTTGCTCATCTCTGTCCAGGTCCTAACGAGGCTGCGACCGTACCTCTGTGACAAGATCCGGGTCGACCGCCATTTTGACTACCTGCGCTCGCGCAAGATCCTTACGCGGGACGACACAGAGGAGATCAGCTGCAGGAGCACGCAGAGTAAACGGACGGGCATGCTGCTGGACTACCTGGCTGAGAACCCTCGGGGGCTGGACGCCCTGGTCGAGTCCATCCAGCAAGGACGTACCCTCAACTTCATCATCACCAAGATCACTGATGAGGTGCAGAAAGTGAAGAACGAGAGGATAGAGGCTCTCAGAGGTACGGTGTGTTGTTTTTTATAATTTGTTTGAATTCATATAATGAAAGTACTGCAGTGAACCACACTTGAGGGACGAGTAATCTTGCATGAGACCTGAATATTTGTGTTAGCTCCCTAAGCTAATAGGCTTTAGCTCAGTGTGCTAACACCGTCTTAGAATCATTATCATGACCATCTCCCTTGGGTCCTCTAAAGCAGGGGCATCCAGTTCCTCCTCGGGCTTCCTGCCAACCCAGGACACATCCAGGGCTGCTAAAGACCTGTCCAGGACGCTGTCATATGAGACCAACCTGGCATCCACCATGCCGTACAACGGAGATGGGAGCCCATCCACCTCTGACGCACTAAGATCCCTCAACCTGCCCACTGCCTCCAGCCAAGCGAAGGAGGTGTCATCATCCATGGGAGGGGATAGCATGGTTGTGTCTTCATCCCAGGCCTCGTCCAAACTGCCCAGGCCTGGAGACCCAGGGGCTCCCCACCTGCCGCAGGAGGCCTTATCTAACATGGATGCTGGACCACACGGGAGCACAGCGATCAGCGGAGGGGACGCCAACTTCCAGCCCCTGAGGTCACGCTCCATCACCCCCACTTCCACATCATACAGGGACCTCTCGCCTCGGCCCACACCGAAATCTTACTGAGGACCGCCCCTTGCCCTGGAATGTCTCCCACATCATTACTCATCACAAACATTCACACTTCAATTTTATTGTTTGTATGTTTGTACCAGTTTATGTGTTTTCTCAAGGGTTTTAGTTCAGTGATACATCAATCAAATAGCAACTCGTAAAGTGTATTACATGCCTTACATTATACTCTGGGTTATTAGAAAGCTGGACAAGCTTATTCCGAATTCAATGAAGAAACCATACAAGTAACTATTTACTAATCATGTCTCAATCATAAGCTGTACCTTCATGAATTTGACTCTGCTCCTATCAAGTCATCTTTCATAAGATGCCCCTTACCCACAGAGAGACGGATTGAGATATAGGTACAGTTTATTCTGAACTTGGACTAAAGTTGTAGGTCATCATTCTCCATCAACACTACTGCTCATCTCCTTTCCTATGAATTATGGGTGTGTGAGTTCTTCATGAGAGACTGGCATCAACATGCCACACCATGAATTATGGGGGTATGAGTTCTTCATGAGAGACTGGCATCAACATGCCACACCATGGCAGCTACAGTAGAGCTGTTTCTTTGTAAGGAGCCCAGAGCATCAGAAGACAACTTCTCTGTATTGACACATAACACTGGAATTAATGGTTCAGCATATGCTTTAAGGCACACAAACTGTAGTCACAAACTGTGGTAGACCTACGCTGAAATGGTTAATGTTTTTACTCTATAGACTAGAGTATTGTTATACTATAGATACATTTTCTTATTGTGAAAGGGCATGAATGTGTAATGTGGTACAACGGTGTTACTTATCAGAAAGTGAACTTTAATACCTGCTATTTTGATAATTGATGTCCCAGTACTTTTTATATTTGAGGTCTTGAAAATGTAGGCCTTCTATAAATAAATCAAAGGAATATGAGACACAGGAGACATTTCCTGTAAAATGTGTGATTCATTGATGTTTGTTAAAGATGGCTCACAGAAATACATTCTAAAGCAATAAATAAACTTCAGTTAGTGCTAAATATGGCTGCTAGAATCCTGACTAGAACCAAAAACTTTAATCATATTACTCCAGTGCTAGCCTCCCTAAATTGGCTTCCTGTTAAGGAAAGGGCTGATTTCAAGGTTTTACTGCTAACCTACAAAGCATTACATGAGCTTGCTCCTACCTATCTTTCCGATTTGGTCCTGCCGGACATACCTACATGCACGCTACGGTCACAAGACGCAGGCCTCCTAATTGTCCCTAGAATTTCTAAGCAAACAGCTGGAGGCAGGGCTTTCTCCTATAGAGCTCCATTTTTATGGAATGGTCTGCCTACCCATGTGAGAGACGCAGACTCGGTCTCAACCTTTAAGTCTTTACTGAAGACTCATCTCTTCAGTAGGTCATATGATTGAGTGTAGTCTGGCCCAGGAGTGTGAAGGTGAACGGAAAGGCTCTGGAGCAACGAACCGCCCTTGCTGTCTCTGCCTGGCCGGTTCCCCTCCACTGGGATTCTCTGCCTCTAACCCTATTACAGGGGCTGAGTCACTGGCTTACTGCTGCTCTTCCATACCGTCCCTAGGAGGGGTGCGTCACTGACGTGATCTTCCTGTCTGGGTTGGCGCCCCCCTTGGGTTGTGCCGTGGCGGAGATCTTTATGGGCTATACTCTTCCTTGTCTCAGGTTGGTAAATTGGTAGTTGAAGATATCCCTCTAGTGGTGTGGGGGCTGTGCTTTGGCAAAGTGGGTGAGGTTATATCCTGCCTGTTTGGCCCTGTCCGGGGGTATCATCGGATGGGGCCACAGTGTCTCCTGACCCCTCCTGTCTCAGCCTCCAGTATTTATGCTGCAGTAGTTTGTGTGTCGGGGGGCTAGGGTCAGTCTGTTATATCTGGAGTACTTCTGTCTTATCCGGTGTCCTGTGTGAATTTAAGTATGCTCTCTCTAATTCTCTTTCTTTCTCTCGGACCTGAGCCCTAGGACCATGCCTCAGGACTACCTGGCATGATGACTCCTTGCTATCCCCAGTCCACCTGGCCGTGCTGCTGCTCCAGTTTCAACTGTTCTGCCTGCGGTTATGGAACCCTGACCTGTTCACCGGACATGCTACCTGTCCCAGACCTGCTGTTTTCAACTCTCTAGAGACAGCAGGAGCGGTAGAGATACTCTTAATGATCGGCTATGAAAAGCCAACTGACATTTACTCCTGAGGTGCTGACTTGTTGCACCCTCGACAACTACTGTGATTATTATTATTTGACCATGCTGGTCATTTATGAACATTTGAACATCTTGGCCATGTTCTGTTATAATCTCCACCCTGCACAGCCAGAAGAGGACTGGCCACCCCTCATAGCCTGGTTCCTCTCTAGGTTTCTTCCTAGGTTTCGGCCTTTCTAGGGAGTTTTTCCTAGCCACCGTGCTTCTACACCTGCATTGCTTGCTGTTTGGGGTTTTAGGCTGGGTTTCTGTACAGCACTTTGAGATATCAGCTGATGTAAGAAGGGCTATATAAATAAATTTGATTTTATCCTTATTTTCTGAAGTTTCATTATGATTTTATGACAATTAGGAAATTACATGCATGAAACTTAAGCTGATCAGTAACATAGGCCTACTGTATTAGAGAACTTTAATTTTCTTTTGGGAAAATAGGTGAACCTCAGAATGCCGCTCGAGAATGACAGTCACAGTGATTGAGTGTCTCCTTTCCTGTTCTGTCCAATGTTGACAGAATAAATGGGATTTTTCACATGTTAAACAAGCTGCTCTGTATAGAGTGGGCAGGTGCTTCTCTGGAATACAGGTAAGTAATAAACCGTCGCCATTCCAATTATGTAAAAAGAAATTGAGTAGGCATAACCTATCAAAGTGTTACGATGATGAAGACAATGATGAAGATGTTGTTTATTTATTATTACAGCTGCTTCCCCAATCAAAATCCCTGTATTAACACTGAGGTTGGCGCTAAACTAAAGGATAGGGCTACGTAAACAGGGCTATCGCAGACAACCCTGAGGCTACGGCTCAAGACAGGAACAAGTACAAGAAGTACCGCTATGACCTCCGCAGAGTCATCAAATGAGCAAAAGGACAATATAGGAATAAGGTGGAATCATATTACACAGGCTCAAATTAAATTGTATTAGTCGCATACACATATTTAGCAGATGTTATTTCTGTCACACCCTGATCTGTTTCACCTGTCTTGGTGCTTGTCTCCACCCTCCAGGTATCGCTCATGTCACAAGCCGGCTCATAGCCTGTGACAAATGAGAGGACACGAACAACAGGTATAGGCCAATTCAAAAGTGTTCTTTATTATTAAACCAACTACTAACTTAAACTAAGAAATAGGAATGAGGTGTGGATGTATCATAATGTAAGGTGTATGTAAAGTGCATGGGTGCATGAATATGTGTGTGTGAACATGACAGTGAAAACTATGCAAAACTAAAAAGGAACAAACAAATCATGAGCATACCTGGAGGAGCAGAGAGAGAGAGAGCAAGAGTGATTAGTGACAGCTTTATACCCTGAGCCCAGGTGGCTCCAATCACTAACGACCCTCCTCTGCCTGCAGGAGGAACCGCCCCCTGCCCTGCAGAGGAGGAGCCGTGACACCCCCCTCCTTAAAATGAGGGTCCCACCCTCAACCCAACTTCCTCCAACATATTCAAAATAATTCAAATTTCCCAAAAAACAAATAAACAACAAAAATACCAATCCCGGCTCCTAGCAGTAGCCCCGTGTCCCCCAGCCGACTGTCCGTCCCTCAAACTCGGCAGCCCTGGTACCTGGGGAGCAATTTAAGAGGAAAGAGGCACAGACAGCCCGTAGGGGTCAACAGAGAAAAGGTACAAGCTAGGTTAAAGGAGCACGGGACAGAGCATCAGCAATGATATTATCCTTACCCTTAATGTGCCTAATATCAAGGTTGAATGGTTGCAAGAACAAAGCCCAACGCATCAGGCGCTGGTTGGGGTTTTGCAGGGACCTCAGAAAAACAAGTGGGTTGTGGTCAGTGAACACAGTTAAAGGGGTCAAACCAGAACCAACATAGACCTCGAAGTGCTGTAAAGCCCAAATGAGACCTAAAGCCTCCTTTTCAATTACAGAATAGTTTTTCTGATACTTATTAAATTTTCGGGAGAAGAAACTGACTGGACACTCAACCTTGTCGTCATTCTCCTGGAGAAGCACAGCCCCAGCACCGATTTGACTGGCGTCTACCTGCAATTTGAAAGGTTTCCCAAAATTTGGTGCTGCCAATACAGGTGCCAAACACAAAAGAGTCTTAACTGCATCAAATGCCTCTTGACACTGGGTGGACCAGATAAATTCAGCCTTGGCCTTCAACAGATTGGTCAGTGGGGACACTATTACCGAAAAGTTTACAGAAAGCACGGTAGTACCCCGCCATTCCCAGGAAGCGCATCAGTTCTTTCTTTGTAGAGGGCTGTGGGAACTGCCTCACAGCCTGAACCTTGGCTTCCACGGGACAGACAAATCCCTGACCAACAACCTTGCCTAGGTATGTGACTGTAGCTTTGGCAAACTCACATTTTGCCAAATCAATACCTGTGTCCAACATAGACTGCATCTCTGTTTCCAGTTTTAGTCTCTTCTCCTCAGATACACGATAAAATCTGTGTTTGATAGGCTTAGCATCTCCGATGTCTATATCATGTTCAATTAAGTGGGTTTGTGATGGAGTGTCAGAAAACAAAACAGGGTAGTTTCTAATAAGAGCTACCAATTCATCACGTTTCTCAGAGTCTAAATGATCTACCAAAACCCCAAGGTTTTGCAAAGTCTGAGTTTTTCAACCGACCTTGTAAGACCTGGTTTGGCTTACTTGTACACTGACACGTATGACAAGTTTTAATAAACTGAGATACATCCCGCTTTAAACGTGGCCAGAAAAAATAACGAAGTATACGATCATACGTTTTACGAACACCCATTTGACCTGCCACATCACCATGTGAAGTTTGCAACACTTTATTTCGCAAAGTAGTAGGTACAACTATTTGAAAGACTGGTTCTCCTAGACCCTTATCATAGTGTGGAACCCATTTCCTGACCAACAGCCCATCAAGAAGAAAATAACACTGAGCACTATTCCTCACCACTGAATCAGGAACCACTTTATCAAACAGATCAGCCAAAGTAGTATCGGCTTTTTGCTCAGCCATCAATGAATCTCTAGAACTAGTCAACTGTTCTGTCTGGAGTTTGACTGGCAACTCAAGACTTTCTGGCTTACTCTCAATCTCCTTACGAGAGGCTGCGCGGGTAACCGCACAAACTGGAAATACCTCAGGAGACACACAGTTCTGATCCGGAGATTCCCTTGCAGGGGTCACTGAAGGTTGCTTCTTACAGATGTTTAATTTGCCATCTGCCCACACCTTACTACCTGCCAAGTCATTCCCCAAAATCATGTGCACTCCCTCTACTGGCAAATGAGGTCTAACCCCAACATCTACATCACCCTCTACCAGACCACATTTTAGGGTAACTTCATGTAAAGGACAAGAGAATGGAACTAAACCCATACCACATACCATTACACAACGGCCAGAATCAGACTCTTTAGAGAACGGCAAAACAGATTCCAGAATAAAAGAATCTAAAGCTCCAGTGTCTCTTAGGATCTTGATTTTAACATTCTGGTTGCCATCTACCAGGGACACTACACCATCTGAAATGAAGGCTGAAAAATCACAGCGGGAAAACTGAGAATCAAACTCAACTACTGGCTGACACAGCTCACCCTGGTGGTCAGAGGCTGTAACAGGACTTGCCATCACAGCAGGTTTAACTTGAACTGACTGTTTTGATTTAAGCACAGGACAATTTTTCTTCCAATGTCCTTCAACTAAACAGTAGCGACAGGTATTAGCATTAACCGGTCCTTTAAGTCCTCCAGACCCAAACTTCTGCTGAGGCCTTTTGAAAAAATCTCCAAAAAAAGGTGACCTCCTATTCCTAGGAGTAAAGTTATTTTTATGGTACATGTCACTGTTTGACTCAAAATGGCTTTTATGTGTTAGCCTGTACTCATCTGCAAGGATTGCTGCATCACTTGGAGACTTAACTTTACGTTCATTCATGTATGTAGCAACCTGGTCAGAAACAGAATTTTTGAACTGTTCTAACACAATCAAATTAGACAGACCCTCAAAAGTACTAACTTCAGAAGCTGTACACCAACGATTAAATGCAGAAGTCAAATCACAAACAAACTCAGAATAGGTTTGTGAATCTAACTTTTTCCTGTAACGAAAACGTTGACGATATGCCTCTGGCACAAGCTCGTAGACCTTCAGAACTGCTGATTTAACTTTAGCATAAACTTTACTGTCAGCTACACTCAGTGCTGCAAAAGCCTCACGTGCTTTACCTGTAAGTACACATTGCAACAACATAGTCATGTCCAAATCTGACCAAGCTCTAGCTTCCGCAATACGCTCAAATAAAGTAAAGTATGTGTCTGGATCTGACTCATCAAATTTAGGCAACAAACGAAGATTCTGTGAAACATCAAACTGTGGTAGTCTTTCCGGTCTATTAGCATTTCTCAATCGCTCTATCTCTAATTGCATATGCATTTGCTCTAATTGCATTTGCCTTTGCATTTGCAACAGTTCCCTCTGCTGCTCAAAAGTTAATGAAGGGCTAGCCTGAAAACTTGCACCCTCACTACTAGCAGACTGACCGCCAAAAACACCCATTTCCCTAAGACCCTGCTTTAAGCTAGTTTTAACAGTCTCTTTAATTTTTTTATCAACAATCTCAATCTGATAATGTTCAGCAATTTCAATTAACTGCTCCTTAGTACACAACTCTAAGGCTACCTCTGAAGGAGCTTGAACAAAACTACTCAAAATGGAAGACATTTTCCTCAACCAATACAACTATTACAAATGCTCAAAAAAAACAACTCACCTGCTGTCAATCTGGGTTCAAGGACAAGAGCCACACCCCACTATCCTCCAAAAACTACTAACTAACTGGCCCTGGTCTTCGTGCAGTCACATGTGGTGGGGTTTTATGCACACAAAACCAGTGGAGTGGAAAAGACAACCAGAAACTGGCAGCCCTCCCATTACCACGGAGGTGCTCCCGAGCCGATGTAGGGGAAAAGGGAAAGGGATGCTCTACCCACGTTCACTGCCACCTAAAACAAAAACACCACAAGCCTCCTATTGACACTTGCTGATATGCCTGAACAGGAGAGGACTCCCACCTGAACAAAACCCAGAAAAACACAGAGTGAATTGCTTAGCTACCAAACTAACTGAACCAAAAGAACACATGGCTCTCAACTCTCTCTTAAACAAAATTGGCCCAACCAAAACATCCACTCAAACAAAAAAAATTGTCAATCTGAACTAAACTAACCCAAGTTAACTACTATCCCGGACGAGCCCCCATTTGTCACAAGCCGGCTCATAGCCTGTGACAAATGAGAGGACACGAACAACAGGTATAGGCCAATTCAAAAGTGTTCTTTATTATTAAACCAACTACTAACTTAAACTAAGAAATAGGAATGAGGTGTGGATGTATCATAATGTAAGGTGTATGTAAAGTGCATGGGTGCATGAATATGTGTGTGTGAACATGACTGAGTGAAAACTATGCAAAACTAAAAAGGAACAAACAAATCATGAGCATACCTGGAGGAGCAGAGAGAGAGAGAGCAAGAGTGATTAGTGACAGCTTTATACCCTGAGCCCAGGTGGCTCCAATCACTAACGACCCTCCTCTGCCTGCAGGAGGAACCGCCCCCTGCCCTGCAGAGGAGGAGCCGTGACACTCATTATCCCCACCGTATTTATACCTGTGTTCTCTGTCTGTTGCCAGTTCGTTTTGTTCGTCAAGCCTAACAGCGTTTTTCCCCTTGCTCCTGTCTGTTTCTAATTCCTGTTTTCCCGGTTTTTACCTTTTTTGCCTGCCCTGATCCTGAGTATGCCTGCCGTTTCTGTACCTTTTGGACTCTTTCGTGTTGCGAAATGCTTGTGTTCCTAGCTCCAACTGTGTAGTAATATCTAACAATACACACAAATCTAAAAAGTAAAATAATGGGATTAAGTAATATAGAAATATTAAGAGGAGTAATATTGGAGTCCGGAGTATAAAAAGCCTATATACAGTACCAGTCAAAAGTTTGGACACACCTTCTCATTCAAGGGTTTTTCTTAATTTGTGCTATTTTTAAATTATAGATGTCACGATCGTCTATGGGTGAGAGAGAGGACCAAGGCGCAGCGTGTGAAAAATACATCTTCTTTTATTTAGAAGAGAGAAAACACGAAACGAACACTATACATAAACTAACAAAATAACAAACTGACGACCATGAAGCTATAATGACAAAGTGCTGACAACAAACACTACACATAGACAATTACCCACAAACACCTAAAGCCTATGGCTGCCTTAAATATGGCTCCCAATCAGAGACAACAATAAACAGCTGTCTCTGATTAAGAACCAAATCAGGCAACCATAGACTTTCCTAAACACCTACACTGAACACAACCCCATACCTACTACAAAACCCCCTAAACAATACACACACCCTAAACTAGACAAAACACACAAACATCCCCCATGTCACACCCTGACCTAACTAAACTAATAAAGAAAACAAAGAGTACTAAGGCCAGGGCGTGACAGTACCCCCCCCCCCCCCCCCCCCCCAAAGGTGCGGTCCCTGACCGCACAACCTGACATAGAAGGGGAGGATCCGGGGTGGGCCTTATTATGGCGGCGGCTCGGGTGCGGGACGTGGCCCCCACTCCACCATTGTCAATACCCGCTTTGGTGGCGCCTCTGGAGCGGCGACCCTTGTAGCAAGTCCCGGACTGAAAACCATCCCAGATGGCGCCACCGGACGGATGGGTAGCTCCGGACTGAGGGACGGCAGCTCCGGACTGAGGGACGGCATCTCCGGACTGAGGGACGGCAGCTCATGGCTGGCTGACGGATCTGGCTGCTCATGGCTGGCTGACGGATCTGGCTGCTCATGGCTGGCTGACGGATCTGGCTGCTCATGGTTGGCTGACGGATCTGGCTGCTCATGGCTGGCTGACGGATCTGGCTGCTCATGGCTGGCTGACGGATCTGGCTGCTCATGGCTGGCTGACGGATCTGGCTGCTCCTGGCTGGCTGGCGGATCTGGCTGCTCCTGGCTGGCTGGCGGCTCTGGCAGATCCTGGCTGGCTGGCGACTCTGGCAGATCCTGGCTGGCTGGCGGCTCTTGCAGATCCTGGCTGGCTGGCGGCTCTGGCAGATCCTGGCTGGCTGGCGGCTCTGGCAGATCCTGGCTGGCTGGCGGCTCTGGCAGATCCTGGCTGACTGGCGGCTCTGGCAGATCCTGGCTGACTGGCGGCTCTGGCAGATCCTGGCTGACTGGCGGCTATGGCAGATCCTGGCTGACTGGCGGCTCTGGCAGATCCTGGCTGACTGGCAGATCCTGGCTGACTGGCGGCTCTGGCAGATCCTGGCTGACTGGCGGCTCTGGCAGATCCTGGCTGATTGGCGGCTCTGGCAGATCCTGGCTGGTTGGCGGCTCTAGCGGCTCCTGACTGACGTACGGCTCTGACGGCTCGGGACAGACGGGCGTCTCAGATTGCGCTGGGCAGACGGGCAGTTCAGGCGCCGTTGGGCAGACGGGCAGTTCAGGCGCCGTTGTACAGACGGGCAGTTCAGGCGCCGTTGGGCAGACGGGCAGTTCAGGCGCCGCTGGGCAGACGGGCAGTTCAGGCGCCGCTGGGCAGACGGCAGACTCTGGCCGGCTGAGACGCACTGTAGGCCTAGTGCGTGGTGCCGGAACTGGAGGTACCGGGCTAATGACACGCACCATCAGGCTAGTGCGGGGAACAACAACAGGGCACACTGGACTCTCAAGGCGTACTATAGGCCTGGTGCGTGGTACCGGCACTGGTGGTACCGGGCTGAGGGCACGCACATCAGGGCGAGTACAGGGAGAAGGAACAGTGCGTACAGGGCTCTGGAGACGCACAGGAGGCTTGATGCGTGGTGCCGGAACTGGAGGCACTGGGCTGGAGACACGCACCACAGGGAGAGTGCGTGGAGGAAGAACAGGGCTCTGAAGACGCACAGGACTCTGGAGACGCAAAGGAGGCTTTGTGCGTGGTGTAGGCACTGTCTCAACCAGACGGCTAGCACGCACCTCAGGAGGAGTATGGAGAGCTGTTCCCGGTGACATTAACTCACCAACACGTTCAGTCGGACGGATGCCGTGCCTCATGCACCAAACCAGTACACCCCTCATAACTCTCCCCCAATTTCTCCATTAACTCCTTTACTGTCTCTGCGTCACTCACCTCCAAATCCGCCCTCACCAGCTCCTTACGGTAAGCAGGAGGAGTTGGCTCACGTCTCCTGACTGACCCAACTACACTACCCGAGAGCCCCCCCCCCCAAGAAATTTTGGGGTTTGACTTACGGGCTTCCAGCCTTGTTTCCGTGCTGCCTCCTCATATCGCCGCCTCTCAGCTTTAGCTGCCTCCAGCTCTTCACGAGGGAGGCGATATTCTCCCGGTTGTGCCCAAGGTCCCTTTCCATCCAATATCTCCTCCCATGTCCATGAATCCTTTATGCACTGCTCCCGTTGTTGTTTTACACGCCGCTTGGTCCGATTATGGTGGGTAATTCTGTCACGATCGTCTATGGGTGAGAGAGAGGACCAAGGCGCAGCGTGTGAAAAATACATTTTCTTTTATTTAGAAGAGAGAAAACACAAAACGAACACTATACATAAACTAACAAAATAACAAACTGACGACCGTGAAGCTATAATGACAAATAGTGCTGACAACAAACACTACACATAGACAATTACCCACAAACACCTAAAGCCTATGGCTGCCTTAAATATGGCTCCCAATCAGAGACAACAATAAACAGCTGTCTCTGATTGAGAACCAAATCAGGCAACCATAGACTTTCCTAAACACCTACACTGAACACTACCCCATACCTACTACAAAACCCCCTAAACAATACACACACCCTAAACTAGACAAAACACACAAACATCCCCCATGTCACACCCTGACCTAACTAAACTAATAAAGAAAACAAAGAATACAAAGGCCAGGGCGTGACAGTAGAATAGTGAAGACATCAAAACTATGAAAAAAGAGTGTTAAACAAATCAAAATATATTTTAGATTTGAGATTCTTCAAAGTAGCCACCCTTTGCCTTGATGACAGCTTTGCACATTCTTGGCATTCTCTCAACCAGCTTCATTATGTATGTGGCACCGGAGAAGATGGCTGACGTGCTCCTAAACGATTGTGTTTTTATGTTAGTTTTTTTGCAACTTATTTTTTTACTTATTTTGTACATAATTTTGCAGCTACCGTCTCTTATGACCGAAAATAACTTTTGGACATTAGAACAGCGGTTACTCACCACGAACTGGCAGAAGCTTTTTTATCCTTTAACGAGTCCGATGAGCCCGACGTGATCGACATACTGCTTTCCGGGGAACAGGCCCAAATCCCTGTCATTTGCGTGAAGAGACGACAAAGAAAAAGAGGAAGGAGGTCGGGCTGCCTTCTGAGAATTCGTAGGCGATCGAATAAACCCCCCATACCTTCCATTCTTCTAGCTAACATGCAATCATTGGAAAATAAAATCGACGACCTATGAGGAAGATTAAACTACCAACGGGACATTAAAAACTGTAATATCTTATGCTTCATGGAGTCGTGGCTGAACGACGACATTATCAACTCACAGCTGACGGATTATACACTCTATCGGCAGGATAGAACAGCGGTGTCTGGTAAGACAAGGGGTGGAGGACTATGCATATATGTAAACAATAGCTGGTGCACGATATCTAAGGACGTTTCGAGGTTTTGCTCGCCTGAGGTAGAGTATCTCATGATAAGCTGTCGACCACACTATCTACCAAGAGAGTTTTCGTCTGTATTTTTTGTAGCTGTCTACATACCACCACAGATCGATGCTGGCACTAAGACCGCACTCAATGAGCTGTATTCCACCATAAGCAAACAGGAAAACGCTCACCCAGAGGCAGCGCTCCTAGTGGCCGGGGACTTAATGTAGGGAAACTTAAATCTGTTTAAGCAAATTTCTATAAGGATGTTAAATGTGCAACCAGGGGGAAAAGAACTCTAGACCACCTTTACTCCACACACAGAGACGCGTACAAAGCTCTCGATTGCCCTCCATTTGGCAAATCCGGACATAATTCTATCCTCCTGATTAAAGCAGGAAGCACCAGTGACTCGGTCAATAAAAAAGTGGTCAGATGAAGCAGTTGCTAAGCTACAGGAATGTTTTGCTAGCACAGACTGGAATATGTTTCGGGATTCTTCCTATGGCATTGAGGAGTACACCACATCAGTCAATGGCTTCATCAATAAGTGCATCGAGGACGTCATCCCCACAGTGACCGTACGTACATACCCCAACCAGAAGCCAAGGATTACAGGCAACATCCGCACTGAGCTAAAGGCTAGAGCTGCCGCTTTCAAGGAGCGGGACTCTAACTCGGAAGCTTAAAATAAATCCCGCTATGCCGCCGCCGAACCATCAAACAGGCAAAGTGTCAATACAGGACTAAGATCGAATCGTACTACACCAGCTCCGACGCTCGTCGGATGTGGCAGGGCTTGCAAACCATTACATACTACAACGGGAAGCACAGCCGAGAGCTTCCCAGTGACACGAGCCTACCAGACGAGCTAAACTACTTCTATGCTCGTTTCGAGGCAAATAACACTGAAACATGCATGAGAGTACCAGCTGTTTCGGACGACTGTGTGATCACGCTCTCCTCAGCCGATGTGAGTAAGACCTTTTAACAGGTCAACATTCACAAGACCGCAGGGCCAAACAGATTACCAGGACCTGTACTGCGAGCATGCGCTGACCAACTGGCAAGTGTCTTCACTGACATTTTCTACCTCTCCCTGTCCGAGTCTGTAATACCAACATGTTTTAAGCAGACCACCACAGTCCCTGTGCCCAAGAACACTAAGGTAAACTGCCTAAATGACTACCGACCCGTAGCACTCAAGTCTGTAGCCATGAAGTGCTTTGAAAGGCTGGTCATGGCTCACATCAACACTAATATCCCAGAAACCCTAGACCCACTCCAATTTGCATACTGCCATAACAGATCCACAGATGATGCAATCTCTATTGCACTCCACACTGCCCTTTCCCACCTGGACAAAAGGAACACCTACAGTATGTGAGAATGCTGTTCATGACTCAAGCTCAGCGTTCAACACTATTGTCCCGTCCAAGCTATTCACCAAGTTTAGGTCCCTGGGACTGAACACTTCCCTCTGCAACGATCATGGACTTCGTGATAGGCCGACCCTAGGTGGTGAGGGTAGACAACATCACCTCCGCCACACTGACCCTCAACACAGGGATTACAGGGGTGTGTGCTTATTCCCCTCCTCTACTCCCTGTTCACCCATAACTGCGTGGCCACTCACGACTCCAACTCCATTGTCAAGTTTGCTGACGACACGACAGTGTTAGGCCTGATCACCGGCGACAATGAGACAGCCTACGCACTCTTTATTTTTTGCACTGTCTCTATGCACACTCACAGGGCCCTACACACTACACACACTGATATTCCAACACACATACAAAAACTCACACAACCATTTGCTCACACACATATAATATCCACATACATTTATACTGACACACCCACTCCCATACAATCATCATATGCGCTGCTGCTACTCTGTTTATCATATATCCTGATGCCTAGTCACCTTACCCCTATACATATCTACCTCTATTGATCCAGTATCCCTGCTCATTGTAAATATGGTACTGGAACTGACCTTGTATATAGTATGCTTACTTACTTTATCCTGTTCTTCTTATTCTTATTTTTATAACTTGTGTGTTTTTGTTCTACCTTGTTATTTTTAGTACTACATTGTTATTGATTACTGCATTGTTGGGGTTAAAGCTTCCAAGAAAGCCATTTCACTGTACTTGTGCATGTGAAATACAAAATTCAAACTTAAAACTGAGGCAATAAAATGGGATTTCACTATGATGGATGTTCCTAGAATGAGCATGTATAACATTTAAAAAAAATAATCAAATATAATCTGAAATGGTTTGTGTTATGCAGAATTCATTTATGTATCTATTACATGTTTGTTTTCCTCTGCATCTTTTGAATTGAGTAACGAGATGATGGAGACCTTCAAAGAGGAAAACCTGATGGTGTTTAAACACCTCTTCTTGAAAGAACATAAGGATCAGCCTGTGGACAGATATGCCATGTACACCAAAACAGATGTATATGACCACCTCTATTGCATCATCGATAGCGTAATGTAGACTTCAATTTACCTAAAGCCAGTGAAGTATTTCCCACTATTCGTTGACTGCCAGTGTAGATTGTCTTCTGCAGATTACAGTGCAGTATTTAAAGCATACTGTAGTTTTTTCACCAATGTGTCATCTACATCAATTACACAGTCATGTGGGAACTATCAAACAGTGGAGCAAGGTGTTGTTTATAGTGTTGTTTATAGTGAAACTGTAAAATATGCACCCAGAGGCAGTTTGGAACTCTGTGGTGAGTGTTGCAACCAAGGACAGAATTCAGCACTCAGCAGTCCCGTTCTGTGAGTTTGTGTGGCCTACCACTTCGCAGCTGAACTGCTGTTGCTCCTAGATGTTTCCATTTCTGAATAACAGCACTTACAGTTTACAGGGGCAACTCTAGCAGAGCAGAAATTAAATGAACACAACATAGTACGTTTGCTCATTTGCATCACCTAAAACAAATCTGGCCAAGAACATGTTTGTATATGTTGAGTTGAGTTTATTTTTTATTTTTACAGGGACAGACAATCAGTGAGCAGTGAGCACACACAGAGCAACATAGGACAAGCAAGACATAGCATGCAGACAGAACAACATAGCACAAAAAGCAACAAGACAAAATCCATAAAAGCAACTAAGTGTTTCCACACCTCACAAGCTACAGACATGGAAAGCGGCAATACACAGCTAGGGATTATGTTCACAAATCTGATTGGCCTTTAGCCATGTCTTCATGTTTTTTGTGAAAGTGTGATAGATGATGCAGTTACGTGTGTCTGATGGCAGTGTGTTCCAGACATGGGAAGCTCTCACAGAGAAAGCAGATTGACTAAAGGTGCTTTTCCTTAAGGGAACTATACAGTCACCTCTCATGGCAGACCTTGTGGAGCTGCTGCCATATGTTTGGGTTTTCTGTTTAACAACAGTACTGAGTGGATGGGGAGCCAGGCCATTTAGGATCTTGAATACAAGACATGCGTCGGTGTATTGCACAAGATTTTCCCAACTCAGGAGCTCATGCTTTCTGAGGGTGTAACAGTGATGATGGCTATTGGGCTTCCTATCAAGCACTTTGAGAGTGTTACGTCCCTCCTAAGGAGGGAGGTGCAGGAATCAGGAGCAGGAGAGCAAGGAAGTCCCAGTGGCACAATCGTTTATTAAATAGTCCCAACTCAACAACAACATGGGGGGGAACACGCCCAAACGAGGTCGCCACACACAGGGAAATAAACGCTAATGTTACACACGGAGGACAAACCTCTACTCCTAACCACCTTCCAAAACTGTACAACTGCCGTGAGAAAAGAAATCCCTGTGGTGCAGACACGCACCCCTAACAAAGTAACCACAGCAAAACAATCCCGCACAAAGACTAGCAGGCAGCGGAGGTTAATAAACCCACCGAAATCAACTAATAGGACACAGGTGTAAACAAAACAGACAGACACAAACGAAAAATGGACCGTTGGCAGCTAGTAGGGCGGCGACGACGACCGCCAAGCACCGCCCGAACAGGGAGAGGAGCCATCTTCGGTGGAAGTCGTGACAGAGAGCCTGTTTGTAGACAGACTGAATGGGTTTTAATGTTGTACAGCAAGCTTGGGCCCAACTAGGCAAGCAGTATGTTTAAGTGGGGGAGTATCAAAGATTTGAAGTACAGTTTTGCTACCTCTGTAGTCAAACAATTTCGTATGAATCATAAATTAGCTAGGTTGAATTTGGTTATTTGAATGACCCTTTTCACCTGCTTTTTAAAAGAGAGCTTGGAATCAAGTATGATGCCAAGGTACTTAAAATCAGATACCACCTGGAGCTTCTCCCCTGACACATAGACATCTGGCTCAGTAGCATCGGTTGCCCTCTTTGTGAAGAACATGTGTAACAGTACTCTTCTTGCGTTGTGTACAATCAATCCTCGACACGAATTCCAACATGTAGCACCAGTCATGGAGATTTATTCTTTAACAATGTACCTGGTAGGAACAGCACAAAATTGCACGTCATGCAATGCACGGCTCACCATCCAACTCTGCACTCACGCACGCTGGTTTGGTGCTTGTTCACTGGGCCATGTAGTTACCAAAATAATACAATTACAATATACAATATAATATCTTTAACAATGTACCTGGTAGGAACAGCACAAAATTGCACGTCATGCAATGCACGGCTCACCATCCAACTCTGCATTCACGCACTGTACAAAATATATGAACCCCCCCCACCAGACACAGTAAGTTGCTAGCTAGTACTGGCGGGAATTCTTTACAACCAAAATGCACAACCAATATTCTCCAAAAAACATTGCATCTTATGTGTGATGTTCGAATAACATTTACAAACAAATGTATATAAATTGTACACTTAAATCATCACTTGGGAGTATAAAAATCACTTTTGATGTACAGTGCTTTGCAACCAACAACTTACCGCTGGTTTGGTGCTTGTTCACTGGGACGATTCTAATGAAACATCCTCCCTCGTAAGCAAGCTACGCAAACCAGCCAATAAGATGCCATGTTGAGTAGGTGACGGCAAGACAAAACTAAAACCAAAAACCCATTGGCTTAACAATAAAGTGTCAAGGGGAATCACCAATAAAACCCTGTTACACATGCACATTGAGATGCAAACACGAGTCACTGAGCCACTTTGTAACCTGGACAATTACAGTAGTGAGTTCTTGTGCAGCTTGTTGTTTGCTCTTTGCATGGACATATATCACTGTATCATCTGCATACATTTGAACTTCAGACCCAGTACAGACAGAAGGCAGATCATTAATGTACAGCCTGAACAGGAGGTGCCCCAGTATTGACCCTTGGCGCATGATATGTTAATCATATCATGTCTCACTATACACTATTTTCCTATTTTCCGTTCATAAACCTGTAGAACCTGACAGCAGGGAACCATGCATATGAGAAGATAGAGGGGGAGTACACCCCTCTGACCCTCAGGAATTCTACAGGAAACGCAGCATCTCTCCTGGCAACTACATCTTTGACATAGACCGATAGGTCGACAAAGGTACAAAGGTACGACAAAGAGCACACCATTTCATGAATTTGTATTTTTTTGTGATAGCCTCAAGTGTTCTGAACGAGAGGATAATAATATGGTATAGATAGTTAAAAAAAATATATATATATATATGGTAAAGGGAGAAGAATCTGGAGTTTTAATATATGCACGCACATTGACTGCGTGCATATATTACAGTTGGCACTATGCATTGGGGCAGGTAGGGTTCTCTTGGCATCTGCCAAACCCAGATTCATCACTCAGACTCCCAGATGGTGAAGCGGGATTCATCACTCCAGAGAACGTGTTACCACTGCTCCAGAGCCTTTACACCACTCCAGCCTACGCTTGGCATTGCGCATGGTAATCTTAAGCTTGTGTGCGGCTACTCGGCCATGGAAACCCATTTCTTGAAGCTCCCGACAAACAGTTATTGTGCTGACGTTGCTTCCAGAGGCCGTTTGGAACTCTGTGGTGAGTGTTGCAACCGAGGACAGACGATTTATACCGCTACGTGCTTCAGCACTCGGCAGTCCCGTTCTGGGAGTTTGTGTGGCCTACCACTTCGCAGCTGAGCTGTTGTTGCTCCTAGATGTTTCCATTTCACAATAACAGCACTTACAGTTTACCGGGGCAGCTCTAGCAGAGCAGAAATTCAATTAACTGACTTGTTGGAAAGATGCCATCCTACGGCGGTGCCACGTTGAAAGTCACAGAGCTCTTCATGTAAGGCCATTCTACTGCCAATGTTTGGAGATTGCATGGCTGTGTACTACATTTTATACGCCTGTCAGCAACAGCTGAAATAGCCGAATCCACTAATTTGAAGGAGTGTCCACATACTTTTGTATATATATAATCACTTATAGGTAGGATAAATGCACCTGACAGCATTCCTAATTTGCAAAATGTCCGTAGGACGTTCAAATCTGACGTCACCCCATTGAAGTTGACATTTAAAACGTTAAAGGTAAGGGATTTTTTATTTTTTTGTATTTTATTTAACTTGGCAAGTCAGTTAAGAACACATTCTTATTTACAATGACGGCCTTATTTACAATGACGGGTTAAGGTTAGGGTTATATGGTTAGTGTAGGGGTTAAAGTCAGGGTTTAGGGTAGGGACTTCCCAAGGATCACAGATAGCCCTAACCTTTGGATAAATAGTCCGTCAGAGGAACGACGGATCCAATACAGTGGACTGATACTGGTTGCTTGACAACGCGCCCGCCAATGACGGTGGTGTTTGTTTTGAAGCCAACTTTAAAAACAATCTACCTTGCCAATGTGGGCTAGTTTGGTATTCATGGTTAAGAACTAAGAACTACTTAGTTAGCTAACTATAGCTAGATAGAGACGGATTTCACTTATTTTTTTAGATTGAACTATTGTAGCCTTCTTGAATTGGCAGGCAGGCTAAGCAATGTAATCCCTCACTCCACGTCGGACCCGAAATCAAGTGAGTAGCCACACTAAATTAACGCCGGCATCCAGCAATGACATGTCCTAGCTAGTTAGCTACAAAAATATTTTGCAACGTTTCATCAAAACCTAGCTAGCTACTAGTACTCAGCAGTTAACTATATATACTGTAGTAGTTTTCTACCTCGCTAGCTAGGTAAACCAGCCAGGTCAACAACGTCAACGGAACAGATTAGCGAACGTTAATAGTAGTTTACAGAGTTGACTTTAGGCAAACGTTAATCAAACTTTAGATAACGCCAACTTAATTTGCTAGCTAGTTAACGTTATCTCGCTAAGTGTTTACATGCGAGTGTGACTACGTTTTCAACTGAGCCTCCTGTGTATTGATCTCACTTGCAGCATCTCAATAAAATGATTAAAATATATAGTTTGGTGTGTTGATACTAACGTTAGGCTATAACTGTATACTCACACAATGTCTGATATTGTCAACACTAAAATGTTTGCTTCTTGTCAGTTGCCTGCTCTTATTGGATTCAAATGTATTTTGGGACGTAACGTCGGGAGTCTATTGGCTGGACTCCCTAATACAGACTCTCAATGTTGTGTCCTAAATCATTGGTTGTGTCCCAAAGCTAAATTCAGATGGAGGCACAGTGAGTGGATGTTGCTCTGTAACTCCCCTGTTTTGGTTAAAGCGTGACATAGGGAAAACTTAAATGGGAGTTAGTGTGAGTGCAGATAAGAGACCTATGCAGCCTGGTTAAATGGATAAGGACACCACATAGCTACTGCCACTGTGGCTCGATTTACCTTCTCCGTGCTATCACATGCAGCAGCGGTGTGTGGGTAAAATCACTGAGGAAGCCAAGCCAGTATAAAAGCGATATTACAACCTATGTTGTGATAATTGTGTTTGCTCCCATTTGAACATACATCACCGTGATAAACAATAAGGCATGTAAATAAGTCAGTGGTTGAATAAATTCAACAAATATGTTTGTTTTATCACAAAACCGGCGAGCAACATCTGTTCTGTGAAGTCCAAAGCAAATATTGTATGTCACAAATAGTTATACAATGAACAAAAATATAAACACATGTAGTGTTGATCCTCATGAGCTGAAATAAAAGATCCCAGAAATGTTGTATATGCATAAAAAAATTATTTCTCAAAATGTTTTGCTGAAATTTGTTTACAACCCTGTTAGTGAGAATTTCTACTTTGCCAAGATAATCCATCCACCGGAGAGATGTGGCATGATCATTACACAGTTTCACCTTGTGCTGGGGACAATTAAAGGCCACCCTAAAATGTGCAGTTTTGTCATACAACACAATGCCACAGAAGTCTCAAGTTTTGATGGAGTGTGCAATTGGCCTGCTGACTGTAGGAATGTCCACCAGAGCTGTTACCAGCTAATTTAATGTTCTCTACTATAAGCTGCCTCAACATCATTTTAAGGAATTTGGTACAGCCTCTGCTATTGGGCTCCCGAGTGGCGCAGTGGTCTAAGGCACTGCATCTCAGTGTACATGGTTCGAATCCATGCAGTATCACATCCGGCCGTGATTGGGAGTCCTTTAGGGCGGAGGACAATTCGCCCGGCGTCGTCCAGGTTTGAATGAAATTGTACTAAAAATAATAATAATTTAGCACCATTTCAACTTTAAACCTTTAAACATGATCAAATCAACAAGGTTATATATGCTTAGTTTAGTACACTGAAAACAAACTTTGAGACCAAAAACAATTCAGTCCATTGTTGCTAAATATCATGTGGCTGTCCATGGTACTGGTCTCTGTGTGTGTGCGTGCCTACTTGTAAACTAGTTGAACGCCAATGCCATCCTCTCATGTTGGCAAGACGGTTTATGGCTTTGTAATACAGTACGATTTTTGTAATCATAGGCTAGCTAAAATGCTGGCTAGCCTAGGATATCAACACAAGTAGACCAGAAACTAAAATTACGTTTTGCTGTGTAGAATGTGATTCAGCTTGTTGCACCAGGAAAGTCTTAGGATCATATTATAGTCAAAGGGATCTGACCAATGGAAGGATCATACTGAGGCCCACTTGAATAATGTATCTGCAGTTGTCTATTGTTAAAGCCTTTTTTTTCAAACTATCTTAGCATTTTGAATTCCGTGACATTGTTAAACCTTGCACACATAACACAGGTGTGTGTGTGTGCCTAAAAGCCTCCCTCTGGCATACAGTCACACACTAGCCCAGAGATGGCCGCCTCGCATCGCGCCGACAGAAACAAACATCTCTCTGGTAAGAAGGGCGGGGGTGTATGCCTTATGATTAACGAGACATGGTGTGATCATAACAACATACAGGAACTCAAGTCCTTTTGTTCACCTGACCTAGAATTCCTCACAATCAAATGCCGACCGCATTACCTACCAAGAGAATTCTCTTCGATTATAATCAGTCATGTATATCCCCCCCAAGCAGACACATCGACGGCCCTGAAATAACTTAATTTGACTATATGTAAACTGGAAACCACATATCCTGAGGCTGCATTTATTGTTGCTGGGGATTTTAACAAGGCTTATCTGAAAACGAGGCTCCCTAAATTTTATCAGCATATTGAATGCGCAACCCCGGCTGGCAAAACCCTGGATCATTGTTATTCTAACTTCCGCGACGCATATAAAGCCCTCCCCCCTTTTGGAAAATCTGACCACGACTCCATTTTGTTGCTCCCAGCCTATAGACAAACTAAAACAGAAAGCGCTCGGGTCTGTTCAACGCTGGTCCGACCAATCGGATTCTACGCTTCAAAATTGCTTCGATCACGTGGACTGGGATATGTTCCGCATAGCGTCGGACAATAACATTGATGAATACGCTAATTCGGTGAGCGAGTTTATTAGCAAGTGCATCGGTGATGTTGTACCCACAGCGTCTATTAAAATGTTCCCCAACCAGAAACCGTGGATTGATGGCAGCATTCACAAAAAACTGAAAGCGTAAACCGCTGCTTTTAATCAGGGCAAGGTGACTGGAAACATGACCGAATACAAACAGTGTAGCTATTCCCTCCAAGGCAATCAAACAAGCTAAGCGTCAGTATAGAGACAAAGTAGAGTCGCAATTCAACGGCTCAGACACGAGGTATGTGGCAGGGTCTACAGTCAATCACGGACTACAAAAGGAAAACCAGCCCCGTCGCAGACCACGATATTTCGCTCCCAGACAAACTAAACAACTTCTTTGCTCGCTTTGAGGACAATACAGTGCCACTTACACGGCCCGCTACCAAAACCTGCGGGCTCTCCTTCACTGCAGCCAACGTAAGTAAAACACTTAAACGTGTTAACCCTCGCAAGGCTGCCGGCCCAGACGGCATCCCCGGCCCAGACGGCATCCCCAGCCGGGTCCTCAGAGCATGCGCAGACCAGCTGGCTGGTGTGTTTACGGACATATTCAATCAATCCTTATCCCAGTCTGCTGTTCCCACATGCTTCAAGAGGGCCACCATTGTTCCTGTTCCCAAGAAAGCGAAGGTAACTGAGCTAAATTACTATCGCCCCGTAGCACTCACTTCCGTCATTATGAAGTGCTTTTAGAGACTAGTCAAGGACCATATCACCTCCACCCTACCTGACACCCTAGACCTACTCCAATTTGCTTACTGCCCTAATAGGTCCACAGACGACACAATCGCAATCACACTGCCCTAACCCATCTGGACAAGAGGAATACCTATGTAAGAATGCTATTCATCGACTACCGCTCAGCATTTAACACCATAATACCTTCCAAACTAATTATTAAGCTAAAGACCCTGGGTCTTGACCACGCCCAGTGCAACTGCGTCCTGGACTTCCTGATGGGCCGCCCCCAGGTGGTGAGGGTAGGTAACAACATCTCCACCCCACTGATCCTCAACACTGGGGCCCCACAAGGGTGCATTCTCAGCCCTCATGTACTCCCTGTTCACCCATGACTGCGTATCCACGCACGCCTCCAACTCAATCATCAAGTTTGCAGAAGACACTACAGTGGTAGGCTTGATTACCAACAATGATGAGATGGCCTACAGGGAGGAGGTGAGGGACCTCGGAGTGTGGTGTCAGGAAAATAACCTCACACTCAATGTCAACAAAACAAAGGAGATGATTGTGGAGGAGGAAACAGCAGAGGGAGCACCCCCCTATCCACATCGACGGGACAGTAGTGGAGAAGTTAAGTTCCTCGGCGTACACATCACAGACAAACTGAAATGGTCCACAGCGTGGTGAAGAAGGCGCAGCAGCGCCTCATCAACTTCAGGAGGCTGAAGACATTTGGCTTGTCACCAAAAACACTCACAAATTTTTATGGATGCACAATCGAGAGCATCCCGTCGGGCTGTATCACCGCCTGGTATGGCAACTGCTCCGCCCACAACCGTAAGGCTCTCCAGAGGGTAGTGAGGTCTGCACAACGCATCACTGGGGGCAAACTACCTGCCCTCCAGGACACCTATACCACCCGATGTCACAGGAAGGCCAAAAAGATCATCAGAGACAACAACCACCCGAGCAATATTTCACCGTTTGATCATTTCACTTTTATATTGTCTTATATATAAGACAATATAAATAGCCTGTTCACCCCGCTATCATCCAGAAGGCGAGGTCAGTACAGGTGCATCAAAGCAGGGACCGAGAGACTGAAAAACAGCTTCTATCTCAAGGCCATCAGACTGTTAAACAGCCATCACTAACATTGAGTGGCTGCTGCCAACATACTGACTCATCTCTAGCCACTTTAATAATGAAAAAATGTATGTAATAAATGTATCATTAGCCACTTTAAACAATGCCACTTTATATAATGTTTACATACCCTACATTACTCATCTCATATGTATATACTGTACTCTATACCATCTACTGCATCTTGCCTATGCTGTTTGGCCGTTGCTCATTCATATATTTTTATGTACATATTCTTATTCATTCCTTTACGTGTGTGTGTGTATATAAGGTAGTTGTTGTGAAATTGTTAGATTACTTGTTAGATATTACTGCATGGTCGGAACTAGAAGCACAAGCATTTCGCTACACTCGCATTAACATCTGCTAACCATGTGTATGTGAAGAATAACATTTGATTGAGTTAACATGCAAACCCTCTTTACTCAAGCTCAAAGTATCACTCTACTACAGTCCAGTGTAACAGCCAAGGCCTGAAAGCCTGTCCCATGCTGGCACGTCACACAGATGACAGTTAATCCTGCATGGTGTTGAAGAATCGACCCAGATTATCCTGCATTAGACGCTTATATCACTGGCTTGCTGCTTGATGCTCTATTTCAGGATTCTGTTCCAGTGAGGGATGCCTCCAGTTGGTCTCTCTCAGATCATCTCCCTACTATCTTGACGCTGTGTTGGCATGGAAGACTGGTGGACTACAGCAACTATAGAGCCATCAATAGGTAAGTTAATTCAAATGGTGTCTCTGGGGGGGGAAATTGTTTGATTTTATGGGATGCATTTTTGTTTTAAACCTCTTAGTCAGCCAGTCTGAGTCAACTCTTAATATATCAATTGGTTGTTCTCTCCATTTCCCTACTATGTTTAGAAAACCATGAGCTCTCCGGCATAGCAAGAATGACGATGTCCCCCTCGTGGCATCATAACAACCTTCCTACAATGCACTCCTCCACCATGCCACTGTCCAAGAGTTCCTACAATGTGTTAAGTGCCTTCTGCACTGAGGACAATGTTCCCCGGTGTATCTCTTACATCAATCAGGTACTGCACCATTGAAATGGCTATTATTTAGGTTACATTTAGAAAATCAATACTTTCCCAATACTCTGTGAAGGTAGCATTGTATAATGTGCTGCTTGCTTGTTTATATAGCCAGGTATCACTATTCTTCACTACTTGATTTGAGGTTTTGTGTATCTGAAGCTTCATTTATCTCATGAAATGAATCCTCTGAGTGCCAACCTATTTGTCTGCCCTCTTTTTGGGGCCTTGTACAGGAGATGGACTCTCTGGGGTTCTCCTCTGCATGTATTGAGGCCAGCTCACCAGAGGTAAGCGGGGGACTGAACACTGTGCCAGCCCTGAACGGCATGTATGAGCTGCTCCAGATGCAGCGCCGCAGCCAACGCAGCCGGCAGGAGCAGGAAGCGGAGAGTCTTAAGAGCTCCAGCGCCCTGGAACACCTGCAGATAACCAACTCCAGACTCAAGGTCAGGCAGTCTTTCCCATACATCGCTTTCCAGACAGGGTGCATATTGTCAATAGAAAGCTAGGTTGGGGCGCCTATAGAATGATAGGAGAAACACTGAGACGGGGGTTTACCACAACAACACTGACACTCATTTTACTACGTTTCCTATGTACAGTACATTGTCCTTGGGTGAAAGGTGCTTGCTTACCGCTTATAGGAGAACTTATAGTCTTAGTCAAGGTGAGCACATTCGCATACACTAGACTATATAATGTTGACATTACATGTACGTTTGTGTTTGTTCCCAGGATCAGCTGGAGCTCTCTAAAAGAGAGACGTCGGGACTGCACGAGGCAGAGAGGCAGCTGCAACTCAAAATCAAGACTCTGCAGAACTGCCTTAAAACTGAAAAAGATGAGGTAGACTTTGTAATAAAATTGTTAATCATTACACTGTATATTTAATGATATGCTTGTAACTGCAATCATCCATGGGAAATGTAGATTCGGTGTGTGTGAGCCTGTCAAACCAGGGTCGTGTTCAGCAGGGCACACAGAAAAATTGTGTTCATGTTGGACAGGTTCAGGTAGTTCTTCCCCGTTTCAAAATGTTTTCTCCCTATTGAACACACCCCAGGAGCAGAAGCTCCAGAGCATCATCGCCAGCCGAGCCTCTCAGTACAGCCATGATGCCAAGAGGAAGGAGAGGGAGAGCACCAAACTCAAAGAACGCCTCAACCAGCTACTGATGGAAAAGAGGGATAAGAAACTCGGTAGGGGTGCTGGACCATGTTCTCAAGACATAGTTTCCTCTTCTTTATTTCAAAGGTTGTTGGAAATGTGAATCTTTGCAACCAAGTATCTTAAAAAAATAAAAACGTCCATGAAAAACGATGTATGTCTTTATAAAAAGTCCCTAATTTTCTTTTATCTCTACTAGCGATTGACGTATTGAACTACTTGGGACGGGCTGATGGGAAGAGAAGCCAATGGAAGACTGGAAAGGTTGAGGCCAGGTAGCAATACTCTTCAAACTGAACCATGTCTGTTTTTAAGTGCAGTCATCAACTCTTGATGCAACCAATCCTACATGGCTTTGGAGAAGCCACTTTTATGGGTGTGTGTTTATTTGCCATTATTGTAGACATGAGGGGGAGATGTACAAGTCCCTGCTGAGTGACTATGAGGTTCGTCATAGAGCCCTGATGCTGGAGAACGTTGAGCTGAAGAAGGTGCTGCAGCAGATGAAGCGGGAGATGGTGTCTATTCTGAGTCCTAGTCCTAGGAAACCATGCTCCAGCTTCAGAGACCATGTGGAAGACAGCCTAGAACTGAGTACCAGAAGTCCCCTACGTGACAGTACAGTGAGCTCCAAAAGTATTGGGACAGTGACACATTTTAAATAAGAATAGAATGTTTCTAAACTTCTACATTATTGTGGATGTTACCATGATTACGGAATTCATCTTGGAATAATGATTGAGAAGGTAATTATCATGGTAGCATCCACATGAATGTAGAATTGTTTAGAAACATTCTATTCTTATTTACAATAAAAGGGAATCCAATGACACTACATTATTTTCCATTCATTTCTATTGGGCACAAAATAATCTGAAACACAACCAAAACAAACAGCAAATGCATCCAACAAGTTTGTAGAGTGACAATCTTCATCTAATCATTGCGTGCTAGGAATTTGGGAACAAATACTAAACTTTTGACTACTTTTAATATAAATATATGTTATTTGTCCAAATTATTTTAGTCCCCTAAGATGGACTTTGTACATAGTGTTGTAATTTCTAAATGGTTCACCAGTATGAAGAAAAAAAACTCTAATTAAAACTGCACTTGAACCTTATAGTCGTTGTATAATTTCAAATCCAAAGTGTTGGAGTACAGAGCCAAAACAATAAGATGTATCGCTGTCCCAATACTTTTGGAGCTCACTGTAGATGCAAGACCTAATACATTTTGATAATACTCTTACAAATGTTAATCTTGACTTCGGTTATGTAGTGCCTATCACAAGATCTCTAAGCACTTTACATTACGTATGGGAATGACATCTGGTTAACTTTGGTGACGTGATCATTGTTGTGCCTTCAGGCCAGCTCAGACAGGGATAAGGAGGTTGGCGACTGCAGTAGAGAGACCCTGGACCAGTCATGTGACCACGCCAGGGAACAATCCTGTGAGCACGCCCGGGAGCAGCTGACCAATAGCATCCGGCAGCAATGGAGGAGACTGAAGAGCCACATGGAGAGACTGGACAGCCAGGGTACAGACATCACATCACCCATATTACCAAAGAAGTTGACAATAAATCTAACTCACTGGTTATCAATGGTTTTCTCTGGGAATTAACTGGTGTATTTTAGCAGTTGATGTTACTCTTCAATAACACAGCAAATCAGGGGGAGAAAAATGGGTTTATTCAAAGAGGACAAATCATAGATGTTATGCTGAGAGGTAGATTTTCATTCTCCCCTGTCTTCAGTGATTCTCTCCACAGAACAAAGCGACAGGATGTAGTTTCATAACCCAACCCTAGCCTGTGGTTGACCAATTATAATTCCTTACAATAAAACTGGGCCAATGGCCAAATAAGTACCCGGTTTCAGGCTCACTGCCTTGACAAATTCCTCCCATGTCTCTGACCCATTGATCATTAATTCCCTATTACAGAAAAAACACTTTCCATTGATCGTTAGTACTCTATTGACTTTTAGTCCTCTGTGTATTTATCTTTGAAATATTCTTACTCCCCCAGACCATTTTTAAAAAGAAATATACTTAAAATTTATTTTTAGAAAACATGAAAAAAAATAGGCAGTATAAAAAACAGCAGTAAGCATAAAATCTTTCACATTAAACACAAAGGGCATATTTTACTTCTTGTTACAATAAGAAATAGATTTCAAACAAGGTTATAGAAAATGAGTATTAACAGGTGTAATGATGTCTCTTACGATTCCTACCACATCCTGTATTAGGAGAGAACTCACAAAATAAATAATTGTCTGCAAGACAATATTCAATTGTCCTATTGGCAAGGTAATCATTCACAAAGTCCTTTAAAACTTACCAGCTGGCATCAACTATTAACTGTAACCCACGATAAGGATGTAGAGTTTCTTACAACGCTTCAAATGGTCCCATGTTTTCGTACCCACGTCTCGTAGATGCTCCAAAGTATTTGACCATTCATCCAACTGTTTTGGAGATGCTGATTTATGTGTGATTACGGTCACTGGCTGTTTGTCTTTACTACTTTTTACAGCCTGTGTGTTGGCCTAAGACATCTTTTGTCCATTCACTCAGAATCTGTTGACTCAAAGCCAGGCAGTGCTGACCAGATGCTTGAAACCCGATAATCTTTGCGCAACTCAGCCTGAGGATAGATTGATGGAACAAAGGGTCCACAGGAGGGGGCCAAGTCTGCTTTTACGACCCTCGCCTGTAATTGTTGAATTCCTTTTTTAAGGTTTTTATCTGTTCAAAGAGCCCTCAAACTATCTGTATCTCTCCAATGTCCTATCACGCTTATCAAGACATTTCTCATCCTGCTTCCTTCCTTCGGCTAATACAGTTAGACCATCTTGTTTTTGTCAACGAGTTAGACGTTCTCTGTATTATTTTCCCCAAGCTTTTTGTATATCAGACAGATTCCATCTTTGTCAACATTGACAGAATATTTCTTTATTGCTTGCCTACACTTCTCTACTTTGAAATGGTTCTTCATATCACTAGACCGTGACTTTAACATATTTTTCATGCTCGCATCCGGACGAGCTGTTCTGCCCTTCTCCAGTGGTTCTCGCACTTAAAAATGGCATTACATTAACTTCAAAAGATATATATTATACATCTCTATGGTTATATACAGTTGAAGTCAGAAGTTTACATACACTTAGGTTGGAGTCATTAACTCGTTTTTCAACCACTCCACAAATGTCTTGTTAACAAACTATAGTTTTGGTTAGGACATCTACTTTGTGCATGACAAGTAATTTTTCCAACAATTGTTTAGACAGATTATTTTACTGTATCACAATTCCAGTGGGTCAGAAGTTTACATACAATAAATTGACTTTAAACAGCTTGTAAAATTCCAGAAAATGATGCCATGGCTTTAGAAGCTTCTGATAGACTAATTGACCTAATTTGAGTCAATTGCAGGTGTACCTGTGGATGTACACTGCTCAACAAAATAAAGGGAACACTTAAACAACACAATGTAACTCCAATTCAATCACACTTCTGTGAAATCAAACTGTCCACTTAGGAAGCAACACTGATTGACAATAAATTTCACATGCTGTTGTGCAAATGGAATAGACAAAAGGTGGAAATTATTGGCAATTAGCAAGACACCCCCAAAAAAGGAGTGATTCTGCAGGTGGTGACCACAGACCACTTCTCAGTTCCTATGCTTCCTGGCTGATGTTTTGGTCACTTTTGAATGCTGGCGGTGCTTTCACTCTAGTGGTAGCATGAGACAGAGTCTACAACCCACACAAGTGGCTCAGGTAGTGCAGTTCATCCAGGATGGCACATCAATGCGAGCTGTGGCAAAAAGGTTTGCTGTGTCTGTCAGCGTAGTGTCCAGAGCATGGAGGCGCTACCAGGAGACAGGCCAGTACATCAGGAGACGTGGAGGAGGCCGTAGGAGGGCAACAACCCAGCAGCAGGACCGCTACCTCCGCCTTTGTGCAAGGAGGTGCACTGCCAGAGCCCTGCAAAATGACCTCCAGCAGGCCACAAATGTGCATGTGTCAGCATATGGTCTCACAAGGGGTCTGAGGATCTCATCTCGGTACCTAATGGCAGTCAGGCTACCTCTGGCGAGCACATGGAGGGGTGCGGGCCCACAAAGAAATGCCACCCCACACCATGACTGACCCATCGCCAAACCGGTCATGCTAGAGGATGTTGCAGGCAGCAGAACGTTCTCCACGGCGTCTCCAGACTCTGTCACGTCTGTCACATGTGCTCATGTGCTCAGTGTGAACCTGCTTTCATCTGTGAAGAGCACAGGGCGCCAGTGGCGAATTTGCCAATCTTGGTGTTCTCAGGCAAATGCCAAACGTCCTGCACAGTGTTGGGCTGTAAGCACAACCCCCACCTGTGGACGTCGGGCCCTCATACCATCCTCATGGAGTCTGTTTCTGACCGTTTGAGCAGACACATGCACATTTGTGGCCTGCTGGAGGTCATTTTGCAGGGCTCTGGCAGTGCACCTCCTTGCACAAAGGCGGAGGTAGCGGTCCTGCTGCTGGGTTGTTGCCCTCCTACGGCCTCCTCCACGTCTCCTGATGTACTGGCCTGTCTCCTGGTAGCGCCTCCATGCTCTGGACACTACGCTGACACTACGCTGACAGACACAGCAAACCTTTTTGCCACAGCTCGCATTGATGTGCCATCCTGGATGAGCTGCACTACCTGAGCCACTTGTGTGGGTTGTAGACTCCGTCTCATGCTACCACTAGAGTAAGAGCACCGGCAGCATTCAAAAGTGACCAAAACATCAGCCAGGAAGCATAGGAACTGAGAAGTGGTCTGTGGTCACCACCTGCAGAATCACTCCTTTTTTGGGGGTGTCTTGCTAATTGCCTATAATTTCACTGCCTTGACAAATTCCTCACATTTCTCTGACCCATTGATCATTAATTCCCTATTACAGGAAAAAATACTGTTTCCATTGATCGTTAGTACTCTTGACCTGTCGTCCTCTGCATTGTGTATTTATCTTCAAAATATTCTTACATGTAGGTACTGTACATGACAATCAATTTAAAATCACTACCAGTACTGCTGCATTTGAAACTATTCTGCTGCCAAAACATTCTATATTTCTTCACCGTTGATCAGAATGTGTTGTGTCATCAGCCTCCCTGGTGCAGCAGAGCCAGCAGCGTGCTGGTAAAGAGCTGGTCCCTAGACAGATCCATGAGGAGGAGATGGGGAGGATGAGACTGGAGGTCCAGCAGTGTAAAGATTTCATCCAGACCCAGCAGCAGCTCCTACAGGTTAGTAAGGCTCTCTTTTCAAACCGAGCTACAAATATCTATAGTACATCTGTTTTATTGCCTTGAATTTGAGCATTACTAATCCTGTTCCCAAGAACCTTCCAACCAAATGCGTGAAAGGTCTGGTGAACTAACGCATCGAACTTAGCCTTTGTTAGCGAATACAGAAAGAGCGGGAGAACGTCCTGGTGCATATGCATTGGCTTAATCTACCAACCAATCATCTCCCACAACACCTTCCCCCTAACCCTCCCCTGTACGCTAGCACACCACAAGCACAGAGCCACACCTTGCAGTCGTGTCATTCGCTAAAATTAAATGATGACATACTTTACTCGGTAAGGTCACTCCCATGGAATTATATGGTCATTCCCACTAAGGCCAACTTTGAACCATTGATGTACATGGGGTGTAATAATTAGTCCAAACATTTTTGCAACTAAAATCAAATTTCAATCAATGGTATTTATAAAGCTATTATCAGCTGATGTCACAAAATGCTGTACAGAAACCCAGCCTAAAACCCCAAACAGCAAGCAATGAAGGTGTAGAAGCACGGTGGCTAGGAAAAACACCCAAGAAAGGCCAGAACCTAGGAAGAAACCTAGAGAGGAACCAGGCTGAGGGGTGGCCAGTCCTCTTTTGGCTGTGCCGGGTGGCGATTATAACAGAACATGGCCAAGATATTCAAATGTTCATAGAGACCAGCAGGGTCAAATAATAATAATAATAATAATCACAGTGGTTGTCGAGGGTACAACAGGTCAGCACCTCAGGAGTAAATGTCAGTTGGCTTTTCATAGCCGATCATTGAGTATCTCTACCGCTCCTGCTGTCTCTAGAGAGTTGAAAACAGCAGGTCTGTGACAGGTAGCACGTCCGGTGAACAGGTCAGGGTTCCATAACCGCAGGCAGAAAAGTTGAAACTGGAACAGCAGCACGACCAGGTGGACTGGGGACAGCAAGGAGTCATCAGGCCAGATAGTCCTGAGGCATGGTCCTAGGGCTCAGGTCCTCAGAGAGAGAGAGCGAATTAGAGAGAGCATACTTAAATTAACACAGGACACCGGATAAGACAGGAGAAATACTCCAGATATAACAGACTGACCCTAGCCCCCCGACACAAACTACTGCAGCATAAATACTGGAGGCTGAGACGAGGGGTCAGGAGACACAGGCAGGATATTACCCCACCCACTTTGCCAAAGCACAGCCCCCACAGGGATATCTCCAACCACCAACTTACCATCCTGAGACAAGGCCGAGTATAGCCCACAAAGATCCCCCCCCACGGCACAACCCAAGGGGGGGTGCCAACCCGGACAGGAAGATCGCGTCAGTGACTCAACCCACTCAAGTGATGCACCCCTCCTAGGGATGGCATGGAAGAGCACCAGTAAGCCAGTGACTCAGCCCCTGTAATAGGGTTTGAGGCAGAGAATCCCAGTGGAGAGAGGGGAACCGGCCAGGCAGAGACAGCAAGGGTGGTTCGTTGCTCCAGTGCCTTTCCGTTCACCTTCACACTCCTGGGCCAGACTACACCCAATCATATGACCTGCTGAAGAGATGAGTCTTCAATAAAGACTTAAAGGTTGAGACCGAGTCTGCGTCTCTCACATGGGTAGGCAGACCATTCCATGAAATGGAGCTCTATAGGAGAAAGCCCTGCCTCCAGCTGTTTGCTTAGAAATTCTAGGTACAATTAGGAGGCCTGCGTCTTGTGACCGTAGCGTACGTGTAGGTATGTACGGCAGGACCAAATTGGAAAGATAGGTAATGCTTTGTAGGTTAACAGTAAAACTGTAATCAGCCCTTGCCTTAACAGGAAGCCAGTGTAGAAAGGCTAGCACTGGAGTAATATCAAATTTTTTGGTTCTAGTCAAGATTCTAGCAGCCATGTTTAGCACTAACTGAAGTTTATTTATTGCTTTATCCGGGTAGCCAGAAAGTAGAGCATTGCAGTAGTCTAACCTAGAAGTGACAAAAGCATGGATACGTTTTTCTGCATCATTTTTGGACAAAGTTTCTAATTTTTGCAATGTTATAGATGGAAAAAGCTGTCCTTGAAACAGTCTTGATATGTTCGTTAAAAGAGCGATCAAGGTCCAGAGTAAGGCCGAGGTCCTTCAGTTTTATTTGAGATGACTGTACATCCATCAAGATTAATTGTCAGTCAACAGAAGATCTCTTTGTTTCTTGGGACCTAGAACTAGCATCTCTGTTTTGTCTAAAAGTAGAACATTTGCTGCCATCCACTTCCTTATGTCTGAAACCTCAGGCTTCCAGGTAGGGCAATTTTGGGGCTTCACCAAATGAGAGTATTGGACAAATTCAGGTAGGTCCCTCTCCATTTCATTAGCTTCTGTTTTAAGAAAGTTTTTGCAACAGAATTGGTGTAATGAATACGCCCCAGACTTATGTGCTGTGTGCAATGCCCTGGGGATGAGGTTAGTCTAATAGACACTTATTAGTTGTTCAGTCAAATGTTATGTCTGTTTCCTCTTCCTTGTGTTTGTCTGTGTGTGAGCAGCAGCAGTTAAACTGCCCCTGCTATGATGATGAGACTGCTGCTCTTCTGAATGACTGCTACACTCTGGAGGATAAGGAGCGTCTCAAAGAGGAGTGGAGGCTCTTTGACGAGCAAAGGCGGAACTTTGAGAGGGAGCGAGAGAACTTCACTGAAGCTGCCATTCGCCTCGGACATGAGGTATCCATTTTGTTTTTGGAAAGTTCTCGAGATGGAAGAATTATATTTGGCCAAGATGTGTCACTTAAAGGCCCAGTACAGTCAAATGATTTTTTCCTGTGTTTTATGTATTTACATACTTAACTCATAAAAAGAAACATTCCTTTTTCAGGACCCTGTCTTTCAAAGATAATTCGTAAAAATCCAAAACTTCACAGCTCTTCATTGTAAAGGGTTTATACACTGTTACCCATGCTTGTTCAATGAACCATAAACAATTAATTAACATGCACCTGTGGAACGGTCGTTAAGACACTAACAGCTTACAGACGGTAGGCAATTAAGGTCACAGTTATGAAAACTTTGGACACTAAAGAGGCCTTTCTACTGACTCTGGAAAAACACCAAATGAAAGATGCTCAGGGTCCCTGCTCATCTGTGTCAACGTGCCTTAGGCATGCTGCAAGGAGGCATGAGAACTGCAGATGTGGCCAGGGCAATAAATTGCAATGTCCATACTGTGAGATGCCTAAGACAGCGCTACAAGGAGACAGGACGGACAGCTGATCGTCCTTGCAGTGGCAGACCACGTGTAACACCTGCACAGGATTGGTACATCCGAACAGCACACCTGCGGGACAGGTACAGGATGGTAACAACAACTGCCCGAGTTACACCAGGAACGCACAATCCCTCCATCAGTGCTCAGACTGTTCGCAATAGGCTGAGAGGCTGGACTGAGGGCTTGTAGGCCTGTTGTTTGGTGAAGACCTGCCTTACATCACCGGCAACAACGTTACCTATGGGCACAAACCCACCGTCGCTGGACCAGACAGGACTGGCAAAAAGTGCCCATCACTGACAAGTCGCGGTTTTGTTTCACCAGGGTGATGGTCGGATTCACGTTTATCGTCGAAGGAATGAGCGTAACACAGAGGCCTGTACTCTGGAGCAGGATCGAGGTGGAGGGTCCGTCATGGCTTGGGGCGGTGTATCACAGCATCATCGGACTGAGCTTGTCGTTGCAGGCAATCTCAACGCTGTGCGTTACAGGGAAGACATCCTCCTCCCGGGTGGCGCAGTGGTCTAAGGCAGTGCTAGCTGTGCCACCAGAGATTCTGGGTTCGAGCCCAGGCTCTGTCGCAGCCGGCCGCGACCGGGAGGTTCATGGGGCGACGAACAATTGGTCCAGCGTCGTCCGGGTTGGGGAGGGTTTGGCCGGCAGGGATATACTTGTCTCATCGCGCACTAGCAACTCCCGTGGCGGGCCGTGCGCAGTGCACGCTGACCAGGTCGCCAGGTGTACGGTGTTTCCTCCGACACATTGGTGCGGCTGGCTGCCGGGTTGGATGTGCGTTGTGTCAAGAAGCAGTGCGGCTAGGTTGGGTTGTGTTTCAGAGGACGCATGGCTCTCAACCTTCGCCTCTCCCGAGTCCTTACGGGAGTTGCAGTGATGAGACAAGACTAACTACTACCAATTGGATACCACGAAATTGGGGAGAAAAAAGGGGTTAAATGTTTTTATTTTTTTTAAGAACTGGCAAATCTGGTGCAGTCCATGAGGAGGAGATGCACTGCAGTACTTAATGCAGCTGGTGGCCACACCAGATACTGACTGTTACTTTTGATTTTGACCCCCCCCCCCCCCTTGTTCAGGGACACATTCTTCAATTTCTGTTAGTCACATGTCTGTGGAACATGTTCAGTTTGTCTCTTGAATCTTGTTATGTTCATACAAATATTTACACATGTTAAGTTTGCTGAAAATAAACGCAGTTAACAGTGAGAGGATGTTTCTTTTTTTTGCTGAGTTGATGAGGTTGGAATCAGGGCTGTGGCGGTGAATACATTTTGTCAGCTGGTGATTGTCAAGCAAATAACTGACCGTTAATTATCAAACACATTTAGCATCTCCTGGCTTCCACGCCTAGCTTACAAGCCACTTATGCAGACCTTTGGAACAGTAAAAAAAAAGTAAAGTCTAAATCCATGTAATATAACCTACACCGTCACAATAAATGTATTTATTTTAGACGGGTCTAAAGAAGCATGATATGAAGAAAATGTCTATTTCAGAACAGAATGACATTGTCCTGATCTGGCTATGCCAAATGGCTGTGGACTCCACTAGTTGATTTAGCAGACCAAGATTTGCTTAGAATTCCATTATTTTACATTATAGTATGAAGAATACAATTGAACATAGCTGAATAAAATATAAATAATATTTTCTCAATGATTTGAGGGAGTGCACACATGCAGCTATTGTGTTGAGCGGTTAACCAAAGAAATAGGTACTCCTATATGCCTAATTTAGTTAATGTAACTTTAGTAGTTCTACAAACGGTGGGTATCTTGATTTTTAATACATTTTAAGGTTGCATGATACGACTCTAATGAGGATTTGAAAAAAAGTAGTTTGAAAGGCATAAGCTCTGCTTTGTTTTTAGTGCAGGCTGTTCATACTTCATCAGTCTCTCATTCACAATTTGACAAGCACTTGATAATGCATCGAATTTCCCAGCGGCATCCCCTTTGTGTGGCCGTAATGTAAAGAGAAGCAATGTGCTTAATATTTAGAAAGTTGAAATTATTATAGTAGGCCTAGCCTATAGAAAGCTGTTGTGATATTCTTTTTAATAGAGTCCATCACTTGGTTTTCTCACAATTGCATAGCCTATAGAAATGTTGCGCAACATGAGCTCATGGGCTCTCATGAAGTTTTTTGATTAGATTTTCGATAATATTTGCATTGACGTCAGAGTGATAAGAGGGACAATGGAGTGCTGAGTACCAGGCAGATAGCAAGTTTGGTAGGCTACTAATGACCATCTGCACCGTCAGAGCTTGGAGAAGCCTAATTACCGTGACTAAATTGTCAAGTGGAATTGAACTGCCATCATGACTCGTGACCGCTGGTGTGGCAGTAATACGGCCACTTAACAGCCCTAGTTGGAATAATACTGTAAAATTGTGATGCCCTTTTAGTGTAAGAGCTGTTTGAAAAGACCACCTGAAATTTCAGCCTGTTTTGGTAGGATGGTGTAATCACCAGGCAATAAATTACTTAATAAACCAATAAGAGTTTATTGCCAACTCTGCCATTAACAGCTAGTTTTCCACTTCCTACTCAGACCACACAGACAGTCCTAGCAAAATTCTTGCTTGAGAAATTTTTATTTTTAACCATTTTTAATGATTGAGTGAACATTTTTTTAAAGTCTGCATTGGACTTTTAACTGCATCTTAGCCCTGTTTCGTCAATTTTGTTTTCACAGAAAAAGGCTTTCGAGGAAGACCGTGCCTCGTGGCTCAAGAATCAGTTCTTGAACATTACTCCATTTGTGGACCGAAAAATACATTCTGCATCAGAAACTCAACATGCCTTATCAACTAGTACGTCGTATATTTATGCTGCAGCATTTAAAATTTTTTTTAAAGTACATTAAAATTCTAATGTGTAGTTTGTTTTATGCATGGTTGGTCACAATTGTCTTTTCCTTTCTAGGTAGTGAGCCCGATATGAGGATCCCCTCCACTCCAGCCAGGCTGACCAAATCCCGGACGTACGCTGCGTTCTCCACTCCTAAAGCTGTCGCTGGCATGCCCTCCACAGCTGAGCTCTACCACACACTACGCCTCATACCAGACAGCAGCAGGTTCTCAATCCCAGCTCGCTATTGTCATAGTCAGTCATTTTATGTTTTTTAAACGTATGTATGGGATACACATGGTATACATCGTCCAACGAAATTATTATTAGCAAGTACCTTCTCGACAATGCAACAACAAGAAATGAGAAAAGATAAGAAAACGAACATATAGTAAATGGCTCAGTACAACAGAATAAACTGTGTGATAAATCACATGACATTTAAATCAGTGTCTTAAACCAGTGCTGGGAAGTAAATCAATAGAATATTGATCATCACAAATCAGATTTCTTTAGTTGCATGTGTAATTGCGGGTGTATTGAAATGCTTGTGTCCAATATTGCAGTACTATCTAACAATACACACAAATCTAAAGTAAAATAATGGAATTAAGAAATATAGAAACATTAGGACCAGCAACTCGGTAGTGAGGGTTGCAACCGACGACAGATTATTTTTACGCGCTTCAGCACTCGGTGGTCCTGTTATGTGAGGTTCTGTGGCCTACTACTTTGCGGCTGAGCCATTGTTGGTCCTAGACATTTCCAATTCACAATAACAGCACTTAGTTGACCGGGAAGCTCTAGCAGGGCAGAAATTTGACCAATTGACTTGTTGGAAAGGTGGCATCCTATGACTGTGCCACGTTGAAAGTCGCTGAGCTCTTCAGTAAGGCCATTTTACTGCCAATGTTTGTCTATGGAGATTGCATGGCTGTGGTAAAACCAGTATATAAACATTATTAATGTGACCAGTGTTCCATGGTTATGTACAGAAGGCAGCAACCTCTAAGGTGCAGGGATGAGTAACCAGGTGGTAGCCGGCTAGACGGTGACTAAGTTCAGGGCAGGGTACTTGGTGGAGGCCGGCTAGTGATGGCTATTTAGCAGTGTGATGGCCTTGCGATAGAGGTTTTTCAGTCTCTCAGTCCCAGCTTTGATGCACATGTACTGACCTTGCCTTCTAGATGATAGCGGGGTGAACAGGCTGTGCTCGGGTGGCTGAGGTCCTTGATGATCTTCTTGGCCTTCCTGTGACACTGGGTGCTGTAGCTGTCCTGAAGGGCAGGCAGTGTGCTCCCGGTGGTGCGTTGGGCTGACTGCACCACTCTCTGGAGAGCCCAGGGTTTGGGGGTGGTGCAGTTGTGGTAATACAGCCCAACGGGATGCCCTCAATGGTGCATCTGTATAAGTGTGTGCGGGTCTTGGGGGCAAAGCCAAATGTCTTCAGTGTCCTAAGGTTGAAGAGGCGCTATTGTGCCTTCACCACACTGTGTGAGTGGACAATTTCAGATTGTCCGTGATTTGTACTCCGAGGAACTTGAGGATTTTCACCTTCTCCACTGTAAGGCTCTCTTTCTGTGTGGTTTGTGATCAACCCTTGTTTGTGCTTTATTCCTCAGCTCTTCCAGAGGCAGTTCAAAGCGAGGGAGCTGGCAGGAGTCCAACACCATCCATAGTAGAGAAGATTCTCGGGTCAGGTCCAGGGACCGATACGGAGGTGGAGACTGCTGCAGTATCTTCTCGCTAGGGTTAGAGGAAAACAGCCTCACCTGAATACACACTCCAGTGACACTTATATTACTGTGGACTCAACAGACCACCCAGATGGCAGTCCATGGCCGTGTTCATTAGGCACCAAACAGAAGAAAATGTAATGTAACGGAAGGGCTACCTGGATTTGTTCAATATGTCACACTCATTTTTGTTTTCTGTTGTGTGCCCTAATGAACATGACCCATGTTTCAACACCACCACTGTCTCAGGATGAACAGTGGTACATCGTTGTTCACCGAAACTCGATTGAATCAGAGAGAACTTTAATGAACATGTAGATTTCTTTTGTTTTTCTTTATTTTAGATTTAGATTTTTACTGAGTAAAGCATCTCCAAGTCTAAGTGTTCGTGAAGGGGCAGCCAAATCTTAATTTGGGTAAATCAGGGTTCTGCTTACACCAATTCGGTGCCTTTTTAGATAAGTAACTTGGTCAACAAATTTGTCACAATTTTAACATTCTATCATAAATGGCACATGTTCAACTTTTTTTTTTTTTTAACACGTTTTCCCATCAAGAGGTGTTAAATCTACAAATGATTATAGTAAGTGCTTATTAAGTGCCAAATATAGTAACAGGGTTGACGATGTCATCCTATATCAGCCATAAATGTCCTTGTGACAGGGGGAATGGAAGTTCGTGGTGTGCAACAGGGAGTGGCAATTGAATGCAAGCTTCACCTTTTTTTGTATTGTTAAAACATTTTCTAGCCTGTGTCTATGCATAACAGGGTTGACTTGTTATGCTCGACCTGCTCAGTTTCACTACAAAACACCAGAAAATGGCCAAAAAGAATAGAACCAGCTCACCTGCTTTTACAGTATGATTTTACTATTAGATGTTCAATGTTTCTTTAGAATAAAAAATGATTAGTTAAACTATTAAAACAAGAGGTCAGTTCATGTAACAGGGTTGACCTTAAAATGAGGGATAGACAAATGAATCACTAATCCGTTAAATAAATAATCTTCAGAAATGGCTGTCAAAGCAACAATAACTAGGGCCTTACAATGATGGTGAAAACTTGGAGAAATGTTGGTTAAAATCTTCCTAGAAGTCACTGAGGGTGCATGGAGGGACATGTCAAAATGCTGAATTTTGGCACTTTAGCAAGTCTTTACTCATTAAAAATAGGAATTATTTTATTCTCCATGAAAGGGAACTTCATTTAATATAACAGACTTCTAAAATACAATACTGGTGCACAATTTACTCAAACAGAAAATCCACTCAATCTATCTTTCTTTCTGTATTTTGTGATTAGTCACCTGTTTTATATGGTTCCAAAAAATCAAGTTTTCAAGATATTGGACATTCAAGAGATGCGAAAGGCACACTTTTTGTGGAACGAACCACATATTTTCCAATTTGCGAGAAGCTATCAATAGGCTACTGCCTAGTCCTGAATGTTTACACATGGTTTTCACTCCAGATCATTAATATTATTTTAATGAACTTTATTCTAAATGTTTAATGTTAAGTGATATGCTGCTCTGAAATTGCAATAAATGTATTTATTTTTAACTGACATGTCTTCTACATCTTGTGCTTTGTGTTTAGTACCCCTTAGCGGTTCATGACAGGAGTCATGAAGATGGCACCATACTGTATGGCCGCAGCCTTGCGAGCTCCGACCCAACTTTGCTATTTTGTGATTCTTTTGCACTAAATGTATCCGTTATCACTTATGATTGATTACTTTTGAACATCAAATCGTCAGTTACTAACCTCAATTCTGGCTTCAACTTTGACTCATCTGCTCTGGGCTCTGTGTAATTCCAACCACATTTTCGGGCTACACAAGGAATGGCCGGCAGGAGAGGGGGAGCCCTGGCGAGATTAAGGGAAAACTGGCCACTTCTTCCCTCCAATCTATTGGCCAATAGATTATCTTGATAGTAAGATGGATGACCTCCAATTGTGAATTTGCTTTCAATGGGACTGGTAACTACAATAGTCTCTGCTTTTCTGAAACATGGCTTTCGGACAAGATGCCTCGCATGGTTATCCAACTAAATGGATTCGCCATTCACTGAGCGGACAGGACATTGGATTCAGGGAGATCGAAGAGGGGTATGCCTCTTCATCACCAGCAAATGATTTGCTGTCTATAGCGCAGTGGAATACCTGATGGTCAAATGCTGACTTTTCTACCTCATGAGTTTTTAGCTGTTATCGTGACTGCTGTATACACTGAGTTAACCAAACATTAGGATCACTTTCCTAGTTTTGAGTTGCACCCCCCTTTTGCCCTCAAAAGTCTAAATTCATTGTGACATGGACTCTACAAGGTGTCAAGAGTTTCACAGGGATGCTTGCCCAGGTTTACTCCAATGCTTCCCCCAGTTGTCAAGTTGGCTGGATGTCCTTTGGGTGGTGGACCATTCTTGACACACGGGAAAATGTTGCGTGTGGAAAAGCCCAGTAGAGTTGCAGTCACTTGACACAAACCAGTGTGCCTGGCACATACTACCATACCCTGTTCAAAGGCACTTAAATATTTTGTCTTGCAGATTCACCCGCTGAATGGCACAAATACGCAATCCATGTCGGTCTCAAGGCTTAAAAATCATTCTTTAACCTACCCTTCATCTACACTGATTTTGAAGTGGATTTAACAAGTTGCATCAATAAGGGATCATAGCTTTCACCTGGTCAGTGTCATGGAAAAAGCAGGTGTTAATGTTTTGTATATTCCTCAGGACAAGAAAAACAAGCTGGCACTGAACGAATTGAACAAGACTATAAACAAGCAGGAAACCATGCATGCGGAGGCTGCTTTTCTGGTTGATGCTGATTTTAATTCCGCATCATTAAGACATGTGATGCCTACTTCCATCCACACGTCTCCTTCGTCACTAGTGGCGATAAAGTCCTAGACCACTGTTATTCTACCCACAAGCAAGCATATAAGGCCCCCCTTCGGTAAATCATATTGACTCTATCCTCCTAATTTTCCTTTCAAAGTGAAAATGTTTGACATTTTTGCTAATTCATTAAATGAAATACAGATCTAATTTACATAAGTATTCACACCCCTGAGTTATTAATTTGTAGAAGCACCTTTGGCAGCGATCACAGCCTTGTCATCTTGGGTATGTCTATCAGCTTTGCATATCTGAATTTGGGGATTTTCTTCTTTTGTTTTTTTTAAGCTTCCATGAGGCGGCGCACAATTCTCCCAGCGTCGTTCAAGTTAGGGGAGGGTTTGGCCGTCTGGGATTTCCTTGTCCCATCACGCTCTAGCGGCGACTCCTTATGGCGGGTCGGGCGCCTGCAAGCTGACTTTGGTCGCTAACTGGACGGTGCTTCCTCCGACATTGGAGCGGCTGGCTTCCGGGTTAAGCGAGCAGTGTCGTGGGTCGTGTTTCGGAGTATGCATGGCTCTTGACCTTCGCCTTTCCTGAGTCCGTAGGGCAGTTGCAGCGATGGGACAAGACTAACTACCATTGGATATCATGAAATTGTAGAGTAAAGGTTAAAAGTACCCCAAAAAATGTAAATATCAAGCTCTGCTGTTCACTGCTCTTTCCATAGATTTTCCATGGGATTGAAGTCTGGGCCACTCAAGGACTTCCACATTCTTGTTCTGATGCTATTCCAACATTGCTTTTGCTGTATGCCACAGAATCTTTTGCCTTATGATCTCAAGAGACTTCCACGTGCCTTTTTGCAAGCTCCAGGTATGCGGCCACGTGCCTTTTTTTCTCAGGAGTTTCTTCCATCTGGCCACTCTCCTATAAAGCCAAGACTGGTGAAGGGCTGTAGACAATGTTGACCTTCTGGCAGGTTCTCCCATCTCAGCCAAGGGCCTCTGTAGTTATGTCAGTGGTCATTGGGTTCTTGGTCATCTTCCTGACCAAGGTCCTTCATGCCCAGGTTGCTCATTTTTGTGGGACGGCCAGCTTTAGGCAGAGTCGGGGTAGTTCCATATTTTTCAATTTCCCAATGATTGAGAACAAGGTGCTCTTGGAGACGTTCAACACAGTTTCATACCCTTCCACAGATCTACAGTGCCTTTAGAAAGTATTCAGACCCCTTGACTTTTCCACATTTTTGTTACGTTACAGCATTATTCTAAAATTGCAGAGATTTTTTTTCTTTCATCCATCTACACACAATACCCCATAATGACAAAGCAAAAAAAAAATTTTCATGTTTTGCAAATGTGTATAAAAAATGTGTGTGTGTAAATAAGTATTCAGACCTTTTGCTATGAGACTTGAAATTGAGCTCTGGTGCATTCTGTTTCCATTGATCATCCTTCAGCTGTTTCTATAACTTGATTGAAGTCCACCTGTGGTAAATTCCATTGATTGGACATGATTTGGAAAGGCACACACCTGTCTATATAAGGTCCCATAGTTGACCGTGCACGTCAGAGCAAAAACCAAGCTGTGAGGTCAAAGGAATTGGTTGTAGAGTTCCGAGACAGGATTGTGTCGAGGCACAGATCTGGGGAAGGGTAGCAACATTTTCTGCAGCATTGAAGGTCCCAAAGAACATAGTGACCTCAATCATTCTTAAATGGAAGAAGTTTGGAACCTCCAAGACTCTTACTAGAGCTGTCCGCCTGGCCAAACTGAGCAATCAGGGGGGAAGGGTTTTGGTCAGGGAGGTGAGGTCACTCAGGCCTTTATGGTAGAGTGGCCAGACAGAAGACACTCAGTTAAAGGCACATGACAGCCCGCTTGGAGTTTGCCAAAAGGCACCTAAAGGACTCTGACCATGAGAAACAAGATTCTCTGGTCTAATGAAACCAATATTGAACTTCTAATTAGGATCCCCACTAGCTGTTGCAAAAGCAGCTGCTACTCTTCCTGGGGTCCACACAAACATGAAAAATAATACAGAAAGCCATAATACAGAACAACAATAGACAAGAACAGCTCAAGGACAGAACTACAAAAAAAAATGTAAAGGCACACGTAGCCTACATATTAATGCATACGAACTATCTAGGTCAAATAGGGAAAGTGTTGTGCCGCGACGAGTTGCTTTCTGTTTTTTTTTTTTTTTTAAACAGTTTTGCTGTTTTATTTTAGCAATATGAGACCTTATTGCATGAGTTCCATGCAATGAGGGCTCTATATAATACTGTACGCTTTCTTGAATTTGTTCTGGATTTGGGGACTGTGAAGAGACCCCTGGTGGGATACATGTGTGTCAGAGCTGTGTGTAAGTTGACTTTGCAAACAATTTTGGATTTTCAACACATTGTTTCTTTATAAAAATAAGTGATGCAGTAAGTCTCTCTTCAACTCTAAGTCAAGAGAGACTGGCATACATAGTATTTATATCAGCCCTCTGACAGCAATTAGAGCAAAACATGCCGCTCTGTTCTGGCCTTTTCGCCTCAATCACTCTGCCTCCTTTACATTTTCTTTAATATTATCTGTTTACATAGATATTAGGACCCCAGTGACGACTCCCCTCAACCGAGCATAATCACCAGGTACATGGCTTTTTCATCATCCCATTAATTTTTTCCATTTTCAAAATCTTCCCTTGCTGAGCCTGGCTACCACACAATATTAACAATTTACCATTTCTAATGAACCGAGCTAATTTCACTTCACCTACTTTCTCTACGGTATTAGTTAGTCGGATAGGGTGTAAGCGAGGCCCTTTGGTCTCATCAAACACCACTTTCCACTCCAACACATCATTACTCTTGCTTCCTACCTTGGCCCTCTTTATGCTTTCTTTACTAGACGCTCCACTGCTTTCTGTATCATGATGTCTCTTCTTCCTATGTCTTTCCACTACCGACCATTCCAGTATTTGACCCTCATCCTCTCGCTCCATACCATCAGAACTGACACCCATATTGTTTGCATTCCAGCACATGGTGGTGAAAAGTACTTAAGAGGTTAAGTAAAAATATAAGTACTAAAGTAGTTTTTTTGGGTATCTGTACTTTACCATTTACATTTTTGTTAAGAGAATTATGTTCTCAATGTTCATAAAATGAACTTCAATTAACTACTCAGACTGCAACCCAGAATTTGTAAGATACTGGTTGAAATGAAAACAGACAGAGTCCCAGCCTACAATAGTCAAATGTTTATTCACGAGAATTTTCTTTAGTCCACAATGCAAAGACATCCATTTTATAGCGGCGCACATACTTCCACACAAACAGTAGGTATACTTCCACACAAACAGTAGGTATACTTCCACACAAACAGTAGGTATCCTGCGCACATACTGTCTCCCTACCCAGCCGACATAGATTACAGAGACCATGAGAAGCACTCCCCGTCCTCCCCCAAGATTGGGGAGGCCGTGAGATCAAATCTCTCATTGGCCCCTAGCCAAGGTCGGCACCGAATTTTGCTCAGACAGTCTGTGTTTAAGATACCGTAGAGACATATTGTTTTACTGACTAAAACTACACACATCATTAATTATAACTTTATGATTCTAATCAATTTCATACAATTATATGGTTTAATGGTGGAGTATTCTAATCATTCATTTAAACATATAAATTCCATTAACAATTTTTTTACTTCACTAAATTCTTAAAGAAAATAATGTACTGTTCACTCCATACATTTTCCCTGACACACAAAAGTACTCGTTACATTTTTACATGAAAATGGTCCAATTCACACACTTATCGAGCGAACATCCCTGGTCATCCCTACCACCTCTGATCTGGAGGACTCACAAAACACAAATGCTTTGTTTGTAAATGTTACAAATGCACGGAGGCTTGTTATGCAATTAAATTGAATTTCAGATTAAGATTTGCTAAACTATCCCATCCTCGTCGCCAAATGTTACAAATGCAGGGAGGATTGGTGTGAAATTAATCTGAACTAGTGATAGGTCGTTCGCAAATGAGTCGGCTCTAAGAGCAGGCTCTTGTAGGTGAACGTTGGGAGCCGGCTCGCATATCAGAAGAGCCAAATCCATTTATAAAAATAGAAAAAAATTAAGATATGAATAATCTAAATACACTGCTCAAAAAAATAAAGGGAACACTTAAACAACACAATGTAACTCCAAGTCAATCACACTTCTGTGAAATCAAACTGTCCACTTAGATAGCAACACTGATTGACAATAAATTTCACATGCTGTTGTGCAAATGGAATAGACAAAAGGTGGAAATTATAGGCAATTAGCAAGACACCCCCAAAAAAGGAGTGATTCTGCAGGTGGTGACCACAGACCACTTCTCAGTTCCTATGCTTCCTGGCTGATGTTTTGGTCACTTTTGAATGCTGGCGGTGCTTTCACTCTAGTGGTAGCATGAGACGGAGTCTACAACCCACACAAGTGGCTTAGGTAGTGCAGCTCATCCAGGATGGCACATCAATGCGAGCTGTGGCAAGAAGGTTTGCTGTGTCTGTCAGTGTAGTGTCCAGAGCATGGAGGCGCTACCAGGAGACAGGCCAGTACATCAGGAGACGTGGAGGAGGCCGTAGGAGGGCAACAACCCAGCAGCAGGACCGCTACCTCCGCCTTTGAGCAGGAGGAGCACTGCCAGAGCCCTGCAAAATGACCTCCAGCAGGCCACAAATGTGCATGTGTCTGCTCAAATGGTCAGAAACAGACTCCATGAGGGTGGTATGAGGGCCCGACATCCACAGGTGGGGGTTGTGCTTACAGCCCAACACCGTGCAGGACGTTTGGCATTTGCCAGAGAACACCAAGATTGGCAACTTCGCCACTGGCGCCCTGTACTCTTCACAGATGAAAGCAGGTTCACACTGAGCACGTGACAGACGTGACAGAGTTTGGAGACGCCGTGGAGAACCTTCTGCTGCCTGCAACATCCTCCAGCATGACCGGTTTGGCGGTGGGTCAGTCATGGTGTGGGGTGGCATTTCTTTGGGGGGCCGCACAGCCCTCCATGTGCTCGCCAGAGGTAGCCTGACTGCCATTAGGTACCGAGATGAGATCCTCATACCCCTTGTGAGACCATATGCTGGTGCGGTTGGCCCTGGGTTCCTCCTAATGCAAGACAATGCTAGACCTCATGTGGCTGGAGTGTGTCAGCAGTTCCTGCAAGAGGAAGGCATTGATGCTATGGACTGGCCTGCCCTTTCCCCAGAACTGAATCCAATTGAGCACATCTGGGACATCATGTCTCGCTCCATCCACCAACGCCACATTGCACCACAGACTGTCGAGGAGTTGGTGGATGCTTTAGTCCAGGTCTGGGAGGAGATGCCTCAGGAGACCATCCGCCACCTCATCAGGAGCATGCCCAGGCATTGTAGGGAGGTCATATAGGCACGTGGAGGCCACACACACTACTGAGCCTCATTTTGACTTGTTTAAAGGACATTACATCAAAGTTGGATCAGCCTGTAGTGTGGTTTTCCACTTTAATTTTGAGTGTGACTCCAAATCCAGACCTCCATGGGTTGATAAATTTGATTTCCATTGATCATTTTTGTGTGATTTTGTTGTCAGCACATTCAACTATGTAAAGAAAAAAAGTATTTAATAAGAATATTTCATTTATTCAGATCTAGGATGTGTTATTTTAGTGTTCCCTTTATTTTTTTGAGCAGTGTATTTAAATGAATAGAATTAACTAATTCAAAGAACAAAAAAAACAAAAAAACAATATAGGCCTAAATGCTCAAGCGCACACACATCCGTTCTGTCTGCTCAGACTAACAGCCTCACCTGTTGTTCCTGTCAATCAGACACGCAGTGTCAACAAATGAACCAAAGATGCGTGAGGGAGGGCCGAGCCAACTCACTCAGTCACACACTTAGCAGCCGAAGCGGGCCTGCCAGTGATAGTGGTGGAGATGTATCCACTCAGTCAAGCAGGCCTGCTCTGCAACCCACAGCATCGCAGTCTTCTATGGGCCAGTTTATGCCAAAGTCTATATCTGTAGCAAAACAAGGCCAAATTGATATTGCATTCGCTAAAATGGTTGCCACCGATTTCCAGCCATTTTCGATCGTGGAGGACAGAGGTTTTAGAAATGATAACAATAGTCTAAATCTAATGTACACAATTCCAAGCAGAAAAACCCTTTCAAAATCGCTTATTCCACACAGACTTCAGAGCACACAGGCTTCAGTGTGGGACAGAGTCCAAAAAGCTACTGCAGTTTGCCTTACCACTGATTGCTGTGTAATATTCATATGTGTAAACATACTGAATTATAATTGGATGCATTTTACCGCCATGTCATACTGTGCTATGATTGGTTAAGACCACCCAAATGGTTAGGTCATGGTCAGTTTGATCCTGGTTGGCGATACGTGAACATGCCAGTTATAGCTAGCTAATAAAGAGCTACGTTAAGAAATATCCTGTAGTACTGCATTTTATTATTTTGTACAAAGTGTGCAAAACAAGACATGGTGTCAGAGTAAAAGGTCTTACAAAATGGATTTTTCTGGAGTTCCTTCACCTCGAATGGACTGGGAGTCTACAAACTTACCTGATGCATGGCGTAAGTTCAAACAGCATGTGGAGCTAATGTTCACGGGTCCTCTGAAGGACAGAGGAGAAGAGGGGAAAATGCAGCTTCTTGCTCCTCTGGATCGGTGAAAAAGGGAGAGATATTTACAACACATGGACACTTACCGAGGATGAATCAAAGGTACTGAAAACATACTACGATCGTTTTGAAACATATGTTGTGCCGAAGACCAATACGATATTCGCTAGGTACAAATTCCATGAGAGAGTACAGAGAGCTAGCGAGTCTTTTGAACAGTTTGTGACTGAGCTGCGTCTGCTTGTGAAATACTGTGATTATGCAAACAAGGATGAGATGGTCAGGGACCGTATTGTATTTGGAATACACTCACCGCGAGTGAGAGAGAAACTTTTGAATGTTGGGTCTGAGGTAACGCTGGACAAAGCTATCGACATAGCCAGATCTCACGAGCTAGCACAGGCTCAGATGAAAACCATTTCGCGTGGCAGCACGAGCGCATCACGTGAACAAGCAGTGCACGCAGTCAGGCAGACATCAAAGCACACCTTCGGTGCGCAGAGAGAGCGTTTTAGAACAGAGAGAGACATAACTCCAAAACAGAGCGACATAGACTCAAAACGCCCCAAAACATGTGGATATTGTGGATACAAAGTGCATGGCGAACAAGGAAATTGCCCAGCTAAAGGAAAACTGTACTAAATGTGGAAAATTGAATCACTTTGCAAAAGTGTGCAGAGCTTACCGTGGAAAAACAGTACACACTGTGAGTGACGATGAAATGTCAATCAAAGAGTCAAACGCTGATGAACTGTTTATTGATTCAGTGACACAGAAATGTCAAATATCAGAGACAGAGCAAGCCTTTGCTGACATTGAGATAGAAACACAAGGCACAGAGCTAAAGTTCAAACTAGACACTGGTGCACAAGTAAACATTAGTCCTCTGAATAAGTATCACAGCTTGACATCTGAATGCGAGCTACAGCCCACCACGTGCAGACTGACTGGTTATGGTGGTGAACAGCTCCCATTTAAAAGGCACATGCACTTTCAAATGCAAATACAAGGAAAGTGACATGATGTTGGACTTTTACGTTGTTGACACTAGAGCACCTGCAGTGCTAGGTCTTAAAGCATGTTTAGACATGGACCTCATCAAGCTAGTGTGAGGGTTGAAAATATGCTTGGCCTATCATGGGGGTGTCTGTGTGTGCTGGAAGTAACATTGTGCACCAGAGTGTGACTAGCTGAAAGGCTGTGGTTAACCTTGAGCGGGAACATTATGTTAAATGAGGACACATACATAGAAAACAATGTTGCAAGGCAGGAACAGTATGTTGAGCTATTGACACATGCATAGAAAACAATGAGGTAATCTGCAACGCCGGACAGCTGGAGCGCCTGGGGGCTGGGACCAGCCTGTGCGCCAACGATAGGCTGAGTAAGTCTAAACCACACTCAGCCTCTACTCTGACAGGCCAGCTCAGAAGCGGGAACTACCTCTGTCAGAGTATAAAAGAAGAACTGTATCAGATCCAGTTCAGTTCTCTGTTCTGCCCTGAGAGGTGTTACAGTGAACCAGTATATACGAAAATTGCATTTACCATTTATCGCTTGAGTTTAATAAAAGTACTTATAGTATATTCAGTGACTCTGCATCACATTTATCCTGATACCAGATTTGATTGACTCAACCCTAACATGGTGACCCCGACGTGATCTGGTAGAAGGACTTCGCTGGAAATTGTCCGGCCGATTGGCCATTGCTGTCGTCGGACGGTGTGTCTCACAAAACTAGACCGGTCAACAAAAAAGGTAAGCAGACACCAATTGTGAATAACTAAAGTTCTGCACATTGGCATTATCCAAATGTATTTTGTGCGACACCTGTTTGATGTAAGTTACCAAATTCATATGACTACTATAATTTACAATGGACATTGAATATAACATTGACAGTTGTTCGGGTACAGCCGGTGGAGCTGATTTTATGTTAAAGGGACAGTGCACGTTTATCACAGTTGTGTGTGTCTAATGGCAGGGTATTCCTATCAAGCATTTTGGGGAGACTGTTTGAAGAGAGACTGAATGGGTTTTTAGATATAACCATTAAGGAAATTTAAGGTAATTTAATACAACAAGATGGTGAAATTAATATTGTAGTGTTATTAAATTTTCTTAGATGAATATGGTGAGAAAATTAGTTAGGATACGTTTAAAACAAATAATAGACTCATGTTAAGTATTTAGAACATATTTTAAGCCAACAAGGCAGGAAAAAAGATGATGGTAGAAAAAATGTAATTATGAAAATAAATATGTTGCAGTTCTTAGGGATGGTAAATTACTGTAGATAATGGATCCCATACTATGCAACATATATTAAATTATTGATGAGACTGATGTAAGATTAACCCAGGTTATTGTTAGATAAAATACAGTGGACTCCCGAAGGAGAGATTTCATTAGTACAGAAAACATATGCTATGTTTAGCAGTATTTTGGCTTTATCTAATCATTTGAAGATTTGTATTCATGTAGTAGAAAGATGACAAGGAGATATGGCATCTGTTGTGATCCAGGATCATTGAGTATCGGGATAATTAAGTTGAACTATATAATTATCTTATATTCCAAATACTGATATTTGGAAACAGAAACCATATCTGGTATTGACTGTAATGGGAAAGAAAATTAAATTTGATCTTCCATGTGTAAGTGAAATTTTTATATATGTGGATGATATTCTGTTGTCAAATCCCTCACAGGAGGGCTGTATAGTTGATACTCTTGCTCAGTTCCTCTTTTTAGCAGACCAAGGTCACAAAGTTAATATGAGGAAGTTACAGCTCTGGCAGGAACAAATGATCTATTTAGGATATAATATAACACTCAATTCGAACAGAAAAAAGGCCATTATAGAAGCACTCAAATGCTTAACAAAAAGCAGATGATGGGTTTCTTGGGAATGATTAACTATTGTAGGGCGTGGGTCCCACACTTTACATCGTATACAGGGTCACTTAGTGATTTGATCTATGGTAAGGCTATGACAGCAAAATACAAAATTGTATGGACAAGAGAGACGGAGAAAGTAGTTCTCCCCAGACCAGATATAACTGATTTGCCTTTGCCAGATGCTGAAATTACTATGTTTGTTGATGGGTCTTGCAGAAAGAACCCAGATTTGCAGTACTATTGATACATGGGCGGAGCCATGTATCAAAATGGGGGATAGTGGCGTAGGAGGTAAAGCAGGTTAGGAAAGACCTACTTATTCTAGCTAATCAGATAGAATAAATGAGAAATTGTTTGTTAACCAAACCTGTATGTCCAAGATTTTATGCACTAATGGTGAATTACAGGAGAAGGGGATTCACGTAATCCAGTCCATGAGGAGAATAGGTGGAATGCAGCCCCGTTGGGAGGGGCCAGACCAAGTATTCCTGGTGACAGCCTTTGCGGTGAGAATAGCTGAAAGAGCTACCTGGGGGCATATCACACATGGTAGGAGGGTAAGACACACTGACACTGCCGAACCATCACAGAGTTAAAGAGAAGAACCGAAACCAATATGGCTCGGGGTTGAACTCTCTAACGAAGTTTCCCTGACCCCGCCCTCTCATCACTGTGTACGTTCATAGAAGTGAAAGTGTGGCTTGGCCTCTGGCTGATGATGTGTTCTCTGGGAGAGGGTGGGGCTTTACAGGAGTGCTGGTCGTCCTGAGCTGTCTGATTGTGGGAGACATATTCCTGATACACCATGGGCCCCCTGAGAAGGCTACAGAGGGTAACCTGACCCATAGTTTAGACGATGAGGATTTGGTATTAACCAAGCATGTGGGATCACTTAATCTGGATCAGCAGGGAAGAAATTGAGATATTTGTGGAACCAGGATAATTAAGCCAAAATGTTTGGTTTTAACATCTGTGTATGTGTACCTGTGTAATGGAGGAGTGTACCAGTGTACCTGTGTAATGGAGGAGGGGTTATCCATACAGTGTAGGGGATACTTCAAAAGTAGATAGAATGTCTATCTTATGGGGTGGGTCTGGGAATACGCAAGAACCATGTAAAGGTGATGAAATCCTACTAACCATAAAGTCTATTAAACTCACAGATGCAGGTACCTACACCCTGGGATTGGAAAGAACCGGGGCGGATACAATGGGGATGTTTACCATTACAGTGCTGCCTAAACCACCACCAGTTTCAACCGAACAGAGACAGATCCAGGCGAACCGCTCCACCACTCCAGGTCCAGCTCTAAATCCACCAACTAAAATACCAAACCAGGTACAGGTAATTAATGTTAGGGATATTACAGACAGCGATCAATTAGGCACTGAAACGGGATATGAGGGAAGAGGAAATATGTGGTTGGCATATATGCCATATACAGCTAAAACACTGAAAAGACAGGACTGTGTTATCTGTGGTCATGCTAGGCCCGTTCTGGCAACACACCCATTTGCTTTAAGTGACGGGGAGGGATTGATGTGTATATTGGAGGGATTTAAACCCAATTCAACCCTGTGTAAAGCTTTGAGTCTAGTGTTCCCAGAAGTTGCTCCCCAGAAGGCCCCGTGGGGTGTTAAGGCATATGGGGGAAACTACAGCTGCATCACGGGTACAGGTAGGGGTATAGACTATGGGCGGTTGCCTGAAGCCGATTGCATCAGTAATGTAACCATTAATGCTACCTGGCCGGTAGAATGGTTGAAACACACTAGAGGCATTGCTGACGTATGGTGGATATGTGGACCAAACAGGCGCTTAACACCTATTCTTAGAGGTGACTGACAGGGTACGTGCGCCTTAGCCAGTCTGATAATATCATTAACCATTATTGAAGTTACAGCTAACCAACTTCTAGGATCCACACAGGGGGGGCATGCACGTGACCCATCCATTAGGAGACAGAGACGTAGTGCACCGTGGACTGAGGGGATGGACAGTATCCATACCAACCTGTTGGGGGTGCCGGTAGGTGTCCCACAGGAATTCCAAGCCCTGAACAGAAATTATGGTTTATGGCATCTGTTACCCATTATTGGTCCAGCAATTGTTGACGCTAAACAAACCTCCTGGATAAATTATATTTATTATAATCAGCAGCGTTTTGTTAACTGTACTCATACGGCACAGGTATGGCTGAACAATTGGAGGCTACCTCCAGAACTGCCAGGCAAAATAGACTAGCCCTAGATATGTTCCTAGCCAGTCAAGGTGGGGTTTGCAAAATGTTTGGTGAACAATGTTGTACGTTTATCCCTAACAATACCAGCCCTGATGGGAGCATTTCGAAAGCCCTAAGTGGTTTAGATAAACTATCAGTGGAAATGAAAAGCTTGGCTGGAGTGGATGGGAGCGGACTGTTCTCTTGGTTGGGTGAGTGGTTTGGTAAGTACGCTGCCTTAGTGGTTACTGGATTTCTGACCCTAATTGTTATGTTTCTTATTTTAATGTGTTGTGCAGCCTGTATCATCCCCTGTTTGAGGAAATCTGTTACAGATGTCGTGCATGCCGCCGGTATGATGCCTTTGCTGGAGGATCAAGAAGGAGATGCAGACACTGAGTAACTTTCAGAGGAAAATGGGTTTGACTAAGGATGACCCTTGGTTTGCTGTTGGTGAGGTGGTGGAGTGACACCCGTGAGGGACGCCTGCTTAACGTTTAACGCTCCGCTCGCTCATCTGTGTTTGAAAAGTTTATATATCATTGTTTTCCTGTGTGTATTGTCAGTCCTTCCTTATGTGAGGGTTTGAAGTTCCTGGGTTGCTGGTAGCCAACCCAGTACCAGTTAGGTGTCGCAAGTGTCAAAAGGGGGAGTCGAAAAGCATATCATTTGTTGATTTTTTCTTTGTTGATTTTTTTCTGTTTTTCTGTTTAAATTTTTTATTTTTTTTAATGAATAATAAACTTTATTTTCATGAAACGGTATTAACATATTACTATGTTGTGACCGCTGAAATAAAGGATAATGAGTGACACCCTAGGGGGTGTCAAAAGGGGGACTCAAAAAGCGTTCATATATTTAATTAATGAGCTGTTCTCCTTTTTTTTATCAGTGACAGCACCAGTAGAGACAGACAATGTACTGGAGGAGTTTGCTGATGTTTTTACAGGAATAGGATTATTCTCAGGAGAATGTACCATTCACCTTGACCCAGACGCAATCCCTGTGGTCTACCCACCGAGAAAGATTCCCCTTGCTCTCCGTGCCTGTCTGAAGAAAGAGTTGGAGAACATGGAGAAATCTGACATAGTCACCAAGGTTACAGAACCGACTGACTGGGTAAATGCGTTAGTGGTGGTGGAGAAACCACTTGAACAAGGCTATCAAACGCCCCCATTATCCTTTACCGACGCTAGATGGCATCACACACAAGCTAGCGGGAGCACACTACTTCAGTGTCATGGACGCTAGATCAGGCTACTGGGCTATCAAGCTCACAGAAGAGTCATCTAAGCTCACAACATTCAACACACAGTTTGGACGCTACAGGTTCCGTCGCCTGCCTTTTAGGATTATCTCAGCCCAAGACGAGTTTCAGCAAAAGATCGACGAAGTGTACGAAGGCCTCGATGGAGTTGTGGCAATTGTGGACGACATCCTTGTCTATGGTCGAACCAAAGAGGAGCACGACCGAAACCTCCGCGCGATGCTGCAAAGGTCCCGCGAGAGAGGAGTCCGGTTCAACCCCGAGAAGAGCACAGTTGGCGCTACAGAGGTCAGCTACTTCGGACATCTTCTTACAGCGTCTGGAATCAAGCCAGATCCACAGAAGATCTTAGCCATAAAAGAAATGGAGCCACCAAAGAACCGTGCAGTGCTGGAAAGTGCTTTGCATGGTCAACTACTTAGCCAAGTTCGCACCCAGCCTCTCCAATGCTAATGCACCCCTGTGTCAACTGCTAAAGCAGTCCAGTGAGTTTCTCTGGGACAAGAAACACGACATTGCTTTCCAGAATGTGAAAGACTTGATCACGAGAGAACCAGGACCAATCCTTGCCTACTACGACCCCGACAAAGAGCTCAGACTCCAAGTGGACGCGTCGAAGTATGGACTAGGTGCAGTGCCACTGCAAGAAGGAAAGCCCATCGGCTACGCTTCCAAATCTCTCACAGACTGTGAAATCAACTACGCTCAAATCGAAAAGGAGCTCTACGTCATTCTGTTCGGATGTAAACGTTTCCATCAGTACATATATGGACGACAAGTCATTGTGGAATCCGACCACAAGCCCCTTGACTCAGTTATGAGGAAACCACTAGCCGCAGCCCCGCCAAAGCTACAGAGAATGATCCTTCAACTACAAAAATACGACTTCACAATCACTCACCGTCCAGGCAAAGACATCCCTGTCGCAGACACACTCTCCAGGAAGTTTCTTACCTATAAGGACATCAGCCTCAGTGAAGGCATGGACATGCAAGTGCACACTGTGTACAGCAACTTACCAGTTAGTGACACAAAACTGAAAGAGATCCAAGCAGAAACAGAAAAGGACTCGCAACTCGCACAGCTGAGGAAAGTCACACAGGATGGATGGCCTGAGGAGAGGAGAAAATGCCCTCAGAGCCTCTCAGTTCATCACGATGGTTCCAGAATTCTATCACAGATCAACGGAATAATTTTCAAAGGAGAGAAAATCATTATTCCTACCAGTCTCACAGAAGAGATTTTGACAAAGATCCATGCTGGACACATGGGCATGGAAAAGTGCAAACAGAGAGCACGGGACATTTTGTTTTGGCCCGGAATGTGCAAACAAATAGAGGACATTGTTGGTAAATGTGCCATATGTCTTGAACGACGCCCCTCAAACACTAAATAGCCAATGTTACCTCACTGTATCCCAGACCGACCCTGGCAGGTCGTGGCAACCGATCTGTTTACCTGGAACAACAAGGACTACATCGTAACAGTGGACTATTACAGCAGATACTTTGAACTCGACAAGCTTCACAGCACCACATCTGCAGCTGTGATACACAAGCTGAAAGCAGCCTTTGCCAGGCATGACATTGTAGAGACTTTAATATCTGACAATGGGCCATGTTACAAATCAAATGAGTTTGAATCCTTCACACATGTCACCACAAGCCCGCATTACCCTCAAAGTAATGGCCTCGCTGAAAAATCAGTGCAGATTGCTAAATCACTCATGGATAAAGCAAAAGCAGACAAGAGAGACCCCTACCTCAGTCTCCTTGAATACCGCAACACTCCAGTTGACAACTTCAAATCACCAGCCCAGCTGTTGATGAGCCGCAGACTTCGCTCAACCCTTCCCAGCACCAACCAGCAGCTGCAACCTGAGGTCGTCAGCTACAAGGAAATGCATGAAAAATGTGCACAGAGACAACAACAACAAAAGCGATACTACGACTACAGCTAGACCACTGTTACCACTGATCGACGGAGAGTCGATTAGAATCCAGGAGCATGGCCTCTGGAAGCCAGCAGTCGTCATCCAGCCAGCTGACACTGAACGTTCATATCATGTCCGCTCCGCAGAAGGAGAGGTGTACCGCCGCAATCGTCGTCACCTACTGAACACAAAAGAACAACACACTGATGAGATGAACTGTTCCCCTGAAAGAGAACGTGATGGACTAAACACACACACACACACACACACACACACACACAGCACAACATACACCATACTTACCTGCAACACCACAAGAACTGTTGACTGACACAGAAGCATGCTCAGCATCATATCGCACAAGGTCAGGAAGAGAGGTCAAGCCCAGAGCTGTACTAGACCTGTGAAATGTCAAAGGGTGTAGGCGGATCGCTGCCCTAAAAGAGTTCCAGACTGTAAACTTGTTATTGAAAGTATACTTGAAATGTTTTCATATTGTATTTGTTTGAAATGTTAAGATGTAATTTCTACTGTGAAAGCTGAGTTGCTGAGAATCCCATGTTTGAAAAGTAACAGTATGTTGGATCATTGTTCAGAGTATATGTTGATTCAGTTGGTGTAGTATGCAATATAAATGGTTACTTACCTTGAGTTCAAACTGCAGAGCATGTTTTCAAAAGAAACACTTAGAATATGTAAACATTTTTCTCTTGTTTTAAAAGAAGGGAGATGTAATATTCATGTGTAAACATACTGAATTATAATTGGATGCATTTTACCGCCATATCGTACTGTGCTATGATTGGTTAAGACCAACCAAATGGTTAGGTCATGGTCAGTTTGATCCTGGTTGGCGATACGTGAACATGCCAGTTATAGCTAGCTAATAAAGAGCTACGTTAAGAAATATCCTGTAGTACTGCATTTTATTATTTTGTACAAAGTGTGCAAAACAAGACATGCTGGACATCAAGGGTAACCACTTCTTACATGTCGGTTACATGTCACTTCATTGAAGATTTTTTTGATGTCTAGTTGTCTTCTGGACTGCTTTGAGTTCAGCGACAGACACACCTCAGATAACTTGGCAGAGGAACTTTTGAGTGGCCAGAGAATGGCAAGTAGATGGAAAAGTGGTATGTTGTGTTAGTGACAATGCAGCTAACATAACCAAAGCCATGAAAATGTGGCCATTGTCAATGCACCTGTTTATGCTCTGACCCAAGAGGAATGGGAGGTGGAGGAGGTGTGCAGAGTCCTGGAACACTTTGAGCAGGTCACTGTGGAGATCAGTGGAGAGGTACAGTAAGCAGTTATTACTACATCATTATTTAATCCAGTATTATATATGTATATGAGCAGTAGATGAGAATGCAGTGTCAGTAGACAAAACATGAACCTGAACTAATACCTTACTGTCTTTTCAGCTATGTGACAGCCTCAAAAGTGATACTCCTGTGTAAGGGTCTGCAGCGAATCACAGCCAGTCGCCAGAGAGAAGCAAATGTAACTACAGGACAAGTGACAGAGTTGATGGACACTATGTTCATCAATGGACAGAAAGTTCCACAGAATGGAATATAATCACATGCTATCAGAAACCGCTGCACTTGAGAAGTTAGCTTTCAGTGATGCCAGAGCGATTGATGAGGCTCTTCAAAGAATAACCTCAGCAGCAGGGTGGGACAGCCCCAGCAGTCAGCTGTCTCAGGCAACAGGAAGAAGATGGAGCAGAAGCACCAGCAGTAGTGCCACAAACGTCTGCTGTTTGAGGAGAGAGCAACTGGGGATGCAGCGTGAAGGAATCCCACAGCAGATGCCATAATGGAGGTCCGATCCTATTTGGAGGAGCCCCTCCTGAGCTGGTGGGAAAACAAGGCCTCTGTCTACCCACGGCTTACTAAAGTCATGACAGGGAGAAACTGCATAGTGGCCACGTCTGTTCCCTCTGAGAGGGTCTTCTCAAACGGGACAAATAATTACTGAGAGAAGAAACCGCATCAGCCCCTCAAAAGGGAGGCAGCTTGCATTTCTGAATGCAAATCTCTCATAATAGCAAAATATGGTCAGCATTGCTGTGTGCTGCTGGTTATAACATGGCAATAAAGGAGAGAAAAGAGGGACCAGTTTAATGTTTTAAAGTGGGATGCTGCAGTTTTGCACATTGTTATTTATTTTTCTTTGATGTGGTGCAATATTCTGTTATTATGCTGTTCAGATTGTATTCGTTTTGAATTGTTACATTTATATGCACTTTGTTTATATTCATTAAAAAGTTGTACTTTAAATGCAAATGCTTTATGTTATGTTTTGAAAAAATACAACAACAAAAAATTTAAGAGCCGTTTGGGAGCCAAAAGAGTCGGTTCTTTTTGGTGAGCTGAGCCAAAAGAGCTGGAATGCCCATCACTAATGAACGTCTTTACTTCGTACAAAACTCACGCCTCCGTTCATGCACCGTGCCTGATTACATTCTTAAAGCAACTGAGCTACGACACCATATTACTGAACAAAACAGTAAATTATGAGTATTTGTGTGCCCTAGGCTATTCGTCAATAAAACAAACTGTGCCATCTCGTTTGAAAATATTCACTTTTACTTTTGATAAAGATTATTTTAGCAATTACATTTACTTTTGATACTTAAATATATTTAAACCCAAATACTTAGACTTTTACTCAAGTTGAATTTTACTGATTGAATTTCACTTTTACTTGAGTCATTTTCTATTAAGGTATTTTTACTTTTACTCAAGTATGACAATTTTGTACTTTTTCCACCACTGCCAGCACACCTGTTGCTTCACGAACTTTTTCTCCATTTCGTCCTCACTACTCGCCGCCATTTCCCATTAACTTAACGCATTTCTGCAATAGTGAAACAAGATTCAACAAATTCAAACATCTCTCACTTGTAGTCAAACAATCAGTCTCATTAGCTTCTAGACTCCTCCTTACACAGTTTAACCGAGAACGTGTCTCTTGTCATGTCCAAACAATTTAATTGGCTGATAGGTGCACTCCAATCAAGTTGTAGTGACGTCTCAATGATGATCAAAGGAAATTGGATGCACCTGAGCTCAATTTGGAGTGTCATAGCAAAGGATGTGAATACTTGTAAATTAAATATTCATATATTTCATTTTCAATATGTTTACAAACATTTCTAAAATCATGTTTTCACTTTAATTATTGGGTATTGTGTGTGTAGATGGGTGAGAGAAAAACATATATTTAATGATATATTTTAATATATTTAATTTTGAATGCAGGCTGTAACACAACAAAATGAGTAAGCCAATGGGTGTGAATACTTTCTCGTGTTTATGGTCTATTAATTACTGCTGGCAAGAAAGGCGTTTCACTACTTCTGCACGTGACAATATTTTGAAAGTTGAGTCGCGGTCGCTTACTGAGCCACACTGCAACTGCGCAGAAGATTCAAAACCGGATGTGTGATCAACTTTTCGATTTGTCTCCGCTTCTTTTCTAAGATGTCTGGCTCATCAAATCTCGTTGCAATGAAGAAAGTTGTCCAGCAGCTGCGTTTTGAAGCGAGCATCAACAGAGTGAAGGTAATGTATTTCACACTCAAACATACTTGATAAACCTGCTCAGGGAAACTAGTCAGCTAGCATCAGTATCTAGCTAACAGTGGCTAATAGCTAGCTAAGGGCGTGGAATCTAGGCACAAAAATGGTGATCTTGCGATAACACAATATTTTGCTTAATCGTCTCTAATGGAATTGGAATTGTCGGTCATTATAGAGTGTGGCCTACCGCCCTAGGATCATTCATAGCCGAATTTAAGGATCTGTGTTCACACCTGATAGCTAATATTGGCAACATTCATGGGGGATAGTTGTAGGAGTCTTAAAGTTAACAATGAGTGCAATGTTACCCGTTGCAACAGGTCGTTTTTTTGATCACAACTATATTCCTGTATTATGGTTTCTGTTCAGGTGTCCCAGGCAGCAGCAGACCTTCAGCAGTTCTGCATGCAGAATGCCCTCCAGGACCCCCTACTCACTGGGGTCTCCTCCAGCACCAACCCCTTCAGACCACAGAAGGTGTGCTCCTTCTTGTGAGACAGACCCATAGGACAGACAAACCACAGCATTTTTTGGTGAGTCTCCCCTCGTGTCAAAACAAAATTGTGCTCTTCTGGTTGTGTATGTAGTCCTTCATTGGATCCAAACGGAATCAGTGTGGATTGCAGACTAGTATTTGGTTGCAATGCAGAGACATTCAAGATACATGCATGTGCTTATCTCACCCTGTTCCTGTCTTGCAGGCCTTTGTTTTGATGCTACAGGGAAAAAGTTGACCTCAACACTGCTATTCAGTTCCCATGGCATTCCACTGCCACAGAATCTCATGAAGTGTAGAATAACATGTCAGAAATCATGAAAGGAAGACTTGCCATCTATTTTCAGCAAACCACCTTAGAGGAAATGATTACAGGTTTATTTTTCATGGCACAGGATGGTTTTCAAGTAAATTATTGTGCCTTTTTCTATTTTATTCATTATTGTTCTTGACTTTTTGTATTTAGAAATTAAAACATTCTTCTTTCTCTACATGATTGTTTGCTAATTGTTCTTTGGTCAGACTGATAGTGGTATCTCAAATCATTAAAGATGCAAGTAGTTTATTTCATAACAGAATGCAAACAGAGCACCTTAACAATACAAAAGGGAAAGACTACAACTTTTGATAAAAATATCCAAAACAATAAAAAAGCCACCCTTTTAAGATGAAAGAATATGGTGAATAAGGAAATCAAAGAACACTTATTAACCTATATTCCCCACCCCCAAGTGCTTAAATATGCAGTCCGGGATCTTAAGCACAAATTCGTAACATAGTACACAAAACGGGGACCCGTTTTGGCTTGTAAGCACCACTTTAAAAACTACAGGCTGAAATTATACAAAGTTCCCAGAGCATCACTTTAAATAGATCATTGATGTACATGATGCTTAAAGATACTGATTTGATCATCTAATATTCATAGTGGCTCATTAGGGAAAAAATTCACAGTGATGGAGGAACAGTAATTCTAAGACTAGGGTTCAAACACATTTCCTCCAACTAATTACCATGCAATTTTTTTCTGAAATCAAAACCGTGTTCAAAAGTTTGTATATAATGAAAATATCAAGACAAGGTTGGGATATTTATCAGCAGGTCAGACATCTAGTGCACCTTTGCGTCCATCTGAAAAGGACTGTCCCCTAAATTAACAAATTCAGTTGAATCCGCTTCAGTAGCATGCTTGATTAGAATATTTTGAAACTAACTCTTAGAAAATAAAAAAAACTGTACAGTGTACTTTAAGACCTGTAAAATAATTGTATTCAAATAAAGGAATCAAGTCCTTACTTTCATAAACCAATATCACTCAGTTAACTAAAAACCGTATGATCACTGCCATGCTTTTGTAAATTAATTTCACGGCGTAAACCATTTGGCATCGGTCATCACTTCAAGTAAAAGAACATTGACTTTGCATAAGGATGCAAATAAGTTTTCTAAGCACCATCTTCTGCTGTCCATAAACGTCTTCGGCCTGGTCTGTCCGTCCAGCCTCTCAACCCTCCTCCATAGATGACTGTCCTGTTGCACATGGAAGAGCATGGGGTGATGCTATGATGCATTAGCATTACTCTTCAGATGCTGGGTCTGGAGTGGCTTCACATGGTACTCGTAGATCTTCAGTGCTGGCCCCAGTTTGATGGACAGGCCTGTCAGGACATCGTTCCGCGTCATCAGAAGCAGAGACTTTCCATCGATTTCCTACGAAAATAAGGGATTGGGAAGCTCTGACTCACGAGAGAGAGAGAAGAATGTGTAACTTGCAAGGTTAGTAAATTATGTTCTGTTAATTTACCTGGTCCTGGAAAGCAGTAGCCTGCTCTTCAAATCCTGCAGCTTTGAAATAGTTAACGACATCAGTAACCGCCCAGTCAGCAGGATCCGGCAGCTGTCCATTCTCCACCTTACTAGAAAGACAGAACAGAGAGGACAGGATAATGGGTATAGGGACAAGGCAGAAGGCCATCAATCTTATCCCTCATCTATAGCCTCAGAAGGAAGACCACCCTCTAAACTTACGGCTTGGCTTCCAGTGATCCATTGGTTTTGTTCTCCATTCCAGCTAGTAAAATAAAAAATAAAAGTTAGATTTGTAGAAAAGAGAACACAAGAATCTAATCCAAAACTAGATTCGGTTTACTAAATAAACCCAAGGTCTGTCATGAACTGAATACATTCACTACTTGCATGAAGTTTGTTCAATATAATACAATGTGTTGAGAGGTTATCTGGAAATTGATCAATTGGGTTTCTGAAACCAACTACAGAGCATCTGATGTACTGAGTGTTGAATAGAGAAGCCAGAGTTGATTTGGAACAAAAAAATTCAATGATGCAATACTGACATGCATGAGTACTCAGTTGCTAAGCGATGTGGATAACTTGATACTGTTGAAATAGTAGGGTAAAAATGCAAAGACCAGAAAGTGCATTTAATGATGCCCAAAAAGCACAGTCTTCATTGGATGATGGATATGGGCCATAAAGGGTATACATAACAAACGTGGAGGATATGATAATCACAGTAGTGGGCACACTGGAATACAAAGAGAGGTATGTGGGTTCATTAGTTGTGGATTCTGCTCTGATCAAAAGCCAAGGAACTCGTTGTGCTCGGATGAGTCAATTTCAAAGACAGAGGAGCCATTTAAAGTCCCCTTATCTGCATTCTTAGCACTTCCCTATTCAATGAACATCTTCTACATGACCATGTGGTTTTATCATGAGCTGAATAGTCTCGAATTTACCCAAAGGCAATCTGTCTGTATTTGTGAAGCATTGTATATAGTTCATTATTAGCTACCTACCTACCAATCTACCAGATGCTACCTACAGTCTTGGATTTTCAGCAGGTTATCTTTGGATGGACAATTTCCATCAGAAACTTCACTCTCACAGTTCTAACTTTAGACACTGCATTTCATTCAGGACCTATGTACATCAGTGGAAAGAAAGATCGCGTATCGTGATGATATTGTGGACAATATTACAATGTGTAACATAAATCAGATGCAGCATGAAATATGGAGTAATTCATTACAATCTTGGAATAAGGAAAGCGCAATTCAGGCTACTTTATCTATTACTATACCTTGATACCTTAAATTCTATTATTGACACCATGAGCATTTCTTACTGACTTAAAAAAAAAATGTTTAATCTCATCTAACATGTTATACATTTTGTCAATAAGTATGTCTTGCTAATGCAGGGTTTCCCAAACTCGTTGAACGTTTTGTTTTTTGCCCTAGTACTACACAGCTGATTAAAAATAATCAACTAATCATCTAGCTTTGATTATTTGAATCAACTGTGTAGTGTTAGGGCAACAAAACAAAAACGTGCACCCCTTGGGGTCCTGAGGACCGAGTTCGGGAAACGCTGCGCTAACGTGTTCTGCTTCGGTCTATATTTGACACTTACCTTTTTATTGTTTATTAGTTGGCTTCGTTGATAGTTCTTCTGACAGCGTAAATGAATATCCTGTTTATTCACGAATGTATGCCTGGCGCTGCGCAGTTTATTCGATCTATAAACCACCTAAACTCCTCAAACTAATTCAATTATTCTGTTCTAATGTTGAAAGGATCTGCGAGTTGTCATGCGCCGCCTAGACAATACGCTCGTGAACAGCCGCAACATTCTCGAACCTGACTGGCCAGTTCACCAGAGGCAAAGGCGGAAATAGGAAGAGGGATTATGCAGCCGTAAACACTGATCTAAAATCAGTTTATTTTATTTATTCTCCAAGTGGTAAATTAGGATTGTGGTATGATAAACTGATATAAGATCTGCTTTAGAGACATCATCTGATTGATTGAATGAATTGATCATGTGAGAACGGCCAGTGCCAGTTGCTGTGGAAACGTGAATGGAGTCAACTCGTTTCGTGATGGAAGGAATTCAGCAAAGAAAAGTAAGAGGGAAAAAAACATTAGATAGTGAGCTAGCTATTTGCCGGCAACACGTCTTTTGGTAAAATAGATAGCTACCAAGTTTATTTCGATAATTTTGTCCTGTTTACAGTGAAAAAGTTATCGCTACGTTAGCTAGCTAGCTAACACACACACAGGGCACAAAAATAAGTATAACAAAAACGTCTGAAATCACGAATGCTCATATTCCTGCCAACTTTCTGAGCGATACAAAATTAATCTGTACAGGCGCAGTCTGGTTGAATTGCCCTGTGTGTGTGTGTGTTAAAGACCCTCTTTGTTGGGCTCCCAGTCAGTCTCAGTTGCTGTGCACCAGTGTGACGAAGAGAGAACAGAGGGAGATGGATCCTGTCTAGCGTTAGTTGACTTGAAAACAATGAAAAAGAGAGGTGGCATTTTGCGTGTTTGCTTAGTTATAGTAACTAGCTAAATGCTTAAAAGTTGTCTGCAAATACACATCTGCGAAATGTTTGCATGACAAGTGATATCTGCTTGTGTGCATTATGTAATCACGATCTATTATATAACTTCTTGTTGCATGCATCTGCTCCTGTTTTCTTGCAAGTGTCCCATAACCATGGATTAGAGCTGAATCTTCTCCATCATTAAACCAGAGGGCCAGTCAGTGGATGGTTCAGGACTGCGCCTAGCCTGGCCACCCCAGCCACATGATGCTCCAACAGGCAGGCTCTGTGCAGCTTCTCTGCCTCACTGCCAACAGTGGGGTTCCTCTCTTCACCCGGGGGGCCTCTAAGCAACTCCCCTTCTCCATCATCGGCTCCCTGAACGGTGTGCACATGTTCGGAGCGGGCCAGGGGGTGGTGCTGGCTGGCTGTGAGACTGATCGCGGAGGCCGGATGGTGTGGAGGGTATTTCAGGACAGCGTGATGCTCATAGCGGTGAGCAGCGGTGGGCAGGCCCAGCAGGAAGGTGGTGGTGCAGGAGAAGACCTCCACCTGCGGCGCCTGCTGGAGAACGTGTGGAACTGCATGGTGCTGGTGCTGGGGCAGGATGAGCTGGCCAGCTTGAGGAACGTGGAGCGGCTGAAGAGGGACCTGCGCTCCTGCTATCGCCTCATCGACCAGCTCCTGGAGGGGGGACAAGGACAGGAGGGCACTATGGGGGACCTGACGCATTGCGCGGACTGCCTGCTGCCCCCCAACGCCACCCTGCTTCAGGAGGGCCTAGACGGCTTTACCCAGGCTGCAGATAGCGAGTTTGGCTGCCTGATGGTCCACGGACGGATAGCCACCGCCACGGAAAAATGGTGGCGTCTGGCGCCGCAGGAAGTAGTTCTCCTATCCGTTCTGGCCCGCTCTCTCTCCCTCTCAGGCTCTGCGTCCTGTGACACCCCTGTCTTCCTGCCTCAGGGCAGCCCCACGGTTGCACATCGCCTGCTACGCTTCCAGCTGCTTCCGGGGGCGGATGTGTGCGTGCTGTGCGGCCCCAGTCCCACCCTGCACAGGGCTGAGAGCGAGCTGGTGGGTTGTTTCTGGTCTCCTCTACTGGAGGCCCTGAGAAGTAGCCTGGCTGTGGGGGAGCGCTGCCTGCCAGGCTCTGTGACCCTCCGCCCTGATGTCCTGGCTCTGCTGCTCATCAACAGAGAGTCCCGTCGCTCTGTCTCCTATGTGAAAGCCATCATTACTAACCCCAACCATCCTCCCAGTGACCATCCTCTGCCCTCCAAGGCACGCTGCTGGGAGCTGCTCAGGCTCTTCTACACTTTCACCACCACTCACTACTTTCCTCTGGAGGAGACCCCGGCCCTGACCCCAGGGGAGAAGGCCCAACGTGGGGACTCCCTCCGGGAGGACTTTGCCCTGGGCTTCTCCCACCAGCCGCTGCAGTGCTACCTGGTGACTGAGGAGTGTAAGTGTTTTGGCCTGCAGACTACCCAACATCAGCTCTACCTGCTCACCCCTCTCTCAGTGCCTACCTTCACCCTACGCTCCGTGGCTACACAGACCCTCTCCGCCATCACTTTAGCCACTGGATTTTAGGCGAGCTTTTATAATGGACATGGGCACATTGCTGTGAAACCTAGGGATAGCGTTACACTGTTCACTATATGTACCACTTTCATCATAGACAACCATTATGGAGCAAGGAATGTTCCTTTTACCTCAATTTGATACTCCAGAATATTCTTGTGTGTGTGTATATATATATCACACTTGATGGTTTTTGCGACTGCACTTGAAGAAACGTTCAAAGTTCTTGAAATTTTCCAGATTGACTGACCTTCGTGTCTTAAAGTAATGATGGACAGTCGTTTCTCTTTGCTTATTTGAGCTGTTATTGCCATAATATGGACTTGATCTTTTACCAAATAGGGTTATCTTCTGGATACCACCCCTGTTTAACACTTTTGTTTGGTTACTACATGAGTCTGTGTTATTTCATAGTTTTGATGTCTTCACTATATTCTACAATGTAGAAAATAGTAAAAATAAAGAAAAATACTTGAATGATTAGGCGTGTCCAAACTTTTGACTGTGTTTGTGTGTGTTTAAATATATGTATATATATAAATTGGTGCATGTTGCATTTTTATTTATATTCAGTATAAATGCAGAACCCCTGCAGTACTTCCGTGCACCCCTAGCAGGCTGCGAACCCCTGGTTGAATACCCAGGTTCTAGAAGAAAAAAAAATATATATATATTAAAGATTTTATGGAGTTACAGTTCATATAAGGAAATCAGTCAATTGAAATAAATAAATTAGGCCTTAATCTATGGATTTCACATGGGAATACAGATATGCATCTGGTCACAGATACCTACAAACAAAATGGGCCTCACAATGGGCTTCAGGATCTCGTCACGGTATCTCTGTGCATTCAAATTGCCTTCGATAAAATGCAGTTGTGTTCGTTGTCTGTAGCTTATGCCTGCCCATAGCATAACCCCATCGCCACCATGGGGCACTGTTCTAAGAAAAAATAAGAGCTAAAGGAAATATTTACTAAATCAAAATAAAGTTACAAAAATGACAAAATAACGAGGCTATATACAGTCGGTACCGGTACCAAGTCAATTTGGGGGGGTACATGTTAATTGAAGTAATATGTACATGTAAGTAGGGGTAAAGTGACTGCATAGATAATAAACAGCGAGTTGCAGCAGCATCCCTGCCCAGTCATGTGAAATCCATAAATTCGGGCCTAATGAATTTATTGCAATTGACTAATTTTCTTACGTGAACTGTAACTCAGAAAAATATTTGAAATTGTTGGATGTTTCATTTTATATTTTTGTTCAGTATGTGTGTGTGTGTATATACACTGCTCAAAAAAATAAAGGGAACACTTAAACAACACAATGTAACTCCAAGTCAATCACACTTCTGTGAAATCAAACTGTCCACTTAGGAAGCAACACTGATTGACAATAAATTTCACATGCTGTTGTGCAAATGGAATAGACAAAAGGTGGAAATTATTGGCAATTAGCAAGACACCCCCAAAAAAGGAGTGATTCTGCAGGTGGTGACCACAGACCACTTCTCAGTTCCTATGCTTCCTGGCTGATGTTTTGGTCACTTTTGAATGCTGCCGGTGCTCTTACTCTAGTGGTAGCATGAGACGGAGTCTACAACCCACACAAGTGGCTCAGGTAGTGCAGCTCACCCAGGATGGCACATCAATGCGAGCTGTGGCAAAAAGGTTTGCTGTGTCTGTCAGCGTAGTGTCCAGAGCATGGAGGCGCTACCAGGAGACAGGCCAGTACATCAGGAGACGTGGAGGAGGCCGTAGGAGGGCAACAACCCAGCAGCAGGACCGCTACCTCCGCCTTTGTGCAAGGAGGTGCACTGCCAGAGCCCTGCAAAATGACCTCCAGCAGGCCACAAATGTGCATGTGTCAGCAAATGGTCTCACAAGGGGTCTGAGGATCTCATCTCGGTACCTATTGGCAGTCAGGCTACCTCTGGCGAGCACATGGAGGGGTGCGGGCCCACAAAGAAATGCCACCCCACACCATGACTGACCCATCGCCAAACCGGTCATGCTAGAGGATGTTGCAGGCAGCAGAACGTTCTCCACGGCGTCTCCAGACTCTGTCACGTCTGTCACATGTGCTCATGTGCTCAGTGTGAACCTGCTTTCATCTGTGAAGAGCACAGAGCGCCAGTGGCGAATTTGCCAATCTTGGTGTTCTCTGGCAAATGCCAAACGTCCTGCACGGTGTTGGGCTGTAAGCATAACCCCCACCTGTGGACGTCGGGCCCTCATACCACCCTAATGGTGTCTGTTTCTGACCGTTTGAGCAGACACATGCACATTTGTGGCCTGCTGGAGGTCATTTTGCAGGGCGCTGGCAGTGCACCTCCTTGCACAAAGGCGGAGGTAGCGGTCCTGCTGCTGGGTTGTTGCCCTCCTACGGCCTCCTCCACGTCTCCTGATGTACTGGCCTGCCTCCTGGTAGCGCCTCCATGCTCTGGACACGACGCTGACAGACACAGCAAACCTTTTTGCCACAGCTCTCATTGATGTGCCATCCTGGATGAACTGCACTACCTGAGCCACTTGTGTTGTTTGTAGACTCCAACTCATGTTACCACTAGAGTGAAAACACCGCCAGCATTCAAAAGTGACCAAAACATCAGCCAGGAAGCATAGGAACTGAGAAGTGGTCTGTGGTCACCACCTGCAGAATCACTCCTTTTTTGGGGGTGTCTTGCTAATTGCCTATAATTTCCACCTTTTGTCTATTCCATTTGCACAACAGCATGTGAAATTTATTGTCAATCAGTGTTGCTTCCTAAGTGGACAGTTTGATTTCACAGAAGTGTGATTGACTTGGAGTTACATTGTGTTGTTTAAGTGTTCCCTTTATTTTTTTGAGCAGTGTATATATATATAAAGTAAAAAATGAAAAAGTACCCGCGAATAGGCTACCAGTGCGGCAAGTACCTCTGCCTGCTGGTAAGTTTTCTTGATTCAGACATACATTTTTGCCAATACATGGCTAACCTTTGTTTAACCAGCTAAACAGCTCTTCATAGCGAAAATGTGTTTCAAGTTACCTTTTTAGCATGTAGTCTAGTGGTTCGAGCATTGGGCCAGTAACCGAACGGTCGCTGGTTCGAATACCTGAGCCGAAAAGCTGAAAAAGCTGTCCTTGTATCTTGATTACTTACTGCCATTAACATTCATTTTTTTGCTAGAGTATGATTGGGTGTCCCTGGGTCGCCGGTTTGCCTGGGAGGGTGTCCGTGGGAAAGAAAAGGTTGTTTCCTCTCACCGGCTCCTGTACTTGACTTACATAAGTGCTGTTGGAAGACCGAGGGAAAGTGTTCAGCTGACCAAACATACCAGCAATGCGGGTTACGCAGGAAAATGTCCAAATAGAATTTGGAGTATAGGTTGTTAATCAACATGTCAAGTGCTTGAAACTTCAGTGCTGTTACTGTGTCAATTTTCTTATGATCATAAATAGTTTTGACATAAACAATGTTTGTTTGAAATATTGTGTTTCAAAAACTCCTGTTTTTATTGAGTTACTGCTGATAGAGATTATGGGTATTTTTCACTGTTTTATACATCTATATGGATGAATGTCATCTACTTTTGAGTTGTCTATTGTGTTATTTCTTTGTGTGCAATAGTGATAAATACTTATAACATGGCTAAGGTTGCCCCCTACTGGTAAAAGAAAACAACTTGTTGTTGACCATGGTGAGAAACCAGGACCAGGATTTGTGTGGACATTTTTAAAGGAACTGAAATATTGACTAAACTGTGGTGTCACCAGATGGCTGACCACAGAGAAAATATTGCTGAATGTTGGAAGTAAAGAAAAACTGAATAGCTTTTATATGCTGTAGTGTCCTGAATTGCAACATCAACATCTAAAAACACAGCACAAGAGATCTTTTCCATGGGTACGTGTTTTTGCATGGAAAACCTTAGCCATTTTGGGTTATTGACTATTTTTCGACTTCCTATTGATGATGTTGAAAGTTTCAATGGGAGTCTGAGACGATGTGGAAGAGGTTTTAGATCACGTAAACGGTCTGGTGTAGGAATCTAAAATGAATGTGCAGCTAAATCTTAATCAAACTGGATCTGTTCCTCAGTTGTGCCAAAATCAAGTCAGGGTCAAATAGTTGGAACATCTGGCCCTACTTTCACACAATAGTTGATGGTATGTCATAACTGTTTACTTTGGCTGCAACACTTTCAAGCATTGCAGATACAATAATGACCGCATAGTTCAGTAGATTAACCATGAGGAAGATGGTTTCCCTCTGCTCTACCTGATTCCACTTTCTGTTCACTTCAGGCATGGATGAATGGGATGATGACTGAACCTATGGTTCTTGATGGCAAAATCTCATGTCGCAAGAAGGAAACAAATCAGAGTAAGCAGTTGAGCCGCACTGCTTTTACATTTCAGTGGCTGGTGATAAATAGATGATGCCATATGAGTACATTGAATATACTCAAACTGTTCCATTTATTTCTGAAGTTTCAATGGTGTGAACTTTCATATCTGTCTTGCTGTGTACTGCTCTCAACCCTTATCTTGTTTCCACTCAATGTACCTAGTGTCAAAGACCCAGATGAGGTTGCAATAAATTCTCATAAACTGAGAAGGTATGGTATTTTTTTTGTATGTTGTACAGAGGAACTGAGGAAGTGGTTTGCTCAGTATCTGCCACCAGCATATTGAGTCATTATCTCTGAAGCTTTACTTGGTTCATATGACCCATGGTTACATTTGTTAGAGAAACCCTATAGTTGTGGTCACACACATACACACACTCTAAATACAGTATTTACATTTTAGTCATTTAGCAGATGCTCTTATCCAGAGCGACTTACAGTTAGTTAGTGCATTCATCTTAAGATAGCTAGGTGAGACAACATAATCTCTGTTATTTTTCCTCAAAAATGTAGCTATCAGCAAAGCCAGTGCTAGTAGGAAAAAGTTAATGAATGAGACTTGTGTGCAGACACTTGAACTGGAGTACGTAAAGGACCTAGTGGAAATGTGGGGAAAAAATGAGGTAAGTGATTTTATTGACCTGATGAAAGTTATGTAGAGGTGAAAATATATTATTGAGAGGACTTTGATTGGGAGGAATATAACTCCTTTATCCCAAGATGGTAGGCCTACGTAGATAAAAATGATCTTTTGGTGGAGTAATTTGGACCTTATCACTATAGTGGGCAGGGTGCTGAGCAAAACTTGTTAGGACAAAAGAAACCATTAACAGTTTGTATGCAGACGGTAGCAGGTATTTAACAACTCTATCATAACATTAGTTAATAATCACATGTTATCCATAGTTATATAACATCCATTGGGGACAGAGATCAAGCCATTGAGGGAAAGACCAACTGCAAAGCAGGAAAATTGTCTTTAAATAAATCTAAAACAATTTGGATCCATCTCATACTGTCCTTGTAACACATATAGTGGTGGACCTAATTTAGATGCATGCAAATCAACAGTGCAATGATTTAGTTACGATAGGGACTGCTGCATATTGGAAGATACATGTATTGATTGTGAGCATAGCCCTTGGTAACTAAGTTGTATGGTTGTATCTGAAACTGAGTGACTGATAGATTTCCAGTGTGGGAAGGGGGGTGATATTGAAAGGCATTGTAGGAAACACTTATGTTGACACACTCAAGAACCCACGCAAAGCAACTTATCTAATCACAATTATTTTTCAATTGCTACTTGACTCTCTGCTTTGTTTTTACAACCATTGTGCTCAGTGTGCCTTTTGTACTAAGTTGATTTCAGTCTCATGGATGATTGTTTGGCCATGGAAGAAATGATCAATGGAGTTTTCTCCAGGAAACACTGAAGATATGAAAGGTTGAATGGCTGGACTCTCCATTGGTGTCAGGGTAATGTTGTAGTACAATGAGATGCTTACTTGCAGGTACACCCCTCAATTATGTGACAAAAATACAAATAGAAGTAAAAAAATACATACAAATAAAAGTTCAATAGAATAAACTAGAATAAAATTAGCCAGAGATATAAATTGTCTAAATGGAAGGCACTCGAAACAAATGTATAGTAAAATATTGACTTACAGTATGTATGGAGAGCAAAGTGTTTGAATTGTGCAATACGTTGTGCAATAATAAAGGTGTGTGTGTATGGGTGCGTGTTGCAGAAGGACAGATGCTGTGTTTCTTCAGCAAATAGACAGGTTTGTTTGACAGCTGATATGTGACCCTATTCCTCTGTCAGGTCTGACCTTGTTCCTACACATTCCCAGAATACCACAGGCCTCAAATAACTGGACTCTGGGAGCTCAGAAAGGAAGCCCATCTTTTTTTTTTTTTTTTTAACGAGGCAAGTCAGTTAAAAACAAATGCTTATTTACAATGACGGCCTAGCCCAGCCAAATCCTAACCCGGATGACGCTGGGCCAATTGTGCGCCGCCCTATGGGTCTCCCAATCACGGCCAGTTGTGATACAGCCTGGAAATGAACCAGGGTCTGTAGTGACGTCTCTAGCACTGAGATGCAGTGCCGTAGGGCTCCCGAGTGGCACAGCGGTCTATCTTAATACAGAACTAAATCACTTTGACTAAATTATGTCCCTTATCAGACCACTTTGATACTTGAAACTTTGTAAGTCAATGGTTGATCTGGTTCTTTGAGTCACTTCTGTCCACAGTGTTACAATGGAAATCTACTATCCACTGTCACCATGCTCATCAACCCAATGATGTAATTAGGAAAATTGCACTGGGGGTAAGGCCTACTGAAAGTAGTTTATATGAATGGTTATTTAGGAATGCTGTATCATTTGAATTTAGCATTTATGTTAAAGAACTATCAGCTATAAATAAAGCAACATCTATCTCAGTCATTCACACTAAAACTTAACTAGCCTAGTGTGGAGGGCCCTTAAAACATCACCAGTTGAGCAAACCAGTTGAGCACAGTGCACATTCCGTGTAAATATGCTGCTGCTACAAGCAGTGGGAGAACGGCTTGAGTCCAATTAGGAGGAGTTGCTCAAAATGTCTGCAGAATGGCCTGGTCCGTAGTCTCCTCCCAGTAGTCTAGAGCGCGCTGCCGTTGTATGTGTTAACAAACGAAAGAGAGGGAGTTCCATGGAAAGCGAGCAAGCTGCGCCCGGTCTCCTCGCATAGGCTTATCGCTTGTGTCTGTCGTCTCGGTAACCGGAGATCCGACCCTGACTGACAACTTATCCGTGCGTAGGCAAATGGCGATGCAGGTTGGATTCAACTCACAAAAGGGGTGTATGTGGGAGTAATGTTACAATGTGTGCGGTGTGCAGAAGAGAAAAGAGTGCACCAATCTGTGAATAACGGGTTGTGGAAACAGATCTACTATCACTTCCCCTGAACATTTTTTTAAACTCACCTCATTCTATCGTAATTGTAAGGTTCAAAACCCTGGTTGACTTTTAAAAAAACGTTTTTTTAGCCTACTGCACAACAAACAGTTGTCTGTGTGTGTGCATTCATTGAGCGTAGATGGGTCGCAGCACTTCAGAGCTAAAGGGATATAATATTGTAACATGTCTGCTTCGCGCATAGGACAAATGTTACCATCCAGAAGCGTGCGCGTTTTGAACGGTGGAAATGTATGGTTTTTCGGCGGTGGGGCGCAATACCCCGCGGGGTACCTCGTCTCTGGGGTCCGCTCAATGCTGATTCCCTCTCAGCTGTCACCCTTTCCCCCCCAGAGTATAGCACTTTCAGGAGTCAGTGAACGGCGGCGTGGACTTGCCCAAGAGAAAATGACCGAGAATCGAGTGTTCTCCCGGGACAAGGTGTTGACCATCGACACCATGAACCCCACGGTGAAGAACGTCGAGTATGCGGTGCGCGGACCCATTGTACAGCGCGCCATGCAGATTGAGAAAGAGCTGAGAGAGGTATGCTTAAAATAAACGTTATTAATTAAATAATATTGTGATTTAGACTACCCTACACGCTATCCTCAGTCATCATTTTCATTTTTTTTCATAAAAAATTATAATTTGTTTCTCTCAGTTTGAAATATATTTAAGTTTTCAAAGTGGGAAAGCAATCTCTGACACTGTCCCATGCACTGTCAGTCTTTCACCTAGACTCACTGCACCAGTCTGACTTTTAACCTACCTGGACACTACTCTCCTGTGGACTCACTGGCTCTGCTTTTCAGAAATTGCAACTGTAGCAGAGTGACACGCAGCAGCGTGTTAGGCTTGCGTAATATAGGGTGACGAGACGATTTTAGTGGCCTGTCCCCGTAAATGCCATAAGAAAGAAAAAAGCAACTCTGAAGATAAATTGAGGCTGGATATGGAATCATGAAGTAACCAAAAAAAGTGTTAATTTGTGGAATTTCTTTCCTTTTTAATGCGTTTGAGCCAATCACTTGTTTTGTGACAAGGTAAGGGTGGTATACAGAATATAGTCCTATTTGGTAAAAGACCAAGTCCGTATTATGGCAAGAACAGCTGAAATAAGCAATGGGAAACTGTTGTTTACTTTAAGACATGAAGGTCAGTCAATTTGGAAAATTTCAATTACTTTGAAAGTTTCTTCAAGTGCAGTCAGAAAACCATCAAGTGCTATGATGAAACTGGCTCTCATGAGGACCGCCACAGGAAAGGAAGACCCAGAGTTACCTCTGTTGCAGAGGATAAGTTCATTAGAGTTACCAGCCTCGGAAATTGCAGCCCAAATAAATCCTTCACGGAGTTCAAGTAACAGACACATCTCAACATCAACTCTTCAGAGGAGACTACGTAAATCAGGCTTTCATAATCGAATTGCTGCAAATAAACCACTACTAAAGGACACCAATAATAAGAAGAGACTTGCTTGGGCCACGAAACATGAGCAATGAACATTTTACCGGTGGAAATCTGTCCTTTGGTCTGACGAGTCCAAATGAGAGATTTTTGATTCCAACCACCGTGTCTTTGTGAGACACAGAGTAGGTAAACGGGTGATTCCCACCGTAAAATTGATGATGCCCACCATGGTTCCCACCGTGAAGCATGGAGTAGGAGGTGTGATGATGTGGGGGTGCTTTGCTGGTGACACTGTCAGTGATTTATTTAGAATTCAAGGCACACTTAACATGGTTACCACAGCATTCTGCAGCAATACGCCATCCCATCTGGTTTGCGCTTAGAGGGACTATCATTTGTTTTTCAACAATGACCCAAAACACACCTCCAGGCTGTGTAAGGGCTATTTGACAAATAAGGAGAGTTATGGTGCTGCATCAGATGACCTGGCCTCCACAATCACCTGACCTCAACCCAATTGAGATGGTTCGGGATGAGTTGGACTGCAGAGTGAAGGAAAAGCAGCCAACAAGTGCTCAGCATATGTGGAAACTCCTTCAAGTCCGTTGGAAAAGCATTCCTCATATAGCTGGTTGAGAGAATGCCAAGAGTGTGCAAAGCTGTCATCAAGGCAAATGGTGGCTACTTTGAAGAATCTCAAATATAAAATATATTTTGATTTGTTTTACACTTTTTTTGGTTACTACATGATTCCATATGTGTTATTTCATAGTTTTGATGTCTTCACTATTATTCTACAATGTAAAAAATAGTACAAATAAAGAAAAACCCTTGAATGAGGAGGTGTGTCCAAACTTTTGACTGATACTGTATATCCCTGTACCAAGCTCTTTTGCCACCTGGATTGTACAATATTTGCACATTATTATTTTAAAAATTCTTCAAGCTCTGTCAAGTTGATTGTTGATCGTTGCTAGACAGCGATTTTCAAGTCTTGCCATAGATTTTCAAGCCGATTTATGTCAAAACTGTAACCAGGTCACTCAGGAACATTCAATGTCATCTTGGTAAGCCACTCCAGTGTATATTTGGCCTTGTGTTTTAGGTTACGCTTTGTATTCAGGACATAAAGTTAATTACTATATATATATATATTGGTTGGGTGCCCACTGGAGGTCAGGAGGCCCCCAGATAGCATATGAACATGTTATAAGCAATGTCAAAATGTACAGAATTGCAGGAAATTTAATTTAACTGTCGACTTGACACTCCGGTACTGCTTGCCGTGCGGTAGCAGAGAGAACAGTCTATGACTTGGGTGGCTAGATTCACACACACTCACACATACTGTGTACACACTTTCACACTCTTCACATATGCTGCTGCTACTCTGTTTATTATCTATCCAGATTGCCTAGTCACTTTTACCCCTACCTACATGTACATGTTACCTCAATTACCTCAACTAACCGGTGCCCCCACACATTGACACGGTACCAGTACCCCCTGTATATAGCCTTGTTATTGTCATTTTATTCTGTTACTTTTTTTACTTTAGTTTATTTAGTAAATATTTTCTTAACCAAAAATGTAGTTTTAAGAAAATAAGATTTTGTAAGTACACATTTCACGCTAAGGTTTACACCTGTTTTATTCGGCACATGTGATAAATAAAATTTGATTTGATTAGAATTCCTGTTGAGTACCTTTTCTTTCACTGAGACCGGAAGCTCTATAATTACGTACAGGTAAAAATCTGTCGTTCTGCCCTGAGCAAGGCAGTTAATCCACTGTTCCTTGGGTTCTGAAGAGGTGGACGTCGATTATGGCACCCCCCGCACCTCTCTGATTCAGAGGGGTTAGGTTAAGTGCAGTAGACACACTTTTTTTATAAATTTTATCCAATTTTCTCCCCAATTTTCGTGGTATCCAATCGCTAGTAATTACTATCTTGTCTCATCGCTACAACTCCCGTACGGGCTCGGGAGATACGAAGGTCGAAAGCCATGCGTCCTCCGAAGCACAACCCAACCAAGCCGCACTGCTTCTTAACACAGCGCACCTCCAACCCGGAAGCCAGCCGCACCAATGTGTCGGAGGAAACACCGTGTACCTGGCCCCCTTGGTTAGCGCGCACTGTGCCCGGCCCGCCACAGGAGTCGCTGGAGCGCGATGAGACAAGGATATCCCTACCGGCCAAACCCTCCCTAACCCGGACGACGCTATGATTGTGCGCGTCGCCCCACGGACCTCCCGGTTGCGGCCGGCTGCGACAGAGCCTAGGCGCGAACCCAGAGACTCTGGTGGCGCAGCTAGCACTGCGATGCAGTGCTCTAGACCACTGCACCACCCGGGAGGCCCAGTAGACACATTTCAGTTGAATGCATTCAGTTGTACAATTGTGTCGTGTCTTTGGCATCATTAAACTGAAGACTTATTTATCAAATAACTCTCTGTAATTATTATTACGCGATTAAACTGATTAATCATGTAACTGTAGTTAACAAGGAAGTCGGGGCACCAAGGAAAGATATTCAGATTACAAAGTTAGAATTTTCCTAATATAACTCTTCAGATATTTTAATATCTGATCAATTAGTCTTATAATTAATGAATTATTATTTGTTTGTCTAATTTCAAACGTCGTAAATTGTTGGTTAACTGCACGAATCCAGTCTTCACTATGAGTCATCCATACATCAATTGTCTTAAATCATTTATTTACTAACTAAGTAACTCACAGAACTGCATAAACAAACAGTAGATAGTTACAAGGAAATGATAACGGAGTTTCCCTTGTGGGATAAACCGGTATGGCGGCTTGGTGGACAAAAAGGGGATTTGGGGTCAACTGAGATGAGACACTACAAAGTTGATAATTATAACAATTGAAATGCTAATCCTTTGCACATGAACGCTCACTCATTCGGGAACAATTGCAATCAATATATATATTTACGCTCAGTGTGTCGTTGGGATCTCTGTTGAAAAGTTTGTTTCTGTTGGAGAGTCTGTCCGCCCTCTCTCTCTTTCTCTCTCTCTGTCGTGGTTAGGATGCATAGTTCAGAGTGACATTCATTCATGTCATTATAGAATAGATGTTTTGACGGTTGTCGATCTTCGCGTTCAATGATACTGAATTCCTAGCTGCAGACTAGTAATTAATATCAAAGACTTGTTCTTATTCTGTCGGTATCGATAGTCTAAGAGTTTAACCACGTGGTGTGGTTAAAATATTCTGCCATAGGGCCTCCCGGGTGGCGCAGTGGTCTAGGGCACTGCATCGCAGTGCTAACTGCGCCACCAGAGTCTCTGGGTTCGCCCCCAGGCTCTGTCGCAGCCGGCCGCGACCGGGAGGTCCGTGGGGCGACGCACAATTGGGCTAGCGTCGTCCGGGTTAGGGAGGGTTTGGCCGGTAGGGAATTCCTTGTCTCATCGCGCTCCAGCGACTCCTGTGGCGGGCTGGGCGCAGTGCGCGCTAACCAAGGGGGCCAGGTGCACGGTGTTTCCTCCGACACATTGGTGCGGCTGGCTTCCGGGTTGGAGGCGCGCTGTGTTAAAGAAGCAGTGCGGCTTGGTTGGGTTGTGCCTCGGAGGACGCATGGCTTTCGACCTTCGTCTCTCCCGAGCCCGTACGGGAGTTGTAGCGATGAGACAAGATAGTAATTACTAGCGATTGGATACCACGAAAATTGGGGAGAAAAGGGGATAAAAAAAAAATAAAAAAAATAAAAAAAATATTCTGCCATCTACTCAAACCTTAGGTTTATGGTCTCCTCTCAAACCTTGGCCCTCTCGTTATCGAGGTAAGCTGGTCTCCAACCTTTAGCCATCTCGTAATTGAGGGAAGCTCGGTCTGGTGATAGAAAACCCGGGTGGGGGTTTTATTCAGAAGAGCAGAAAAAGGCTGTCTCATGACGCCAGGTCCTAACTGTGCTCATGGGCGGTCCTCTGATTTAGTTAAACTACCAAGGGAATTGGAGTTTCCTTCATTAAACAGTCCAAAATCACATAACACAATTTCACAAACAGTATCATCCTCACTCATTCATCTTACACAACAATTAGATGTAAACCTCATATCTGAGGCTATTATATAAACAGCGTTATGGTAATGTGGCCGTATTGTCTCCCATGAGTTTCACAAAATTGTACCAAACGGACCAGTTCGTAGCTGGATTCTTCACTGATCTTTTATACATTCTCCAGAAAAATAAATGTTGTTCGGACCTCAAGTTCTGTGAGGTGGAAGAAATTCCTTTGTTCTCTCTATGAAAACTCACTCTCTCTCTATACTGTGGCCATGAGGAGATAATCTCCTCCAGGAATTTACGACCTGAGGTCGCAGCAGCCTGAGTGTAGGAGACAGAGAGGGGGATGGTGCTCACTGTACCCAAAGAGGGCAACGTCATGACAGCTGACTAGGTATCCCCCTTTCCCTTTCTCTTTCCATTTCACTAGAATAAATCACATCTTGTGAATCCCATTTGTGTGTAGCCTTGTACTAGTTGTGCAATAACTGGTTTACAGTGACTTGAGCAACTCTTGTCATGTGTTTGCACTTCCCTTTGCCCTCCAACCTAACTGTTCACCAAAATATAGACTTTTTGGGTGCATTTGCGCACACACCCAGTGTGTCACCCTCCTGCCAAAGTCTACTACTTTGAAGGTTAGTTGACATTTTTGCAGGTTTGTTGAGCCTTCTGTTGGTCATCTGTTGATTTTTTCACCTCTGTCTCTATGTCTCTATCTCCCTCACCCTCTGTCTCTGTCTCTGTGTCTCTCCCTCACCCTCTGTCTCTGTGTATCTCACTCACCTTCTGTCTCTGTGTCTCTCTCTCCCTCACCCTCTGTCTCTGTGTCTCTCTCTCCCTCAGTCTCTGTTTCTCTATCTCCCTCACCCTTTGTCTCTCTCTCCCTCTGTCTCTGTGTCTCTCTCCCCCTCTATCTCTGTGTCTCTCTCTCCCTCACCCTCTGTCTATGTGTCTCTATCTCCCTCACCCTCTGTCTCTGTGTCTCTATCTCCCTCACCCTCTGTCTCTTTGTCTCTATCTCCCTCCCCCTCTGTCTCTCTCTCCCTCGCCCTCTGTCTCTGTGTCTCTCCCTCACTCTCTGTCTCTGTGTCTCTCCCTCACCCTCTGTCTCTGTGTCTCTCTTTCCCCCGCCCTCTGTCTCTGTGTCTCTCCCTCACCCTCTGTCTCTGTGTGTCTCTCGCCCTTGTCACTGTTTGTTCTCTGTTATACAGTATCAGAGTTGTTCTCTGAGCTGAGAAAGATTCAGGTCAAAGTCCACAAGTCAAACAGAAAACTGAGAGATTCAGTTCAGTCTGTGGTCTGTTTTTACATCTGCTCTATTTAAACGTCTGACCTCACAATGTCGTACAGTATGTCATCTATCATCAGAGGTCAGAGGTCAAATCCTCACTTTACGCCAGACCAATACCACTGTCTCATTTAACTCTCTTAAAAGCAATAACTCATCACTCCTATAGCCCTCCTGCAGTCCCGTGACATTTGTTATGTGAAATGGGTGAATGAGCTAGACCAGAGATGGGAAACAGTGATGGGGGGTGGTGGCCACAAAAAATATGAACTCATCATGAGGGACTTTAGTTGCTCGTGGGTCTGTTTACCCACATCCATAACCACACATGCAGTCCGAGCCGGCCTTAGCCTTTTGGGGGGCCCTTAGTAAAATGTCATTCTCTCCCCACCATCGGGTGAAGAGAATGATTAGCAGTTTTACAGAAATGTTCCTGCAATTCTACAACTTCTGCCATAGGGTGGAGAGAAATGTTCGCATTTTTAATATGATAAATGGTGTTAATATGATATCTGATTGAGAGTGACACACAAAATGAATGGGGGCCCCCCGGTCGGTAATCTACTTTTGCAACCGATGTGAAATGGCTAGCTAGTTAGCGGGGTGCGCTCTAATAGCATTTCAATCGGTGACATCACTCGCTCTATCTTGAAGTAGTTGTTCCCCTTGTTCTGCAAGGGCCGCGGCTTTTGTGGAGCGATGGATAACGATGCTTCAGAGGGTGGCTGTTGTCGATGTGTGCAGAGGGTCCCTGGTTCGAGGCGAGGAGAGGGACGGAAGCTATACTGTTTCACTTGCTGCATAAAGATCCCATAATACCCCATAAGTGTAACCCTTACCTGCCCTATCCCCTCTTGCTTCATTTCAGGGGTTGACATGGAAACCCAGAGATAGTTTACTGATTCCAGTGTAGTGTGCAAAGTGGACCAATCTGAGTGCTATTTCCAGGAAAAAGATTGAAGTGTCTATGTGTTTGAGAGAGAGAGAGGTACACTCTCTAGCTGGGTAGGGGGGTGGAGGGACTGCCATATGGTCTATGGTGACCAGACGGCCCTATGGCTTTACCAAAATGCAAAACGTAATCTTCATGGATTTTCTCTCTTTTATTTGTTCTGACTCATCCTCAAACACCCCAGCCAACCAGGAGTCTACCTGGCTTTGGGGCAGGTTGGTCATTCAGGAGTCTACCTGGCTTAGGGGCAGGTTGGTCATTCAGGAATCTACCTGGCTTTGGGGCAGGTTGGTCATTCAGGAGCCTACCTGGCTTTGGGGCAGGTTGGTCAATCAGGAGTCTACATGGCTTTGGGGCAGGTTGGTCATTCAGGAATCTACCTGGCTTTGGGGCAGGTTGGTCATTCAGGAGTCTACCTGGCTTAGGGGCAGGTTGGTCATTCAGGAGTCTACCTGGCTTTGGGGCAGGTTGGTCATTCAGGAATCTACCTGGCTTTGGGGCAGGTTGGTCATTCAGGAGCCTACCTGGCTTTGGGGCAGGTTGGTCAATCAGGAGTCTACATGGCTTTGGGGCAGGTTGGTCATTCAGGAATCTACCTGGCTTAGGGGCAGGTTGGTCATTCAGGAGTCTACCTGGCTTTGGGGCAGGTTGGTCATTCAGGAATCTACCTGGCTTTGGGGCAGGTTGGTCATTCAGGAGTCTACCTGGCTTTGGGGCAGGTTGGTCATTCAGGAGCCTACCTGGCTTTGGGGCAGGTTGGTCAATCAGGAGTCTACATGGCTTAGGGGCAGGTTGGTCAATCAGGAATCTACCTGGCTTAGGGGCAGGTTGGTCATTCAGGAGCCTACCTGGCTTTGGGGCAGGTTGGTCATTCAGGAGTCTACCTGGCTTTGGGGCAGGTTGGTCATTCAGGAGTCTACCTGGCTTTGGGGCAGGTTGGTCATTCAGGAGTCTACCTGGCTTTGGGGCAGGTTGGTCATTCAGGAGTCTACCTGGCTTAGGGGCAGGTTGGTCATTCAGGAGTCTACCTGGCTTTGGGGCAGGTTGGTCATTCAGGAATCTACCTGGCTTTGGGGCAGGTTGGTCATTCAGGAGTCTACCTGGCTTTGGGGCAGGTTGGTCATTCAGGAGCCTACCTGGCTTTGGGGCAGGTTGGTCAATCAGGAGTCTACATGGCTTAGGGGCAGGTTGGTCAATCAGGAGTCTACCTGGCTTAGGGGCAGGTTGGTCATTCAGGAGTCTACCTAGCTTAGGGATAGGTTGGTCATTCAGGAGTCTACCTGGCTTTGGGGCAGGTTGGTCATTCAGGAGTCTACCTGGCTTTGGGGCAGGTTGGTCATTCAGGACTCTACCTGGCTTTGGGGCAGGTTGGTCATTCAGGAGTCTATCTGGCTTAGGGGCAGGTTGGTCATTCAGAAGTCTACCTGGCTTTGGGGCAGGTTGGTCATTCAGGAGTCTACCTGGCTTAGGGGCAGGTTGGTCATTCAGGAGTCTACCTGGCTTAGGTGCAGGTTGGTCATTCAGGAGTCTACCTGGCTTTGGGGCAGGTTGGTCATTCAGGAGTCTACCTGGCTTAGGGGCAGGTTGGTCATTCAGGAGTCTACCTGGCTTTGGGGCAGGTTGGTCATTCAGGAGTCTACCTGGCTTAGGGGTAGGTTGGTCATTCAGGAGTCTACCTGGCTTTGGAGCAGGTTGGTCATTCAGGAGTCTACCTGGCTTTGGGGCAGGTTGGTCATTCAGGAGTCTACCTCAGGGGTTTCCCAATAAGTTATTACATCGTTATGTCATACGGAGCACCTAGAAATAGAAACAATGTGTGTTTTGTTATGTATGGGAACATCCAAATATCCAACTAACACACAAACCATGTGCTGTATCAGGTGTATCTGTAGACTCTTCCAAGTATAGCTGGGCCAAACCAGTCTTGTCTTTTGTAACTAAGAATACCTGCTTTTTAAACTGAGCTCTGGTGAGTGTTAGGTTTTTGTGTGAAAACAGGGTACAAAGCTTACAGTCACTTGCTTGCCTTTATCTAAAATAGGTAAGGAAAGAACACGCACTTTCAACAAAATACATTTAGTCTTTCTCTGCTCTCTCTATACTCTTTTCACCCTGTGTCTATGTTGTCTTATTAACACACAAACCTTTTTTGAGGGCTCAGAGGAACTGCAGTGTTTCAGTTGCAGATAAAGTTCAGGAAAATGTTCTGATACCTGAGACGACTTAAAACCTCTACCGCTTCTCTCTCCCGGATCCGGGATCGTCCTCATCAAAAAAGCTGACTAGCAAAGCCTAGCCTAACGCGACAGGGATATCATATAATATAATTTTCATGAAATCACAAGTCCAATACAGCAAATGAAAGATAAACATCTTGTGAATCCAGCCATCATTTCCGATTTTTAAAATGTTTCCCAGCGAAAACACAATATGTATTTCTATTAGCTAACCACAACAGCAAAAGAATCAAACGCATATTTTCACAATTTTTCTACCGCATAGGTAGCTATCACAAAACCAACCAAATAGAGATATAATTAGTCACTAACCAAGAAACAACTTCATCAGCTGACAGTCTTATAACATGTTATACAATAAATGTATGTTTTGTTCGAAAATGTGCATATTTGAGGTATAAATCATAGTTTTACATTGCAGCTACCATCAAAAATATCACCAAAGCAGCCAGAATAATTACAGAGAGCAACGTGAAATACCTAAATACTCATCATAAAACATTTATGAAAAATACATGGTGTACAGCAAATGAAAGATAAACATCTTGTGAATCCAGCCAATATTTCCGATTTTTTAAGTGTTTTACAGCAAAAACACAATATAGCATTATATTAGCTTACCACAATAGCCAAACACACAAATGCATTTATTAGCAGCAAAGGGTAGCGATCGCAAAAACCAGCAAAATATATAAAATTAATCACTAACCTTGACCAACTTCATCAGATGACAGTCTTATAACTTCAGGTTATACAATACACTTATGTTTTGTTCGAAAATGTGCATATTTAGAGCTGCAAACCATGGTTATACATTGTGAATATGTAGCATCGATTCACCAGAATGTCCGGAGCTAGTTTGGACACTCACCTAATCTGACCAAAGAACTCATCATAAACTTTACTAAAAAATACATGTTGGACAGCAAATGAAAGATACACTGGTTCTTAATGCAACCGCCGTGTTCGATTTTTAAAAATAACTTTACCATAACAAACAGCTACGTTATAGCGAGACAGCGACCGCCAAAACGCGGATAATAGGACTCAACATTTTCCACAGAAATACGAAATAACATCATAAATTGTTCTTACTTTTGCTGAGCTTCCATCAGAATCTTGTACAAGGAGTCCTTTGTCCAGAATAAATCATTGTTTCGTTTCCTTCTCTCCTGTCGAATTTGCACCACAAGGCTAGCCAATGTTGATGACGTTCCCAATTTCTCTCGACGCAGAGAACGGAAAACTCCAAAAGTCCCATTAAACGTTGAATAAACTGATGAAACTCGGTTGAAAAAACCTACTTTATGATGTTTTTGTAATATGTATCAAATAAAAACAAAGCCGGAGATATTTGCCGTGTATACCGAACGCTTATCATAAGACAATAGGGAGGTGCTTCCCGCGCCTAGGTAGAGAAAGGAAATTCTGGACACGTCATTCCAAGAGCTCTTGTTCGACCTCAGATCAAGCTAGACACCCCATTCCACCTTCCACTGCCTGTTGACATCTAGTGGAAGGCGTATGCAGTGCATGCATATCCATAAATATAAGGCAATTCAATAGGCAGGCCCTGGAACAGAGCATCGTTTTCAGATTTTTCACTTCCTGTCTGGAAGTTTGCTGCAAAATGAGTTGTTTTACTCACAGATATAATTCAAACAGTTTTAGAAACTTGAGTGTTTTCTATCCAATAGTAATAATAATATGCATATTGTACGATCTAGAATAGAGTACGAGGCAGTTTAATTTGGGCACGATTTTTTCCAAAGTGGAAACAGCGCCCCCATATTGACAAGAAGTTAAATAGTCATAATTAGTTAATTCTCCTCTTAGCCAAGCAGAAAGAGAAAAAACAGTGTGAGCAAAACAACGTCACATCAACAAATCCAGCCCAAATCATGTCAGTCAGAGCCTTTGTTCCTTGCTCATCGGTTGGCCGATGAACGGTGAACAGAAGGCCCACTAGTTGGTTCACAGATCTGTTTTTGCTCTCTTACCAACTCCTAGTCATAACAGATCTAGGACCAGGCTAGATGCCCACGGAGGTGCCTTCTACATCCTCAGGGGTAACCGTGGAGACTGCGGGAAGATTGTGAAATAGCACAGCACGCTGTCACTTTCTTTAATGAATGAAAGGCATCATGTTACATCTCCTGCCTTGAAGAGTAAACTAGAATCCATAATGATGTCACTTTCTTTGGCCAGACTTCAAATTTGTTTTGCCAGACCAATTAGAATGCTACTTGTCAGAAACAGAAAATGAGAGGCAAATAAACGTACACATGCAGAAAGAGCAAAAACCACTAGAGAACTGAGTTAAGCATTAGAGAGAGGACAACATCAACCATAGGCTAGTCTCAATCATCTTACAAAGAACATGCAATAGACAGCACTCTGACAAGCCATAGGACTTAATCAGTGTACGTGTCAACAAGGGGTCTGCTAGGTGTTCTTAATCTGTGACAATTTAAAAAGCATTGCTGAGATAAAATACCTTCTTAGGAACTCTTAGGAAGCTTCTTAGGACATTTTAGAAAGTTCCCGTTTTTTTTGCACATATGTTTTTAACAGTAGTCTGTACTCTCTACTCTCAGAATGAATGCTGGGGACTGACTTTTCTGTTAACAGTAAAATGTAGGCTACTCTCTACTCTCAGCATGAGTGGAATGGGAGATCCTTTGTATTCCGTGGGTGTCACTCTCCCTGCTGTTTGTAATTGGTCTGGACTGCAGAAACACCTCTGTCGTGTGACCGATTGGAGTGTAGGAATTTTTTCTTCTGTTGTGTACTTTGGTGGTCATTGCTGGTTCAGCTGGCCCAATTAGATTCGATAAATGTCTCTGGTGGGTAGAACAACAGCGGGCCTGCTTTGCTTCCCACTGAGTTTGAATGAGTTCCACTTGTGGCCACCAACCACTGTCTATCTTGTTATATAGGGTGTCAAATACCAAACATCTGGACACTCACTAAGGAGTCAGTGTTCTTGGCCAGTTCAGTTCCATCATCCATCAAGGCCAGTTTGATACGTTCAACTGCTTGACATATTGTTCTCCGATACTGTATTCTGAGAGAAGTAGCTAAGTAGTGGCATTTTATTGACCTATAAGGACAGCGAAAATGGTACAGACAGCTACCCCCTGTTTCTATTGGCTTATAAGGACATAATGTCACCACACTCCCTAAAAACCTTCCCAAATTCAGTTTTTACCATTATCCATGTCTCTTTTGAGTCTCTTTTTTAAAAACTCTGCAGTTGACACCTGCTTTACTACTTAAGTCTGTTTGTTTCTACAGCTGGAGTCTTTCAGTGATGGAAAGAGGCTTTCAGGCAGCCTGGGAATGTGTATGTCTCCTTTTGTTTTCCAGATAGCATTTTCTCTGCTTTAATATACACTGAGTGTACAAAACATTATGAACACCTGTTCTTTCCATGATATAGACTGACCAGGTGAATCCAGGTGAAAGCTATGAACCCTTGTTGATGTCACTAATTCAATTCACTTAAATCAGTGTAGATGAAGGTAAGAAGACAGGTTAAAGAAGGATTTTTAAGCCTTTAGACAACAGAGACATGGATTGTGTATGTGTGCCATTCAGAGGGTGAATGGTCAAGACAAAAGATTTAAGTGCCTATAAATGGGGTATGGTAGTAGGTGCCAGGTGCTCCGGTTTGAGTGTTTAAAAAAACTGCAACACTGCTGGGTTTTTCAAGCTCAACAGTTTCCCGTGTGTATCATGAATGGTCCACCACCCAAAGGACATCCAGCCAACTTGACACAACTGTGGGAAGCATTGGAGTCAACATGGGCCAGCATCCCTGTGGAACGCTTTCGACACCTTGTAGAGTTCATTCCCCGACAAATTGAGGCTGTTCTGAGGGCAAAAGGTGGTGCAACTCAATATTAGGACGGTGTTCCTAATGTTTTGTACATTCAAGGTGGTGTTAGGCTAAAATGTCCCATCTTGTTTTGACTCCCTCCACTCTGATTCCAAACACACATAGACGCACGTTATGTGTATGCATTTGTAGGTAGGTGTGTCTTATCTTATCATTTGCAAACCTTGCCCCCATTTACACATTATACCTTCACAGAGATTGCTAACATTGGATTGTATTACTCCTGTGTTTTATGTTTTTTAACAGCGCTACTGTTCTACATTTTAGGACAAAAGGCAAGGGGAGTGGAGAGCATGTATTGAACCAATGCATGTTGGCATTCTGCCAAGTCATTTCTCCTGGAAAAGACTATACCTGATTTTGTGTTTGTGCTTGAGAGTTGAATAAGTAAAAACACTTGGTATAGAAAATTATAAAGAGCTGTTTGGCTGTTACTAAGGGTTGTCTATTTTAGTGCATTTGCTATCGACTAACATTGTTTGAGAGAGAGAGAGGTTGGGAGAGGAGGGAGGGAGAGAAAGAAAGAACGAGACAGAGAGTGTGAGAGGGAGGGAGAAAGAGAGTGAGACAGAAGAGAAATATAGCTGACGCCAATGCCAAGCCTTTTCCAGAGCTCTTGTTTGTTCTCCTGATAGCATGACTACAGTAGATGGGCACCTTTAGCTTTACCTGAGGTAGTGGAGACATCTGAGATTAGAGAGTACAGCCGTGGCTGGAGTCTAGGAGGACGTGACCTCATACTCATGTCTTAGTTATAGAGGGACACACGCAGATTAAGTAGTTATAAATGGTTAAGTATGAGTTTATAAGTTTATAAAGAATAAGGTAACTTATTGGTCTGCATTTCTGCACTGCACACCCCTGGGATCCAGCATATCATTCATCCATCTCTTTCTTCCTTGCCCTAGTCTTCTCATCATTTTGTGTCTTGTTTCTGTGTCCTGAAGGGAGTGAAGAAGCCTTTCACTGAGGTCATCAAGGCCAACATTGGTGACGCCCATGCCATGGGCCAGCAGCCAATCACCTTCTTCAGACAGGTCTGCTTTTATTCCCTAAGTTCCAAACCATTTATTTAAAACCACAGTTCTCTTTTTGATTACAGGATGTCTTTCATTCTCCTTTATCATTTGAAACCGTTCTGTCTAAGGCAAAAACACATTGTGACCTTTTCATGCAGATTCATGTGGTGTTCCATGCAGATTTGTGTACATTATTCTGCATCAACTCCTGTCTGTTCCTCACCTAACTCTCTGTCCTCTCTTCCTCCTCAAGGTCTTGGCACTCTGCTCCTACCCGGAACTATTGAATGAAAACATGTTTCCAGAGGATGCCAAAAACAGAGCACGACGCATTCTGCAGGCTTGTGGAGGCGGTAGTGTGGGTATGTTGTTCATGCACTGGATGGAATGTGTATTGTAAGGATGTAAGATAAAATATAATTAGGTTTTGGCTAATAGGCCCGTGTTAGCCTTTTGGTGACCGCGTAACCAATGAAATGACCTCCAACTCCGGTCCTGGAGCACTGTAGTGTATTGAGTTCTCTCTCTCTCCCTCTCTCTCTCCCCCCCCTCTCTCTCTCTCTCTCTCGCTCTCTCCCCCCCCCCCTCTCTCTCTCTCTCTCTCTCTTTCCCCCCTCTCTCTCTCTCTCTCGCTCTCGCTGTCGCTCTCGCTCTCTCTCTCTCGCTGTCGCTCTCTCTCTCTCTCTCTCTCTCTCTCTCTCTCTCTCTCTCTCTCTCTCTCTCTCTCTCTCTCTCTCTCTCTCTCTCTCTCTCTCTCTCTCTCTCTCTCTCTCTCGCTCTCGCTCTCGCTCTCGCTCTCAGGTGCATACAGTGCCAGCCAGGGAATAGACTGCGTGCGGCAGGACGTGGCTCGCTACATCGAGCGTCGGGACGGGGGTGTACCCTGTGACCCAGACAACGTCTACCTCACCACCGGCGCCAGCGATGGCATCGTAGTAAAAACAATACAAAATCTAATAATTGTGTTTTAAAGTAACATTCTCACTGCAGATAAAGAGGAAGGCGGAAGGAGAGCGTTGAGGACTATAGGCTTGATGTGCACCTATCAGTCGGTCTATCTCCCAGCAACTTTATCACCTATTATTCTTGATTTATTGAATTAATTATCTATAATTTGCTTACCAACTCACTCCCTTCTCCTCTCCCCTGTCTTTCCTAGACCATGCTGAAACTATTGGTGTGTGGTGAGGGTGCATCGAGGACAGGGGTGATGATCTCCATCCCTCAGTACCCTCTGTACTCGGCTGCCCTGGCTGAGCTGGGCGCTGTGCAGGTCAACTACTACCTGAATGAGGAGAAGTGCTGGAGCATGGACCTTAGTGAGCTAGAGCGCTCCCTAGCGGAGGCCAGGAAGCACTGCAACCCCAAAGCCCTCTGCATCATCAACCCTGGTAACCCCACTGGTAAGTAGCCAAGCTTAACGGGGGCTGAACTTCCTGATTTAGCCTTGGTTTCAATTCTCCTCATTAAGAAATGCGACTAAGAACAAGATTTGAGTCTTGAAGGCGTGCTTTGATGTGGGTGTCTCTCTTGTGTGTTCGAACATTAGAAGTGTATGTATTTTTGCTCTGCCAAAACAGTACACAGTTACACTCACTCACCCTTCTAGATAACTTGCAACTTTCTAACCAGTTCATGTGTCTGGAGGTAGCCTAGACTAGCTAGCAAACTTATTTTGCCAATTAGCTTCAGCCGGTGGTGTGTGTCCTTGGCAAAATTGGTTTGACTTTGGATAGCCTATCTCTGGGGCTAGTTAGTGACCGTCAATAAATTACACAATGTAAATGGGACAATATTTCCATATTGCACATCTTTTAGTTGTCTCATTAAATTAATTCAGTATTTGTTTACGCATTTTTACAATTTATTGAATGTCAAACCAATAACCATGGGCATTATTATTGGGTCTTGTGCAACTGCGCTCCGAATTTATGATTACTTGGGTGCTGCCAGCTGTGGGAATGTGAGCAGGATTTAAATAACCCAACCCAAGGAAAACTGTTACGTACCCTTCATTCTGTGACATCCCATTTATTCCTAATTATCTCGCAAAATTTCAGTTTTCCTCCCAGTCATGACACTAGATGGCGCCAGAGGACATAGATCCCACTTGGACAGAAACCAAAATGTCCAGTTCTACTAATATGATTCTGAACCGTTCCCTCTCCAACTCTGTGATAGGTCAGGTCCAGAGCAGACAGTGTATTGAGGACGTGATCCAATTCGCTGCTAAAGAGCGACTCTTCCCGATGGCTGATGAGGTAAACCAATCAGACCTTTTTGTCATCCTCCTCATAAACATAATTTCACCTCTACATTCATCTCTTACCCCCTGACATCCCTCTCTCTCTGTCCCTCTCCTCTAGGTGTACCAGGATAATGTGTATGCGGAGGGTTGCCAGTTCCATTCCTTTAAGAAGGTGCTTTTTGAGTTGGGACCAGAGTACTCTGACAATGTAGAACTGGCGTCCTTCCACTCCACCTCTAAGTGCTACATGGGAGAGTAAGATCATTCTCATTAATTTAACATGACCTGAAATATCAACCATTATATGACCTTACTACTTCACCCAATATAGAAATAGCTAGACCTGTAGATATGGTGCAGTTGTGTCTTGCCTTCTGAATCTCTGTACCTGGTTTCTCTCTCTCTTCTCCTGCCTGCTAGGTGTGGTTTCCGTGGGGGTTACATGGAGGTGATTAATATGGACCCGGAGGTGCAGGCCCAGCTCTCTAAGCTGGTGTCGGTCAGACTGTGTCCCCCCGTCCCTGGTCAGGCTCTGATGGACCTGGTGGTCAACTCTCCCCAGCCTGGAGAACCTTCCCACACCACCTTCATGAAGGTAATAATATATGGTCATTAAGCAGACATTGACTTAAATGACATACCAGACTGTCAACATTGACAGGTACATACATTTAATATATACTGAGTATACAAAACATTAAGAACACCTGCTCTTTCCATGACATAGACTGACCAGGTGAATCCAGGTGAAAGCTATGATCCCTTATTGATGTCACTTGTTAAATCCACTTCAATCAGTGTAGATGAAGGGGAGGAGACAGGTTAAAGAATGATGTTTAAGCCTTGAGACAATTGAGACATGGATTGTGTATGTGTGCCACGCACGCACGCACGCACGCATGCACGCACGCACGCACACACGCACGCACACACACACACACACACTCACACACTCATACCCTCGTTTCCATGTCCAGGAGCGCACAGCCACCCTCAGTCTCCTGGCAGAGAAGGCTAAACTGACAGAGCAGATTCTGAACACAGTACCTGGGATCACCTGTAACCCTGTTCAGGGAGCCATGTACTCATTCCCTAACATCAGCCTGCCAGAGAAATCCATCAACGAAGCTAAGGTCAGTCAATACCACTATAATATACCACGGCCCCTTTTGTTGGGTTAGCCCTGTATACACATCAATAAACAACAATTACTCTATATACATTATATACACATCAATTACCCAATTATTCATATGATTGCAAAACACAATCATATGAAACAAACACAATTACAACACAGCAGCTCTGGTGTTGAGGACTGAAATACTAATCCAGGAAATTAGAAAATTATAATTTGGCAATTTCTGAATTATGGAGTTTATGGTCCCATCACCTGTTGATATATACACACCAATTAAGTTGATATATTTGATTGTGAGATGTGTTTCCTGTGTACAGAATATACAATACCAGTCAAAAGTTTGTACACACCTACTCATTCAAGGGTTTTTCTTTATTTTTACTCTTTTCTACATTGTAGAATAATAGTGAAGACATCAAAACTATGAAATAACACATATGGAATCATGTAGTAACCAAACAAGTGTTAAACAAATCAACATATATGTAATATTTTAGATTCTTTCAAGGAGTCATCCTTTGCCTTGATGACAGCTTTGCACACTCTTGGCATTCTCTCAACCAGCTACACCTGGAATGCTTTTCCAACAGTCTTGAAGGTGTTCCCACATATGCTGAGCACTTGTTGGCTGCTTTTCCTTCACTCTGCGGTCCAACTCATCCCAAACCATCTTAACAGACACATCTCAACATCAACTGTTCAGAGGAGACTGCATGAATCAGGACCTCATAGTCGAATTGCTGCAAAGAAACCTCTACTAAAGGACACAAATAAGAAGAAGAGACTTGCTTAAGCCAAGAAACACGAGCAATGAACATTAGACCGGTGGAAATTTGTCCTTTGGTCTGACAAGTCCAAATTAGAGATTTTTGGTTCCAACCGTTGTCTCTTTGTGAGACGCAAAGTAGGTGAACAGATGATCTCCGCATGTGTGGTTCCCACCGTGAAGCATGGAGTAGTGATGGTGTGGGGGTGCTTTGCTGGTGACACTGTCAGTGATTTATTTAGAATTCAGGGCACACAACCAGCATGGCTACCACAGCATTCTGCAGTGATATACCATCCCATCTGGTTTGTGCTTAGTAGGACTATCATTTGTTTTTCAACAGGACAATGACCCAACACACCTCCAGGCTGTGTAAGGGCTATTTGACCAAGAAGGAGAGTGATGGTGTGCTTTATCAGATGACCTGGCCTCCACAATCATAGTTTTGATGTCTTCACTATTATTATACAATGTAGATATACAGTGTACCGGTCCAAACTTTTGACCGGTACTGTATGTGTCATCCCACTGTAATACCTCTGTAAGGTCAGGTGATTGTGGAGGCCAGGTCATCTGATGCAGGACTCCATCACTCTCCTTCTTGGTCAAATAGCCCTTACACAGCCTGGAGGTGTGTTGGGTCATTGTCCTGTTGAAAAACAGTTTATCTTTGCTTATTTGAGCTGTTATTGCCATATTATGGACTTGGTCTTTTACCAATATACCTATATTCTGTATACCACCCCTACCTTGTCACAACACAACTGATGGGCCAAATTCCACAAATTAACTTTTAACAAGGCACACCTGTTAATTGAAATGCATTCCAGGTGACTACTTCATGAAGCTGGTTGAGAGAATGGCAAGAGTGTGCAAAGTCTGTCTTCAAGGCAAAGGATGACTACTTGAAAGAATCTAAAATATTACATATATGTTGATTTGTTTAACACTTGTTTGGTTACTATATGATTCCATATATGTTATTTCATAGCTTTGATGTCTTCACTATTATTCTACAATGTAGAAAAGAGTAAAAATAAAGAAAAACCCTTGAATGAGTAGGTGTGTCCAAACTTTTGACTGGTACTGTATGTGTCATTCCACTATAATACCTCTTTCCCTCTCAGTCTCTCTCTCTCTCTCCCCCCAGGCGCTTGGCCAGGCTCCAGACATGTTCTACTGTATGAAGCTGTTGGAGGAGACTGGCATCTGTCTGGTCCCAGGAAGTGGCTTCGGACAGAAGGACGGCACCTACCACTTCAGGTCTGGACAACCCAGTTTACTCAAACATTTTATCACAGCCTTTCACAAACTTAGATGGGTATAATTTCCCTTTTTGATATACCTTTACAAGGTAGAAATGTTTGCAACAGAAAAATAGTATATATGGCTTTTAGTTTCCAATGCCCTGCATTTCGTTCAAAGTTCCCTTTCTCTCTCTCCCTTCCTCCTTCCCTCGTTCCAGGATGACCATTCTGCCCCCCACAGACAAGCTGAAGATCTTACTGGCTAAAGTAAAGGAGTTCCACCAGAAATTCACTCAGCAGTACTCTTAACTATCCTCCTTAACTTCCTAACTTTCACCCAATCAGAAGAGAATAGCACACTGAACACTATGCGCACAGTCTACCAGCCAAACTACCAGAATGTATCTGTCACTAAGTGCCTACTGTGTTAGTGGCTCTGTCGCCAGTCGCCTTGATCATGCACTTTAGCCCCTTAGCCTACAAGATTCCAAAAAATGGTGGACTCCGACTGTACATGTAAAACTGTAGTGATTATGAACACCCGGGATATTGGGAGATGTAGTTTTTAGAAATCAGGATAAGAGCTGTAGTTTTTTATGTTGGGACATATCAAATTCAGTTCAATCTGGCATACTTGATAGAATTTATATTAATTGTCATCTCAGTTGTGTTTGTGTGTGTGCGTGTGTGTGGGAAAGAGGGTATGTGTCCTTGTGTGTGTGTCATGATCACAAGTCAAGGCCAGAATGATGGTACAGTAATGTAGTGCTGTATGAAATGAAGAATCTGAAAGCACTAGTACATTATTTCCAAACTCTGTAGAAATGATTTTGTCAGTATTATAGACAAAGGCACAGGGAAGTTTTGTATATTAGAGAAACTTTCACAATGATTTTAAATTGAAAGATGATTTTATTGTATTGAAAATCTCCATCATATAGTCTTTTATATTCATAGTTTCAGTTTGGTCCTTTTTTGTGTGTACATTTTCACCATCGTACATTCTATATAGCAAACTAATGGAAAAAACTGGACAAAGAAAAGACAGCAGGGAGAAGAATTTTCAATAGCAGGAAAATTAAATTCAAGGTTATTAAAGTTGTGTTAATGTTTTTTAAACGCTGTCAGGGATTTTCTGAATTATGAAGACAACAGCCGTGCATGACAATTATCATGGGAGTGAGTGAGGAGGTTACTGAACAAACACACACACACACACTCCCCTGGGAGAGGATGTCTGTCCCCTGCAGAGTCTGTCAGATCTAGAAGATAAAAGCACATCATGTTCCACCACTACCTACATTACACAACAACCACCGTACAATACACCAGCCAGCACCACCTTACAACCATACATCCAACCTCTCCTCTCCAGCCGTACAGACAGCCCTCCTGAGCCCCCATACCTACAGAGTGGGAAAGGGAGTTGGGGTGAGTCCATTAAAACTCAAGCTTTTAGTCTGTAAAGATTTTTCTCCCTCCTTCTCTCCACAGCAGCTGCCAGCCTTCATTATCCATGACAAAACAGAGCCCCTTTCTTAATTAACTACCTTTTAGTCTTTCTCTAACCCTTACAATCCCCCCTCACAGCCCTTACAATCCCCCCTCACAGCCCTTACAATCTCCCCTCACAGCCCTTACAATCTCCTCTCACAGCCCTTACAATCTCCCCTCACAGCCCTTACATCTCCCCTCACAGCCTTTACAATCTCCCCTCACAGCCCTTACATCTGCCCTTACAATCTCCCCGCATAGCCCTTACAATTTCACCTCACAGCCCTTACAATCTCCCCTCACAGCCCTTACAACCTCCCCTCACAGCCCTTACAATCTCCCCTCACAGCCCTTACAATCCCCCCTCACAGGCCTTACAATCCCCCCTCACAGCCCTTACAATCTCCCCTCACAGCCCTTACAACCTCCCCTCACAGCCCTTACAATCTCCCCTCACAGCCCTTACATCTCCTCTCACAGCCCTTACAATCTCCCCTCACAGCCCTTACAATCCCCCCTCACAGCCCTTACAATCCCCCCTCACAGCCCTTACAATCTCCCCTCACAGGCCTTACAACCTCCCCTCACAACCCTTACATCTCCTCTCACAGCCCTTACAATCTTCCCTCACAGCCCTTACCATCCCCCCTCACAGGCCTTACAATCCCCCCTCACAGCCCGTACAATCTCCCCTCACAGCCCTTACAATCTCCCATTATAATCTCCCCTCACAGCCATTACAACCTCCCCTCACAGCCCTTACATCTCCACTCACAGCCCTTACAATCTCCCCTTACAGCCCTTACATCTCCTCTCACAGCCCTTACAATCTCCCCTCACAGCCCTTACTACTCCCCTCACAGCCCCTCACAGTTCTCACTAATTTAATTGTGTGCGCTTGTTTTACACAGTCACCGTTCTACATCTTCGTTCCCTGAGAGACAGCAAAAATGTTATCTCTTTGTCATTATAGTGGTAACTCCTCTTTCGGATAATAATTCAGATATGCATGATATTCAAGTGGGTGAATAAGTGATTGAAACAATCAAGCCAACAAGTTTGAAACAAATCATTTGAGAGATAGACTGAGGGGGACCATCTGTCCAGAAAGCCTTTTCTCCGTGTCCAGCAGATGTCCTGATATTGGATGGCATTTAGCTGCATGGTATTAACTCACAAGTGGAGAAATGGGGTGTCAACAACTTACTAGTACTATTGTTCAAATATGCCAAATTCAGATAAGGCTTGATTCCCAGTGGATTATCTGATCCTTATATCTGACCATAACCTACTTTGCCATACTATCTACATGTATACTTTGGAATATTAACATGTAATAACCATGTAATAATGTTAACTTACAGTTGAACTTCAAAACATTTTCACAACCACTACCAAACTATTTTATATAGCAATACAAAATGACAGAAATCTCTATATTGCAGGCTCTTGGACACAAGAAAACACAAGCTTAACTAGCAATTGTCTCATGATGACACTGTGTTGGTTTCTCTGCCTCTAGTACTACAGACCTGGCCCAATCTATGATTTCCTCTCCTTTCACTACACATTGTCATTTTAGTGCAATTAAAGCGCCGCTAAGATATGTGCTGCCTGTTGCATTGTGAGAACTCAGATCAACTGTTGTACCGAACACTCTCATCTTCAATCAGGGACTCCATTGTTCTCGTACATGCTTATTCAAGGTCATGTGCGACGGATGATAGTGTAGTTTGCTAAGCGTGACTACTGTCAGAGCTGGGACCAAACCCAAATGCAGACACCACTCATGTTGCAATCAGAGAGGGTGTGGTGGAGCGATTACTGAACTGAACTGAAGTGTAATGACTTGAAGAGTGAATGAGAGGGGAAAGCAATTAACTTCTGATTGTGATTTGTGTTTTTCCTGCAATTGTTGTGTACTGTATGTATTATTTGCCTCTCTCTCTCTCTCTCTCTCCCTCTCTCTCTCTCTCTCTCTCTCTCTCTCTCTCTCTCTCGCTCTCTCTCTCTCTCATGTGGACGTCCATGATGTTAAAAAATTACAATTTGAATATGTTACGAATTGCAATTTTACGTTATGTTACAAATTTGCTATATGAATGATTAGATAAGAATTCCAATTTGTTGTGGCTAACGTTAGCTAGGTGGCTAATGCTAACGTTAGCTAGGTGGCTAATGTTAGGGTTAAGGTTAGGAGTTAACGGACGGGTTAGCTAACATGCTAAGTTGCAAAGTAGCTAAAAAGTAGTTGGAAAGTTACTAATTAGCTAAAATGCTAAAGTTGTCCATGATGTCGTTTGCGTTATACCTCTACACATCCACCACGACCAACCACGTTTTTTGTTCTTTAGTAACCTTATTGTCTTATGTAACCACTTGCTGTTTTCCACCTTCCTTTCACACTCATTCATAAACCTCTGCCATCACACGTTAACATGATAGCCCAATGACTCTGCATTTTTGAATAACACATGTATTATTCTACCTAATCTACCTATCATTCTATAATTCCTATCATTCTACCTAATAAAAGGGGTAAACAAATATAAAGCGTGAGAGAGCTAGTGGAGATTGGTGGGAGGTGATCTATCTTTTTCTGATCAGGTTTCTCTGTCACTCCAGCAGCACCTCAGAACCTCTCGCAGCCAGAGTAATTAATCAATCTCAGACTGGCTTGATCGATCGGTGTCTCTGTGTTCCCCTGGCGTGTTTACAATCCTCCATCTCATTTGCCACTAAGCTCCTCGCCACCGCTCAATCTCATTGGCAGAGAGTGTGACACCCCGCCCCACTGATGTCACCAGCAAGTGAAGCATGGATCGGTGCCCCTCTAAGAATCCATCCTCTCTTTTTCATTTGGGGGATTTGTTTTTGTCTAGTGTCTACCTGTCACATGCCTTTGCAGTTAGGGTGTGCCAAGTCCATTTTACTGTCTGCTTCAGAAGGCCTACTTTAAAGTCTGTGTAGCACCTCATTTTCAATGCCAGAATGCATAATCAGCTAAGACCCCAAAATACATTCTCTAAATATATGACCAATACCAGTAGTTTTGCTTTTGAGATGCTTCTATTTCAATCAGTGATAAGAATTGATAGGTTCTAGAGGTGATGTAACCACCATTGATCAGCTAGCCTGGTAAGCTACAAGACACACTTTGGTATAGGACACGCTTTGAGGGGGTGGTGGTGTGGTCACGCTTGCGTCTCCTTCCTGCTGAGTTGAACTGTTATCTATCTGTGCCATTCACTGTTGTATGGAGAGAAAAAGGTTTACAAAGAGATTCTGCAGAAAGAGCAGAATGTGTGACAAGCATCCTTTGAAACATGCAGCCATCCAACAAACAGGACAGATTATTAATTGATAAAATGACAAATTTAATCAATATCTTAACTTTGACACACATACATTTGTGTCATTGGCATGAGATTCCTAACGGCCCCTTACGTGAGGAATATATTGTATATTTTGCCATCCAAACTTGTGGAATAGTAATGACAAGATTCTTTACACTACAATGTTATCCACTTGATCATTCTTATAGGCATATAGAGTTGTATTGACTCAGGCAGCATTGAATACTATTTTGCCACTCTAGTCAGGTTATCCACCTGTCATTCATATTTCATGGAACTCTCTCACTAACTGACAACGAGAAGTTTAGGTGAACTGACAGCGCACCTCATACCTCGTTAGAATACTGAAAAAGTCTTCATTTTGATCAATTGGCTTGATGTTTTATTCATTCATCCTTCGGAGGAGCCCTTCCGCACCACTGTCCCAGGATGATTGTAAATTAACTGCATATTGCAAAATCTGAAGTCTCCAAGCAACCTATCAAAGCTTAGCATTACGCCTTGTTTATACATCTTACCCACTGAATGTTTCAATAGTCTACAGCAAAGGGGTTCTTATGAACTGAACAAAATTCTGGGTTGGATACCTTCAGACACACGTTCACATGACATACTGTATATACATTCTTGAAAGTAGATGTACATGTACATACACAACACACACACGTGAGCACGTGTCCACACACCCACATATGGAGGCTGAGTCAGTGAACACTTGTTGCAGGCTGGCCTCTTCCCCCCCATGCTGGCATGGGCCTTCTGTGATTCAGTGTGACTTAAAGATCATGAGTTTAAATTAGACTACAGTAGGCTACTATATCAATGTAATGTCACTGTGATGTACTGTAATGCAGACCTGGGATAACTGTAGTTTCAACTATTCTTTTTGGAAAGTAACTATTTTCCCGGGGTAACAAATAGTTACTTTGGAGGTGACTACAACTATTCGAATACAGATCCCCAAAAATGACTACTTTTAAAACTATTTGAATATAGATCCCAAAAAGACTACTTTTTAAAACTATTGAATACAGATCCCAAAAAGACTACTTTTTAAAACTATTGAATACAGATCCCAAAAAGACTACTTTTTAAAACTATTTGAATACAGATCCCCAAAAGACTACTTTTTAAAACTATTTGAATACAGATCTCAGAAAGTGACTACTTTTCAAAACTATTTGAATACAGATCTCAGAAAGTGACTACTTTTCAAAACTATTTGAATACAGATCAGAGAAATCAACTACTTTTAAAAAATATATTTGAATACAGATCTCAGGAAGTGATTACTTTTCTGAAACTATTGGATCGGCAGCTTTTAACTAATGGCAGGGCTGAATCTGGAACTACTTGAGATAACATACAATCTCCTATACTATTCCAATCTCTCTGACAGTTATATTTCATCTACACAATACATTTATATCTGAAAATGTCTAAATGTCCATTCTACTGAATGTCAATTGCCCCAGGTGTTTTTTTAATCAAGTCAAACCAATTAATCAATTATATTTTGTACAGATAAGTATAAATAAGTTGTGACATAACTACCGTAAGACTCTTTCAGCATGCCACTGAAAAGGTTGAAAGCTGAAATAAATTGTATGATATCTGAAAATGCTGCAGAGGGAGGAGGTATCTGAGGGTAAGTGTTCTTGTTTCAAACACACACCATGCCATCTTTAAAGGGATAGTTTACTCAGAATACAAACTAACTTGATTTTCAACCTACCTTAGCTGTAGTTGACTCAAGAAGGCAGTTTTGGGATATTTTGTTTCCTTTCAACACTTAACAGCCATATTTTGTTACCGTTAGCATTCTCCTTAACACTTAACATTAAATTGTTCTTGTGCCTGTGTAATCAAACTGTAATTACTTTTGGAGCAAGATTTTATTAGCATGTTGTTACGTAATACTTTGGTAATTACATTTTAATTGCATATAAATGAGCTGTGAGTTTCTGTAACTACTGTACACAAGTGGAATAGTGACTGTTCCTTATTCCACTTGTGCAATAACTCCAATATTATGCAATCATAAAACAATTTCAAAAGTCCTATGTAACCACAATGTTGCTATTGTAATATTTACTAAGTTACTACACATGTATAAGAACTGGATGTTAAGTGTTACTGGATATGTCACTCATTATGAATGTATTAGTCATTTTGTTAGTCTACTCTAATGTAGAGGTGATTCCATGTCCCTCATGTATTTAATTCTAGGCTAAAGGCTATGTTAAGATTAATATCTAAGAGCCTTCTAAACCATGTGCTTGTGATAATATACAGTATTTAGATTAATTCAACTAACTGTTGACGTTTTTGGTTCTTCATTAAATATTTGGCAGCCATCAAGTAAATATTTTTTTCTTATTTGGTTTTCTGAGAGGTATCCAAAATCGTTAAAATGTTAAGAGACCTGTATTGGAAAATCAAAGAAAATAGTTGCCTTTTAGTTAAAATGTTATATAAAATCGACTACCTTGGGTATTCGAAAAGTTGTTATTTTCAAATAAAATACAAAATACAACTATTTTCTGCCCAAGTCTGCTGTAATGTACACAACTACAGGGAAGAAACAAACAACTTCTATCAGTACCGTTTTACCTTATCAATATCACCCTATTGCATTGTTGTTGCAATGCTGTTCTTCCCAAAATATGTCTTTCCTCTGCCTCTCCGCAGCCACACCACCCATGGTAACCCATGGCAACATCCTATCGTCATCCCTCCCCGACTGCACCAATTAGCTCTTCATCAGTCACACAACACTCCGACACACCTTCTGTGGTTCTAAAGTTATCTCACATCCATGCCATGGGATCTTTAATTACCACGGTGAGATAGGACATCGGTGAGATAGGACAACCTCTCACCCTAAGACTGAATCTGACATCTGAACCTCAATAAATGAAATGTCTCTCAGTTGATTGCGTTATCATTCCGAGGTATCCCGTCATTTCATCTTTCAATGTATATGGGGTCATACACCCACCCCCCACCAAATGCCCTCTGTCTCTTTGACTTTATTGATTTCCTCCGGAATGATTAATTGGACAGAGGGGGAGCTGAGGTGTGACCAGGTACCAGGCGTACAGCCGATGTCCTCTGTGGCCATCCAGAAAGGCCATTCTACAAACAACTCCGTTAGTGGACATTCAAAAATGAGACTGCAACCCCCCCCCCCCCCCCCCCCCGAGTACCTTTCCCTTAACATCCATCTGATATCAGAGCTAGCCTACTCCCCTCCCCTCTCCAAACATTCGCGAAAAGGTAATCACTGTGACCATCTCGAAGACATCGTAGCATGGTGGCAGGTGAACTTGTAAGTGTATGCTTTATCCCAATTGGCGTAAAACGTAGGTAGAAAGTGTATGCTAAATCTATAAACTATTGCGAGTGTTAGTTTAATACACATGAAAGGCTCCAATGTGATGTTATTGAGCCATACCAGTGCGGAAAGGAGAAAAAAGAATGGACTTTTGGGGGCGTAAAAGTTGAATTTATCAATAGCATTTCAAGACAAGGACGCGGGACAACATTTCAACAGCCTGCCTTGTATAGATTACACACACATTTATTCGTTATTTTCTTATTTTCTGATCGTTAAAGTGCACCGGCAACAAGAATCCCTCTCATCCGGCAAGATTTCGTCCAGAAGCAGACTGGAAGACCGTCCACTTCGGAGGTTGGCCGGTAGGACGCGGATGATAGCAACAGGTGTTTGTGGAGTAGTCATGGTGCTAGTGTTGGTTATCCTGATTCCGGTGCTGGTCAACTCCGCCGGAATATCCGCGCGGTACGAAATGCTCGGATCCTGTCAGATGGTGTGTGATCCCCACGGGACCAAGTCCACGGCCACAGACAAAGCCAATACCATCAGAGACAGCCGCTTGGTCCAGTCTCTACCAACCTTAATCCAAGGTCCGAAAGGGGAACCCGGACGCACAGGAAGAATTGGCCCTAGGGGTCCTCATGGCGAGCCAGGACCACCCGGACCTGCCGGCCCGCCTGGGGAGAGAGGAGAGCCCGGTCCGCCAGGACTACCCGGAACGCCCGGAGCTAACGGAGCCACAGGTGCCATAAGCGCAGCCACATACAACATGGTTCCAAAGATAGCTTTCTACGCCGGGCTGAAAAAACAGCACGAGGGCTACGAAGTTCTGAAATTTGACGACGTAGTCACCAACCTTGGCAACCACTACGACCCCACGACGGGGAAATTCACCTGCTCGATACCGGGCATCTACTTCTTCGTTTACCATGTGCTGATGCGAGGCGGGGATGGCACCAGTATGTGGGCTGATCTTTGTAAGAACAACCAGGTGAGCCATATACTGACTTGTTCAATCAAATTACACTGAAACATAACACTTCTTTCTCATCTATAATGTGTAACTGTTGATTAGGAATCAAAACATAAAACAGCTTAGGCTACAATTTACGCACAGATAAACTGCGTTTTACGCAAGTACCCCGCTTTCATCAAAGCGTCACTGTCAGTGGTGTTGAAGTTCCAGCTCTGCGCCCCTTTCATTACTGAAACTCCAGTTCACTAACATGACCAAATGATACTACATTGATTGTTGTGTTAACGGAACATAAATAAAACATGGTATCAGAAAGATTGGTGACTAATAACAATGCTCTCCAGGTGCGAGCGAGCGCTATCGCCCAAGACGCCGACCAGAACTACGATTATGCCAGCAACAGTGTTGTCCTACATCTCGAGCCCGGCGATGAGATCTACATCAAGCTGGACGGGGGCAAGGCGCACGGGGGCAACAACAACAAGTACAGCACCTTCTCCGGCTTCATTGTCTACGCCGATTAACAGAACACCATATATTCTACATTAGGCTGTTCACTGCACCTTCATCTGCTATTATTCTCTCTTTTGGATTGGTTACACCGCTGTCGTTAAGAAGACATGTGGTTACAGAGAGACTGGGGGATCTTGACGCAGAAGTGAACATTAACACGCTTAAATAGACCTTTCCTTTCGTGCGTAAAACCCCAAATTATGCAATGCCCAGTGATGAACTTGAACACGTGGAAACATGGAAGGAGATGAGTCAAAGTTGCATGTGTATAAGCCCATATTATGTACAACAGGTTAAACAGGAATGGTGTTCATGCTTCATTGCTTTTGCCATTGGGTCAATTAATTAATGTTTGAATTGGTCTTGTAACGCATCTCAGTTCATGTTAGAGTCTATGGAATAGGAAAACATAGGCAACGCATAGAGGTGATTAAAAGTGTACTGCAGGAAGTAATTATTGGTGTGTTTCTGTCTGCATCTTCTTACTTTACCTTGGGTTACTTACTGCAGTGTTGTTCTGACAATTACTAGTGTTTTATCAGACTACTGCATGAGTGTAAAATAGCTATCATGATCATAATGTATATAAATGCCTTCTGTCCAATTCAACATTTTCCTGGAGAATGAATTAAGTGCTCAGTGCTTGACTAAGATTGATTAGGCCTACAGCCAGTATTTGATATGGAAACAGCTACATTATCCCGAAGAAAAACATGCCATCAGAGAAAATAAATCTAACTATTTTAATGATTTCTGCACAGTATTCCTGTTCTACAAAAAACAACAAATCAAAAAGTAAATTCTAATTTAAACAGAGCATTGAAAATAGTAGAAAAATATTCCTTGGTCACATTTTTCCTCTGAATGTTCCATTTGGTGATGTATCAGAACACAGGAGACTTTCCTACGGTACCAGCACTTGCTAACTTTTTAATCCTATCACACACTGTCCTGAAGTGACATAATGGTTATGTATTGTCTGCTGTGATGTCATTGCTCATGTGGTGAAGTCACTCTGTGATGCCACCTGTTCCCAGAAGGAGAGACCATGTCCTTCAGGATGACCTACCGGCCAACCAGCTCCCTCCTAGAGCCACCCCACCATGTGACATCGCAACAACTCATCTAACAAGCTTTGAATGCCCAGTATACTGATTAAGAACACTTTGAAAGAGTTAGCTCTGTCAGTGCCCTTTTGGTACCCTAGTCTCTATTAGCAATACAAAAATATCAAATGGGAAATACATATTTTTTAATGCTACTACTTATAACAAAGACTGTTTGTGAAATGTCATTACTACTGACAGAGCAGTTACTGCTTTCAATAAAACTAATCAGCACAATATTTACAAGTAAAGCATCATGTGCAGACCATGTCCTTGAGTTTGATTGGACAGAAATCTTGGCTTTGTCTTGTTAAATTATATTGGGCTTCTGTGTTGCCGCCGCATTTACATTTAGTCTTCCATTTCTTTTCAAACTGAGAATTTTGGATGGAAATGAGTCTTTTTGTGCGACTAAGGCTATAGTATTGAGGATCACTCTGCCAAGCAGGATGTTTTTTTTTTTTTGCTTACAGTATTCATGATTAATTACAAACATTAATTGAAGCTTTGATTCAGTCATAGCTCTTATGTGAAATAAATTGAATCATTTCCTCACTCAGCTGTCAGAATGTTCAACAATAAAAAAACATCTTCTCCATAATACATTTCAATTCAGTACATCACAGCGAAGTAGCAAGAATAAAAAGTGTCAACTTCTTGACGTCAATTATGTTTGGTGATTTGCAAGTAATAACAAATGTATAAAAGCATTTTTTAGTGGGTTCAATAGCTGATACAAAAGAGAAAGGCCTACGGAGCAGCCTTCCTCTGTCTGGGTGATCTGATTCTGATCCTTCATTTGAATGTGAGCCAGCGTTTAGAGTTTTCTATGAGGGCCTTGTCCACCTGGATCTGGTTGATCACTCTGCTCAGCGTCTTGGCCACAATGTTCTTCAGGATGTGTGAGTAGTCCTGGCCTCCATACTTGGTGAGACGGTTCTTGGTGTGGATGTCATGGGCGATGACAATGTTGTCCTCATAACCTTCCTGGACCACACTGGAGAGAGGGAGGTCCACACTTGCACTCACGCACACTCACACACAACGAAACAGATACATGGGTGTTATTTTGCTGTTTACATTTTGTAAAGTATCGTGAAGTAGATAGAGACAACCACATAGACCTTGTGTGACGTAGAAGTCCGTCACTGGCCGCGGGCAGCATTTGGTTCTTCAACGCACACACGCATTCATCACTCCTCCCTGCGCCATTATAAGATAAGTTAACAATGTGGGTCGACACACAAATTAACTTCTGTCTTAGTGCATACATTTCACACTTATATCAATGTTCCTATTTGAGATATACAATATAAATTATACTTATCAATGTTGTGGATGAGCGCATTGTTTGTTTGTTCTGTTCCTCTCTCTCTCCATCTCTGTAGCTTCCGGGTATGCTGGAAAAGGACCCGAGCTAAGGGAATTGGGCTGGCTTTATAGTGCCTGTCCCAAATGGCTCATTAATGCATATGGGCATATTGAAAGATATTGTCAGTAGTGATGTAATGTTGTAAATGTTATGTTGTGATATTGTTTAAAACCGTGTTGCAATGTATTTCCTTTAGTATGTTTAGTTAATGGAAAATGTAGGTTTGTATTGTTAATTGCTTCATTAATTAGGGTTAATTGTTCTGAGGGGAGGGGCTAGCCCTACAAAAGGAGCCTCTCTTTCAGTTCATTGGGAGGCATTTTGAGAGGCATTTTGAGAGGCATTGTGAGAGGCATTTTAGAGGCATTTTGGATCGAGCTGTGGATGGGGCAGCATTGTTTTTAAGCTGTCCCATCAGGTAGACGTTGATAGCAGTACTGTTGTTTTTTTTGTTCCGGAATCACTTGTAAATAAACACCTTTGCACAGAAGAACTTTTGCGGCTCCGCCATCTTTTTATTTTGATAGAGGTTAGGTTATCCAGTTTAGCCTTCTGGCCTACTCTACGTGACATATGGTGGCAGTGGTGGGATGGCGCACCGCAAATCAGTGGATTCCAACAAGAGAGGTAAAGGAATGCGTACGGGATTGCGTTCTCAGCAGCAGCATCAACTGGCAGAAAAGGTACCTGAAGTTGAACCGGGGTGGAATACCATGGAATCGTCTGGTGAAGAAGAGGTCAAGTATGAGAAACTAGGAGCCCGACCACGGGGCCAAAGACAACCAGAACTGGGTGAGCTGCTGACTGAAGGAGCAGTTGGGGGACCAGAACCACACCCAACCATGGTAACCCTTTTTCAGCAACTTTTCACCTGCCTTGAGAGGAGGGACGAAGACCTCAAGCAGGAGTTACGTGGCCTACGCCAATCTATCCTCACAGCTCCTCACCAGGCGGAACTCGTCAGTGAGAGCCCAAGATTGGGTCTTCCAACACCAGGACGACAAAGGCTCGACGCAGCAGGGACTTCAACTCCACAGCAGGCTCCCCAAGCAGTAATGAGGCCAGCACCAGGAGACCAGTCCAGCAGTGTTAACGTCCATCTTCCAGCATTCCTGAGGAAGGAGCCAAAGATGCCCTCATACCAGCAGGGGGAGGACATTGAAAACTACCTGCTGAGGTTTGAGCGCATGGCTAAGACGTGGCAGTGGCCTGAGGGAGAGTGGGCCTGCAGGCTTGTCCCATTGCTCACGGGCAAGGCCTTAGAGGCTTACACAGCAATGGATGAGGGGCTGTCCAATGTCTACAAGGGCTTGAAGGAAGCGCTGCTGGTGAAGTTCGATATCTCACCGGAGACCTACCGTCAACGCTTCAGAGCTGCATCGACGCCATCGGGTGAGTCGCCGACAGAGACGTACCACCGCCTCAAGGGTCTCTACCGACGATGGGTTCGACCGGAAGAGAAGACACAGGACGAAATCGGTGAGGTCATCATCCTCGAGCAACTTCTACAAGTTCTCCCACACGACATTCGAACCTGGGTCAGAGAGCACGAGCCCAAGGACGGGCTTATGGCGGCCAAGCTTGCACTGCAGTATCTTAATGCACGTAAAGGGGGCCCACCACGACCTGCAGCACCCGCTCCAAGGAGTCTCAGAGACACACGGGACATCAGAGACGCCAGAGATGGTGGAGGTAACTCTGGGGGTTATGTGTCTGTGAGGAGGGAGGTAAGGGATCATGCAGTTTGCTCTGATGGAAGGGGTCTGACCTGTTTTTACTGCCGGCAGCAGGGGCACAAAGCTTCAATGTGTCCGCTACGTAAATCCAAGCTCTCAGGTTACTGTTATGTACCCAGAGAGGGGGATGGTGTTCAGAATAGACAGACTCGGGAAGGGTCAGGCTTGGTACCTGTAAAAGTAAATGGTAAAAGTCTTACTGCAATGATTGACACCGGCAGTTCCCTGTCATTGATCAGAAAAGGTAATGTACCTGTTAATGATATTGATTACGGTCATCAGACACTGATCCAATGTGTTCATGGTGACCAGTCACAGCAGCCCACAGCTGAGCTCACAGTTGAGATTCAGGGTCAGAAATATCTCCTCAAAGTTGGGGTAATGGAGAAGCTACCTTTTGAGATGATTTTGGGGAGGGATGTGCCTGTACTCTCTGATCTGTTGGGAAGTGTGGGGGGTCAGCTATATGAGCAGTCAGTTTGCCAGTCTGATGTTCAGGTGTCATGTTCAGTTGTCACTCGTGCCCAGGCCAAAGCTGGTTTACAACCTCTGCCTGACTTGTGTGATAGTCTGTGCGAGGGGGGAACCAAAGGGCCCAGAAAGTCACGCCGCCAGCGGCGTCTTGAGAAGTATGTGGGAACCCCTGTACCCGTTGCTGATGTGTCTGGGTTAGAGGTGCAATGGGATGTTCCGCAAAATTTTGCTACACTGCAGAAGTCTGATGCAACCTTGAAATGTTTGTTTGACAAGGCCTTAGCTGGGGACAGTCAATCTTCATGTGGGGGGATTTACACGGTAGACAACCAAATACTCTACCTTGGTTCAGAGACAGATAGCAGGAAGTTGGTGGTGCCATCTACCTGTAGACCACTTGTTCTCAACCTTGCACATACAGTTCCATGGGCAGGTCATCTAGGGCAACATAAGACCTATCTTAGGCTAGGCTCCCGTTTCTTTTGGCCCTCCATGTATACTGATGTACAAACATACTGCAAGTCATGCCCCACGTGCCAGAAAACCAGTGCTGTCCGTAGGTCTGACCGGGCTCCTCTATGTTCACTGCCAGTTATCTCTACCCCATTCAAGAGAATTGCAATGGACATTGTTGGACCCTTGGAGAAGAGTAGCGCAGGTTACAAGTATATATTGGTGATTTGTGACTATGCCACCCGGTTCCCAGAAGCCTTCCCACTCCGTTCCATAACCACTCCAAAAATAATCAGTGCTCTTGTTCAGCTCTTCTCTCGTGTAGGAATCCCAGATGAAATCCTAACGGACCAAGGGACAAACTTCACCTCGCGACTGATGGTTCAACTCCACCAACAGCTGGGCATTAAAGGCTTGAGGACCACTCCCTACCACCCCCAAACGGATGGGCTCGTAGAGAGATTCAATCAAACGCTCAAGAACATGCTGAGGAAGTTTGTGGCTGACACTGGTAAAGACTGGGATAAGTGGTTACCCTTTCTGCTTTTTGCGTACAGGGAGGTGCCTCAGGCATCGACAGGTTTCTCGCCATTTGAACTCCTCTATGGATGGCCAGTGCAAGGACCACTGGACCTGCTGAAGAAGTGCTGGGAAGGTTCCCCAGTAGCTACCTCAGGACAGGGGATTGTCCAGTATGTCCTCCAGATGCGAGACAGGTTGGAGCGGTACCGAGAGGAAGCTAGGGCAAACCTTCAGCAAGCCCAGAAGACCCAGAAGAGAGGGTATGATCAGCACGCTCGCCATAGAGAGTTTGAGCCAGGACAGAAAGTCCTGCTCCTCCTTCCCTCGTCTACCAGCAAGCTCCTTGCGCAGTGGCAAGGACCGTACCTAATCGGGAGGAAGATGGGCCCGGTGACCTACGAGGTACTGCACCCGGACAAGGGTAAGAAGAAGCAAACCTACCATGTGAACCTTCTCAAGGCCTGGGAGGAGAAAGAGGAACTCTCCAAGGGAAAGTCCTTTCTTGTCCGCAGAGTAGAAGAAGAGGATGAGTCGGATGGGGTCACAAAGGCATGGAAAGAACGAGCAGAAGTCATACTGGCTCACCTGGAGGAAGACAAGCAAGATGAGCTGAAGCAGCTGTTTGGCAAGTATCCAGCCCTCTTCAGTCAGAGACCAGGAAGAACCAAAGTCCTAGAACACGTCATTCGTTTGAAACCTGGCCAGAACCCAGTCCGCCAGCATCCTTACCGTGTGCCTGAGAGGCTGGTGGTAGCCCTCAAGGAAGAGGTCTACACCATGATAGAAATGGATGTTGTCGAGCCATCTTCAAGTGAATGGAGCAGCCCTATTGTCATTGTCCCAAAGAAGGATGGCTCTTTGCGCGTCTGCATGGACTTCCGTAAGGTGAATGCCATCTCCCAGTTTGATGCCTATCCCATGCCCCGCATTGACGACTTACTGGAGAGAATAGGTAGAGCTCATTACATCACCACATTGGATCTCTGCAAAGGGTACTGGCAGGTGCCCCTGCATGAACAATCCAAGGCCTACACTGCATTCCGGACGCCGATGGGCCTGTTCCAGTTCAAGGTCATGCCGTTTGGCCTCCATGGGGCCCCTGCGACTTTCCAGAGGCTGATGGACAAGGTCCTCCAGGACTGTGACGATTACTGTGCTGCTTACTTGGACGACGTGGTGATCTACAGCCACTCCTGGGAGGAGCACATACAGCATCTTAGCAGAGTCCTGGGGAAGATCCATGATGCAGGTCTCACGCTTAACCTCCTGAAGTGTGAGTGGGCGAAACAGGAGACAAAGTACCTGGGTTACCAGCTGGGTAAGGGTGAAGTTCGGCCTCAGGTGGACAAAGTGGAGTCCATCAGGAACAGCCCTCAACCCAGAACCAAGACACAGGTGAAGTCCTTCCTAGGTCTGGCAGGGTGGTACCGGAGATTCATTCCGCAGTTTTCGACCATCGCTGTCCCTCTGACCAACCTCACTTCAAAGGTGGCCAGCAATCCTGTGAAGTGGACTGAGGAGTGTGAGGAAGCCTTCATGATACTGAAAAACCGACTGTGCTCATTTCCTGTTCTCCAGACCCCTGATTTTCAGAAGCGGTTTCTCGTGCAGGTGGATGCTTCGGCTGTGGGAATTGGAGCTGTACTGGCCCAAGGGGAGCCAGGAGAAGAGCTTCCTGTGCTGTACCTGAGTCGGAAGCTGTTGCCCAGGGAAACCAGGTATTCTACAATCGAGAAGGAGTGCCTGGCTATAAAGTGGGCCCTAGATAGCCTCCGTTACTACCTTCTTGGGAGGGAATTTGACCTGCACACCGACCACAGAGCACTGACCTGGATCCAGACCATGAAGGACCGTAATTCTCGTGTGACCAGGTGGTATCTGGAGCTCCAGCCCTTCAGGTTCTGTGTCCGTCACAAGGCAGGAAAGGAAAACGTCACGGCAGACTACCTATCAAGGCTCCCGAACCTGGTCGCTTCAGGAGAGGAGGAAGGTAATGTGACGTAGAAGTCCGTCACTGGCCGCGGGCAGCATTTGGTTCTTCAACGCACACACGCATTCATCACTCCTCCCTGCGCCATTATAAGATAAGTTAACAATGTGGGTCGACACACAAATTAACTTCTGTCTTAGTGCATACATTTCACACTTATATCAATGTTCATATTTGAGATATACAATATAAATTATACTTATCAATGTTGTGGATGAGCGCATTGTTTGTTTGTTCTGTTCCTCTCTCTCTCCATCTCTGTAGCTTCCGGGTATGCTGGAAAAGGACCCGAGCTAAGGGAATTGGGCTGGCTTTATAGTGCCTGTCCCAAATGGCTCATTAATGCATATGGGCATATTGAAAGATATTGTCAGTAGTGATGTAATGTTGTAAATGTTATGTTGTGATATTGTTTAAAACCGTGTTGCAATGTATTTCCTTTAGTATGTTTAGTTAATGGAAAATGTAGGTTTGTATTGTTAATTGCTTCATTAATTAGGGTTAATTGTTCTGAGGGGAGGGGCTAGCCCTACAAAAGGAGCCTCTCTTTCAGTTCATTGGGAGGCATTTTGAGAGGCATTTTGAGAGGCATTGTGAGAGGCATTTTAGAGGCATTTTGGATCGAGCTGTGGATGGGGCAGCATTGTTTTTAAGCTGTCCCATCAGGTAGACGTTGATAGCAGTACTGTTGTTTTTTTTGTTCCGGAATCACTTGTAAATAAACACCTTTGCACAGAAGAACTTTTGCGGCTCCGCCATCTTTTTATTTTGATAGAGGTTAGGTTATCCAGTTTAGCCTTCTGGCCTACTCTACGTGACACCTTGTTAGGCTGTTGGTTTTCTAGTGCAGGATGTAGGATCTTCATTTGATCACCCTTTAGTTGCAGGAAATGCAAACCTGTAGTGTATTTGAGATTTTAAAAGGCTTCTAAAGTTTGTAATTTCAATTTAAAATTGATTTGTCCTAACTAAACATGTATCAACCCCTACAAAAATGTCCATAAATTATAATCCACACAATAATTCACATTTCCTGTTCCTGCAGGATTATGTTCATGCTGTTGGAAACAGGGTTAAATAAAGATCCTAAATCTGTAGGTAGTTTGGTAGCAACATAAAGAGTTCTCACAGTTTGACTCTCTGGCTGTCACTGGGCATGTCCACCTCCAGGTAATAGGCATAGTTCAGCATCTCTGTTCCTAACAGGTTGTACTCCAGGTTATAGGCATAGTTCAGCATCTCTGTTCCAAACAGGTTGTACTCCAGGTTATAGGCATAGTTCAGCATCTCTGTTCCAAACAGGTTGTACTCCAGGTATTTCCTCATTTTAGCAAACTCCAACAGCTCTCCATTGTCAAATATGGTTCTGTGTTAGAAAACCTCCACTATAAATAATTTACAGTCCCGCATCACAGAAGCTACTGTATCGTTGTCTTCACCAGATGAAAATACTCCACAATAAGCATTATTACCTTGCTGAACATAACAGGTATATAGAAGATTGATTTATAAGTAGAATAGTTTATACTATATTATAAACCCATGTAGGGCCCATCATTTTTCCAGACCAGGAAAAACTCTTAGCCATAGCCATATCATAAGTCCTGTCACCCCCTCCATATCCAGTCCAGTCTGGGTCCTGAGAACCCTCACCTGCCCAGGTGTGGCATGACGGTCTTGCTGATGTCTTCTCCAGCCTCCTGCAGGAGGCAGACTATCTCAGTGATGCGTCAGGGTTCCGTCCCAGGTGGAGGATGACTGGGCAGCCCAGCTCGATATGAACGTGTGCAGTGGCCTGCAGCAACTTCTTCTCACTGTCCATGATTGGCCAGCTGCAGCCGATCTCGGTCCCGTCCACCCCCTGGAGCACCTCGATGACGATGATGTCTGTGAGCTGCACAGAGACATCAGGTGTTATGCCTCATTCACATGAACTATAGGCACTCCATTACATTGCGCCGGATGTCATTCATTTCAATGGGGTCGTCCACAACACAGTGGACTCGTAACACCCCCTTGTGCAAAGTTGTCATTTTTTCTAAACTTCGTCGCCTTCAGTCCAGCTAGAGTTTGTTGAAGAACAGGAAGTGACCAAACCACAGAAGTTAGATTAAATATGTGGTTTTCAGTGATGGCTTTATAGGATACAGTAGCTAGCAACTTGTAAGCAATGACCCATTTCTATTAGTGAGTACTATTTTAATAGTAATGTTAAGTAATACACATTGGCTGTTAAGCCAATTATATTATATGACTGCCTCCCGTTTAAGTTTATTGTGATGGTAATCTTGTTTGTTTTTGATGGTGATAAGAAATAACAAAAATTCAGGAGAGAGGACCAGACTTGAATGCAATATTTTAACTACTGTAGTTTCCTTGAATGCAGCTCCCTACTAACTTAACAAGCACCAGCTGTTACTAACTGCCAATCAGTTTACAATACTTTTGCAACACTTTAACTAGTTGCCGTGAACACAGCTCCTCAACAGCATTAGTTGCAACACATTGCTGATCTGCCTTCACACCTGTCCTCACTCTACTTAATCCCCACTGCCACCCTACTTAAACCTGACCAAACTAACAGTCCTACTCTGTCTTCTGCAGTGCATGTTGCGTTGCACGACACTGTGCATTACTAGCCTCATCAAGTTTTGCATCCCCCTTCTATCTATTATCTACTGGGGGGATTGCCATCCTCACAGCAGTCTAACTAACTATTAGACAATGGACACAAACTGGCCATAACTCCTTCAGGTGGGAGACAGCTGACCAAAGCCAATTGGAAGCGTCTTACTGAGACACCGTCTTCTACAAATAGGCCAGTACACATCAGACACAAACTATACTACACCATAAACCTTCCCCACCTTCTCCACTGTCATCTTCCTGGTGTCCTGAGAGTGGGTGGCATCCACATAGTACCCTGCCCCTTCTATGATGTGTACACCAGTACCTTGGACAGCTGTTTAAGGAAGAGCAGGTCCCTGGCAATACTCTGGGTAGTGTTTTCTCTGATGGGTCACCCTCCTGCCTTTTGGTACTGTCACGTTCTGACCTTTATTTCCTTTGTTTTGTCTTTATTTAGTTGGTCAGGGCGTGAGTTGGGGTGGGCAGTCTATGTGTGTTTTTCTATGTTGGGGTTTTGAGTTCGGCCTGGTATGGTTCTCAATCAGAGGCAGCTGTCAATCGTTGTCCCTGATTAAGAATCATACTTAGGTAGCCTGGGTTTCACTTTTGGTTTGTGGGTGTTTGTTTCTGTGTGAGTGTTTGTTGCCACACGGTACTGTTTCGGTTTCGTTCGTTTCACGTTTATTGTTTTGTATTTTTGTAGTGTTCAGTTTATGTCTTTAAATTAACATTATGGACACTTACCACGATGCATATTGGTCCTCCGATCCTTCTCGCTTCTCCTCGTCAGAAGAGGAGGACGACAGCCGTTACAGGTACTCACGAAACGCTTCCCGCACAGCACTGGTCTCCTGCAACAGAAGCAGGTTCTCATGGCTAAAGAAGAAGATGATGAAGAAGAATACTTTATTGTCCATTGTCACAGAGATTTAACAGGTTCTAGACTGCCTGCTGTGTGGATTATAGACTACCTGTGTAATAGTTCTAGAAAAATATCAACTGTATTGGTTCTAGACTACCTGCTGTAAGGGTTTTAGATTACCTGCCGTAAAGATTCTAGACTACCTGCTATAACAGGTTCTAGACTACCTGCTATAACAGGTTCTAGACTACCTGCTGTAAAGATTCTAGATTACCTGCTATAACAGGTTCTAGACTACCTGCTATAACAGGTTTTAGACTACCTGCTATAACAGGTTCTAGACTACCTGCTATAACAGGTTTTAGACTACCTGCTATAACAGGTTCTAGACTACCTGCTGTAAAGATTCTAGATTACCTGCTATAACAGGTTCTAGACTACCTGCTATAACATGTTTTAGATTACCTGCTATAACAGGTTTTAGACTACCTGCTATAACAGGTTCTAGACTACCTGCTATAACAGGTGTTAGACTACCTGCTATAACAGGTTCTAGACTACCTGCTATAACAGGTTTTAGACTACCTGCTATAACAGGTTCTAGACTACCTGCTGTAAAGATTCTAGATTACCTGCTATAACAGGTTCTAGACTACCTGCTATAACAGGTTTTAGATTACCTGCTATAACAGGTTTTAGACTACCTGCTATAACAGGTTCTAGACTACCTGCTATAACAGATTCTAGACTACCTGCTATAACAGGTTTTAGATTACCTGCTGTAAAGATTATAGACTACCTGCTATAACAGGTTTTAGACTGCCTGCTGTAAAGATTCTAGACTACCTGCTATAACAGGTTCTAGACTACCTGCTGTAACAGGTTTTAGACTGCCTGCTGTAAAGGTTTTAGATTACCTGCTATAACAGGTTCTAGACTACCTGCTATAACATGTTTTAGATTACCTGCTGTAAAGATTCTAGACTACCTGCTATAACAGGTTTTAGACTACCTGCTATAACAGGTTTTAGACTACCTGCTGTAAAGATTCTAGATTACCTACTATAACAGGTTTTAGACTACCTGCTGTAAGGATTCTAGACTACCTGCTATAACAGGTTTTAGACTACCTGCTGTAAAGAGTATAGACTACCTGCTATAACAGGTTTTAGATTACCTGATGTAAAGATTATAGACTACCTGCTATAACAGGTTTTAGATTACCTGCTATAACAGGTTCTAGATTACCTGCTGTAAAGACTATAGACTACCTGCTATAACAGGTTTCAGATTACCTGCTATAACAGGTTCTAGACTACCTGCTATAACAGGTTTTAGATTACCTGCTGTAAAGATTATAGACTACCTGCTATAACAGGTTTTAGACTACCTGCTATAACAGGTTTTAGATTACCTGCTATAACAGATTCTAGACTACCTGCTATAACAGGTTTTAGATCACCTGCTGTAAAGATTATAGACTACCTGCTATAACAGGTTTTAGATTACCTGCTGTAAGATTCTAGACTACCTGCTATAGCAGGTTTTAGATTACCTGCTATAACAGGTTCTAGACTACCTGCTATAACAGGTTTTAGATTACCTGCTGTAAAGATTCTAGACTACCTGCTATAACAGGTTTTAGATTACCTGCTGTAAAGATTCTAGACTACCTGCTATAACAGGATTTAGACTACCTGCTGTAAAGATTATAGACTACCTGCTATAACAGGTTTTAGACTACCTGCTGTAAAGATTATAGACTACCTGCTATAACATGTTTTAGATTACCTGCTGTAAAGATTATAGACTACCTGCTATAACAGGTTCTAGACTACCTGCTATAACAGGTTTTAGATTACCTGCTGTAAAGATTATAGACTACCTGCTATAACAGGTTTTAGATTACCTGCTATAACAGGTTCTAGACTACCTGCTATAACAGGTTTTAGATTACCTTCTGTAAAGATTATAGACTACCTGCTATAACAGGTTTAGACTACCTGCTATAACAGGTTTTAGACTACCTGCTGTAAAGATTTTAGATTACCTGCTATAACAGGTTCTAGACTACCTGCTATAACAGGTTTTAGACAACCCTCTGTAAGGATTCTAGACTACCTGCTATATGGGTTGTAGAAAAGTGCCTGCTGTATTGGTTCTAGACTACCTGCTGTATGGGTTCTAGACTACCTGCTGTATGGGTTCTAGACTACCTGCTGTATGGGTTCTAGAAAACTGCCTGCTATATTGGTTTTAGATGACCTACTGGAAAGGTTCTAGATTACCTGCTGTAAAGATTATAGACTACCTGCTATAACAGGTTTTAGATTACCTGCTGTAAAGATTATAGACTACCTGCTATAACAGGTTTTAGATTACCTGCTATAACAGGTTTTAGACTACCTGCTGTAAATGTTTTAGATTACCTGCTATAACATGTTCTAGACTACCTGCTATAACAGGTTTTAGATTACCTGCTATAACAGGTTCTAGACTACCTGCTATAACAGGTTTTAGATTATCTGCTGTAAAGATTATAGACTACCTGCTATAACAGGTTTTAGATTACCTGCTGTAAAGGTTTTAGACTACCTGCTATAACATGTTTTAGATTACCTGCTATAACAGGTTCTCGACCACCTGCTATAACAGGTTTTAGACTACCTGCTATAACAGGTTTTAGACTACCTGCTGTAAAGATTTTAGATTACCTGCTATAACAGGTTCTAGACTACCTGCTATAACAGGTTTTAGACTACCCTCTGTAAGGATTCTAGACTACCTGCTATATGGGTTGTAGAAAAGTGCCTGCTGTATTGGTTCTAGACTACCTGCTGTATGGGTTCTAGACTACCTGCTGTATGGGTTCTAGACTACCTGCTGTATGGGTTCTAGAAAACTGCCTGCTATATTGGTTTTAGATGACCTACTGGAAAGGTTCTAGATTACCTGCTGTAAAGATTATAGACTACCTGCTATAACAGGTTTTAGATTACCTGCTGTAAAGATTATAGACTACCTGCTATAACAGGTTTTAGATTACCTGCTATAACAGGTTCTAGACTACCTGCTATAACAGGTTTTAGATTACCTGCTGTAAAGATTATAGACTACCTGCTATAACAGGTTTTAGACTACCTGCTATAACAGGTTTTAGACTACCTGCTGTAAATGTTTTAGATTACCTGCTATAACATGTTCTAGACTACCTGCTATAACAGGTTTTAGATTACCTGCTATAACAGGTTTTAGATTACCTGCTATAACAGGTTCTAGACTACCTGCTATAACAGGTTTTAGATTATCTGCTGTAAAGATTATAGACTACCTGCTATAACAGGTTTTAGATTACCTGCTATAACAGGTTTTAGATTACCTGCTATAACAGGTTCTCGACTACCTGCTATAACAGGTTTTAGATTACCTGCTATAATAGGTTCTAGACTACCTGCTATAACAGGTTTTAGATTACCTGCTATAACAGGTTCTAGACTACCTGCTGTAACAGGTTTTAGACTACCTGCTATAACAGGTTTTAGACTACCCTCTGTAAGGTTTCTAGACTACCTGCTATATGGGTTGTAGAAAAGTGCCTGCTGTATTGGTTCTAGACTACCTGCTGTATGGGTTCTAGACTACCTGCTGTATGGGTTCTAGACTACCTGCTGTATGGGTTCTAGACTACCTGCTGTATGGGTTCTAGACTACCTGCTGTATGGGTTCTAGAAAACTGCCTGCTATATTGGTTTTAGATTACCTACTGGAAAGGTTCTAGACTACCTGTTGTATGGATTCTAGACTATCTTCTGTATTGGCTCTAGACCATCTGCTGTATGGGTTCTAGATTACCTGCTGAAAGTGTTTTAGACTATCTGTAGTAAAGTTTCTCGACTAACTGCTGTATGGGTTTTGCAGCAGCAGGGACTGGGAGACTAGTCAAGATCGAGGAAAAGATGAACGGAGCAAAGTACAGAGAGATCCTTGATGAAAACCTGCTCCAGAGCACTCAGGACCTCATACTGGGGCAAAGGTTCACCTTCCAACAGGACAACGATCCTATGTACACAGCCAAGTCAAAGCAGGCGTGGCTTCGGGACAAGTCTCTGAATTTCCTTGAGTGGCCCGGCCAGAGCCCGTACTTGAACCAGATCGAACATCTCTGGAGAGACCTGAAAATAGCTTTGCAGCAACGCTCCTCATCCAACCTGACAGGGTTTGAGAGGATCTGCAGAGAAGAATGGGAGAAACTCCCCAAATACAGGTGTGCCAAGCTTGTAGTGTGATACCCAATGAGATTTGACACTCTAATCGCTGCCAAAGGTCATTCAACAAGGTACTGAGTAAAGGGTCTGAATACTTATGCAAATGTGATATTTCAGTTTTTACATTTTTATAAATAAATTAAATTATGGGGTATTGTGTGTAGATTGATGAGGGGAAAAAACAATTTAATCAATTTTAGAATAAGGCTGTAACATAACAAAATGTGGAAAAAGTGAAGGGGCATGAACACTTCCCGAATGCTCTGTACTATAGTGAGAATACGACTGATACAAAGTATAATAGGTTACTACCAGAATATATTATAAGCATATCATTTGATGCAATTTATCATAATAATGACATTACTTATGAAGTCATTAACATAACACTGTAGCATTTCGCTACACTCGCATTAACATCTGCTAACCATGTGTATGTGACTAATAAATTTGATTTGATTACCTGACAATAATAGCCTATTGTACCATGGGTTTAAAGAACCGAGTATTAATACCAACAAATGTTTTTCTTTTTTTTAAAGGTGTAATCTTGATATGAGCCTCAGAAAAGATCTGGTCTCAGTCATAAATTGAGTTGCTTAGCACGCTTCTCTTTCCAGAGTCCACCACGACCCCATCCTGAGAGTAGGCTACTTTCATTTGATCATATGTGACAAGACTTCTTCTCCATTATGTTCATTATACCCTCAGGAGGAGCAATAGATAAGTTATTAACTCACTGCAAATTGTGCCAGGAATCTAATTGACCTCCTTGCCTTTAACAGCTGTATGTATGGGATGAGAGAAAGAAACGCCCGTATCTATCTCTAAAGGATTGATTGCAAATTGAGCATGTTTTCACACTCCTGATTGGTCTCTATTTTTCTCAAGACTGACAACATTTCCTCTCTCTATCCCCCTTTTTATTTTTTACATAGCCCATTTCTTGAACAGCTTGAAAGACAGATGGATTAGGTAACCACAGTTTATCATTCTCCAACTGTCACTCAGTGACCAGCCCAGTGGATGTGCACTCATACAGCATGTGAGACCATTGCAGAGAGTCTGACATAAGCAACAATCGGAGTTAGGGCCAACTTCTGTGCTCTCTCTGAACACGCTTTTGCCATATCTGTTACAATTATGTTCTCCAGCGTTTGGTTTTTGAGAAATGCCAATGGTTGACCAAATGACCGACTACGGCTGTTCTCCATCTGTAGGCTATGCAAGATCATGACCTATCAACAGTGTCACGTGGCAGAAGGGACAGCGAGAGAGAGAGAGAGGCTATGATTAATAATTTTTCTGATGTACAATAAAAATACAAGTTTTACCCTGGTTATTGTCTATAACTTGGCCTCTGAGGTTTTTCAGCTCAGATCGCATGATCAGAAAAAACTCAACGCCCTAAAGATTACTGAAAACTAAAACTAGAGGTCCCCTGCCCTATGCACAGTGTTACAGCGGCTTTACACATGCCCCAACGTGCTCCTCGCTCCAGGGTCCCTCGTTAGTGAAGCTCTGTCCTGTCACTGTCATCAGTCACCCTAACTCCGCTCTGCTACACACACACACTCATACAGAGGCATGGGGGATTATGACAAAGAGAGATGACTGAAGCAAGGCCTGATATCCACAGAGACCTCTGTAGAGACAACCCATTTGTTTAGGATGAATCTCAGTGGGACAGAGAGTCGAGAGTTGGAGATGATTGGATTCATAGTTTTGTTGTGCTTTGATACAAGTCATTGTTCATTGCCATTTTTTTATTATTGCGAGTTGGGGTAGGCTGGTGTTGCAACCCATGAATTCTTGGTTTTCAGACAAAAAGAGGTACAAAAATATGTATAAAAGACATCAAAACTTTAGCATTTAGATGATATCCTGCATTTATAGATGAGTAAATAAATTTACTACATACTATTGTTTATTACGTTTTAAAAGCTCTCCTGTCATGCTAGAAGTAAGGATACTGTGCCATTTTCAGTACGAAAACATTTTGGAATGTAGCAGATAGAAACTCATGACTAGAGCCGGTGTTATTCTTTATTCTACATGTCAGAGGCATGTTTGTTGTACATATGTAACAAAACGTCCTGCTGAACGCCCTCTGGGTTAACTATTAGATTCTAGGGCCCTCTGGGGGTGGAAAGGGAGAGCTGCATGCAAACGGACTATTCAATGATCCACAAGTCAATGAATAGACTGCAAGGATGATCACAGACAGGAGAGAAAAATGCACATAATGAGTAAAAAACGGCTAAATGTGAATATCACTATGATTACCCCATCCATCACTCCCCCCTCTTCTCCATATCCTTTTCCCAGATTAGTACATCAGCTGTTAATTTATTTTAATTTGAATTGAACCTTTATTTAACTAGTTACCCACCAACCCCATGTGATAGGGGACCATCCCCATGTGATACGGGACCATTCCCATGTGATAGGGGACCATTCTCATGTGATAGGGGACCATCCTCATGTGATAGAGGACCAACCCCATGTGATAGGGGACCATCCCCATGTGATACGGGACCATCCCCATGTGATACGGGACCATTCCCATGTGATGGGGGACCATCCCCATGTGATGGGGGACCATCCCCATGTGATACGGGACCATTCCCATGTGATGGGGGACCATCCCCATGTGATACGGGACCATTCCCATGTGATAGGGGACCATCCCCACGTGATACGGGACCATTCCCATGTGATAGGGGACCATCCCCACATGATACGGGACCATTCCCATGTGATAGGGGACCATTCCCGTGACCCATCTAAGAGGTTTAAGCATATTTTTCCCAGGACCATCATGCTAATCAATAGACATGCTCTGGTCAATGAATAGTGCTGCAGTCGCTGATCAGTGGATAAATATTACCACTGAAAACCACAAAATACATCTCTTAACATATTTCTGTGTTTAAATGTATTATAGGTCCACTGGAACAGGTGGTCATCCTGTCAAGTATTTGTATTTGTATTTATTAAAGATCCCCATTAGTTCCTGCCAAGGCATAAGCTACTCTTCCTGGGGTCCTAACACATTAAGACACTTATATAACACATAAAACAAAAGATAAAACAGTACATCATATAACACTGTCACACTACCACATATCTACAATTCAAAATGTATAATACCACAATATTACAATGTACAGTACCAGTCAAAGGTTTGGACACCTACTCATTTGAGGGTTTTTCTTTATTTGTACTATTTTCTACATTGTAGAATAATAACGAAGACATCATTTACACAGCAGCAACATAGCCTCAAGGATGGGGTCAGCATTTACACAGCAGCAACATAGGCTCACAGATGGGGTCAGCATTTACACAGCAGCAACATAGCCTCACAGATGGGATCAGCATTTACACAGCAGCACCATAGCCTCAAGGATGGGGTCAGCATTTACACAGCAGCACCATAGCCTCAAGGATGGAGTCGGTATTTACACAGCAGCAACATAGGCTCAAGGATGGAGTCAGCATTTACACAGCAGCACCATAGCCTCAAGGATGGGGTCAGTATTTACACAGCAGCAACATAGCCTCAAGGATGGAGTCAGCATTTACACAGCACCATAGCCTCAAGGATGGAGTCGGTATTTACACAGCACCATAGCCTCAAGGATGGAGTCGGTATTTACACAGCAGCACCATAGCCTCAAGGATGGGGTCAGGCTGCAGTTCCAACAAAAGTATGTGACTTTATTATTGTCATAAGTCATTCTTACAACAAGTCATCATAAACCCATCAGCTCATGACACAGTCAGGCATTGGTCTAATGACCAATCAGTCTCAACTTTATTCCATACAACTCTTATACTATTGCTTTAAGTTACCCCCTTTGATGTATCGAGTAGGTTGTGCACATAAACATTTTTAGATACGTAAAAGTTAGCAACAAAACAAATGCAAACGAATGAGAATAATGCATGATGGGTGAATACCTAAACTGTCCCAAAACCAAGAAGCCAGGCTGTCCCAAAATCAGGAAGTCACACCCTGGCTCCTGGTCAGACTAATTCATGCTGTGTTGCTCCCTTCATTATAGGCCTAGGCCATCTGGAGTAAAAGATCTTTAACAAAACTGGGAAAGATCAAGCAAAACCTTCCCAATACCAAGACATCATGCATGCCATTGTCTTACAAATCCATGTTCCGAGTATCTATTTTCTGTTACACATGACAAGCCTATGGTGTTGAAGAAGTTTTGGAAACATCCTCTATAAAGCCTGGGTTTGCACTGCTTTGGTACACACAGACAGGCTTCCCAAAAAGCCAGAAAACAGCAACTACTGAAGAGGATGCCAAACCAACTCCATCATGTATGTGAAAACTTTACTCCTATCATCTGCTGTGATATCAACTGCTGCATCCATCCATGCATTCTGCAATGTGGTCTGATAAAGTCTCCCTGATCTCTGATTCCATTCAACTAACAGTTCATTGTATGTCTGTCTCTGTCATAGTAGCATCTTGAGTAATTTGGAATGATGTTAATAACTAAGATGAGGATGATGATGCTTTTGGGAAATTAATAAAAAACTAACAGTACAGTAAGTAGATTAAAAACATAACATGCCTAATAAATATAGTCACATTACTGCAGCAATTGTATATCGATCTACAGTATACACTGAGTGTACAAAACATTAGGAACACCTTCCTAATATTGAGTTGCACACCCTTTTGCACACAGAACAGCCTCAATTCGTCGAGGCATGGACTACAAGGTGTCGAAAGTGTTCCACAGGGATGCTGGCTCATGTTTACTCCAATGCTTCCCACAGTTGTGTAAAGTAGGCTGGATGTCCTTTGGGTGGTGGACCATTCATGATACACACGGGAAACTGTTGAGCTTGAAAAATCCAGCAGCGTTGCAATTCTTGACATAAAATGGTGCGCCTGGCATCTACTACCATACCCTGTTCAAAGGCTTTTCAATCTTTTGTCTTGCTTATTCACCCTCTGAATGGCACACAACACAATTGGTCTCAATTGTCTCAAGGCTTAAAATTCCTTCTTTAACCTGTCTCCTTCATCTACACTGATTGAAGTGGTTTTAACGTGACATCAATAAGGGATCATAGCTTTCACCTGGATTCACCTGATCAGTCTCTATCATGGAAAGAACAGTTTTGTACACTCAGTGTATATAAAACACAGGGAAAGCATGTTTTGACTGCACGGGACCTTTAATATATCCTCCGGAATCCTAGCTCACAATTCCACAATTTACATTGAAACAATTTAAAACAGTATAGCATTACAAGTAATTGAATAAACACTAGTCTTTCTGACATCAGCCTCTCCAGTAAAGATAACAGCCAACCACGTCTCCAGATTACCTCCATGTCCTCTATCCAGATGACTATGGGCTGCCGGTTGTCGGTAAATCAGACATTTTCAATGTGAATCAAAAAATGGTGCATCATCCCAGAATTTTCCTAGCCCAGTATTTTCATACGATAGTATCGCAGAGCCATGCTGTGAAAGACTAAATATATATATGTATATATATGTTGCAAACCATGTGAATATAATGTACTATATATTTCTACTTATCAATGATTTCAAAAAATTATAATTTATTACTCAACTTGACCATTCCCACTATGAAATCTCAAAAGAGAGTCTCTCAGATTAAATTGTGTCTTGTAATTCATGGTCCCCAAGTAGGCTACCTATGTAACTACTTTACCTTGGTCAGAGACAACTGTAACTATTCCACTAGAAGGAGTGAAACAGACGTTGTTCCTTTCAGGTTTAAGAGTGGTATGGGGAAAGAAACCTTTCTGTACTCAGCTGCCATTCTTTTTAAGAGTGGTACGGGGAATGAAACCTTTTTGTACTCAACTGCCATTCTTTTTAAGAGTGGTATGGGGAAAGAAACCTTTTTGTACTCAGCTGCTATTCTTTTTAAGAGTGGTATGGGGAAAGAAACCTTTTTGTACTCAACTGCCATTCTTTTTAAGAGTGGTACGGGGAAAGAAACCTTTTTGTACTCAGCTGCCATTCTTTGGAATAGTCTTCCAAAGAACTTGAACTTCATGGTCGGTTTCAAGTTCTCACTGAAAAAATGACTAAACAACAGTAGCATGTCTCAAAACTGAGCTGTAAGACTACAGTACGTGGATGAGAAGAAAATGCACAGTTTAGCATATGGGCTGACTTTTGGTGCCTATTGTGTGTTATATTGTGATTGTCTTTTATATATTTGGGATTGATTGTTGTATATATTAAGGGTACATGAGACAAGGGTGATGTACCTTTCCAGTGTTGTTTTCTATGTAACTGTACAATTAGCTCAATCATTGTTTGTTACCACTACCACCCCCCCACCCCCCACCCCCACCCCCCCAAATGGAAATAAGACCACAATGGAAATAAGCTTTCAAGATTTATTGTGTTATCTATCCTTGATGATTAAGGTAGGTTAAGTATTTTTCCTCAAAGCTACACCATGATTAAAGCTTTTTATTACATTTTCAGGAAAGCTATATGAACCTATATTATGCTATAACTTTGTTTAATAAAATATATAAAACCACATAATTTTTATTGAAGTATCAGACAGTTTCATCCTGAATGATTCTCTGATGGCCCTTAGATAGCTGTAGATCCCTACAGACACTCCTACTGGTCCACCCGCCTCTACTAGGGTTGCAAAATTCAGGGAACTTTCAATAATTTCCCTGTTTTTCCAGAAATCTTGGTTGGAGGATTCCGGATTTCCTGCTTATTCCCTCCCGATTCCTGGAATCCTCCAAGTTCACGGAATTTTGCAACCCTACCTCAACTCACTGCAGCTAAAGCAACGTTTAGACAGGCAGCCCAAGTCTTTTGACCAATCACATCACATCTTTTCACATCAGATCTATTTCAGAGCTGATCTGATTGGCCAAAATACCAATTAGTAGAAAAAAGATCAGAATTGGGCTGCCTGTCTAAACACAGCCTAAGACATACACCGTAGAGGCCTCAGTGTCATTCTGTAAGAGAGGGGTTGTCAGATCACAGAAGACTGTGTGTAGGCGGTGTGTAACTGCTATGAAATCTATTACCATGGTCTAGTTTACTTTACTGGTCCACCTCTCTAAAGTGGTCATGGATATTCTCCATTCATTCATCATCATTCACAAATTGGATGACACGCCATTTGAGGAGTCTGCACTCTGTTGGGCCTGGTATGATCATTTCCATACATTATTTATCATTCACTATATTATATGGTGTTCGGTCAAGGGACGAAACGGCTGTGACATTAGTAATGTGTCCCGTGCAGTACAGCCATTAATAATTGGTTCTGTGAGGATGATTGTATCCTCTTATATGCCTCTATTCTGTGATGCATGTCAAATTACCCGAGCCTGATTCATCTGCTACCTGTCACTGTTAATCAGAGATATAGGGCCTGCTGCTTTACTGCAGTAACACCCCTGGACAAGACATATCTCAAACCTTATGTTCACCATCTTTGACTTTAACTTCATTAGCATATGGTTTTGCTGTAACCATCCCATCACATATCACGTTGCTTTCACAGTGTGCTTTTAGTTTTTTGGTTTGTTCAATCTCATTAACTGTCAAGGACAAAACAGATGGGTATTCATATATGGGTCTGTGCTGTGTTTGTGTGTTTGTGTTTGTGTGTATGTGCACCTGTACGTGTGTGTCTGTTTACATTTTCCTAGAATTTTGCATTTGGGTAAAGCCATAGGGCCATCTGGCAAAGGTCACCATAGATTTACTATGACAGTCCCTCCACCTCCCTCCACAGCCAGAGTGCACCTTTCACTACTCTCTCTCTCACTCTCAAAAGTCACGTTTCTTGTATCGAATGCTGTGTAATGGCCTCTACCCACTTCCATTAATGGCACTCCAAATGATCCCTAATGGCTTAACAGCATGTGTCAAAGCAGAAGAGAGGCACTCAAGAGGCTGGTGAAGATAACACTTATCAACTTCCAGACCGACAGACGAAGCTGGCAACCATGCCAGGCAGTTTGAACATTTAATGCTCCTGATTTTTATAACATTTCCTTTTGTCCTTAGTGGAGAAGATCTCAGTTTATTTGACTATAAAATGATAGTGTTTGGCTTGTTTTGGCATTGATGCTGATCCTTTGTACACACTTATGGAATTCTGTGTGCAACCAAACAGGCTTCAATGGCAAAGTCTTTTAATTAACATCGTATTCATCCTTTTGGTTTTGCCTTTTTCAAATGTTCTCTTTTGAGCTCTCTGCTTTCAAAGCTCTCTGCTTTCATTGTATTTTATTAAATCATCATTTCTGTTGATACTACTAATACTGTATTTTATTGTATGATAACTTAGAAATATAATTTTCTTAGATTTAAACACTTAAAATGAAAATAACATTTACAAGAATGATGTGACTGTACTGTACAATGCCAAAAACAACCAACAAAAAAAACAAGCACGAGGACGACCAAACACTGCACTGCTTTTTAAAATCAATTTTATTGACAGACGTTATCTTGCCCTCAGAACAATGCAACGAGATTAAGGTGCTGATGAGCACAGAGGAATAAATACACCAATAAATGCAGTACTGGCTGAACTGGCCTGACTGGCTCTGCTTCAGAGTCGGGTTCTAGTTCTATTTCATTCAGTCCATTCAGGAAGTACACTGAATTCCAAATTCTCATTGAGGAAAATTGGAATTGAAATTTCAGCATACTTCAGGAATTGACATGGACTTGACCCCAACCCTGCCATGCTTTCAAACCTGTCTTTCAGACCCTCACCACAAGCACACTTACCATTAAGACATGTAGGACAACATGGAAAGCTTTCTTCTTCCAGCTTAAATCATATGAGAATGCATAACCAACAGAAACTGCATGTTTGAAGAAAGTAAAGATATCTCTTTAGAACGTCTCTGCCAATGTGAACATAATATTTAATAGCCTGCAAATGAGGAGAGGTCTGGGGAGCAGAACATTTAACATGGTTTAGAAAAAAATGATGTCTCTGTCATGTAAATCAAATACAAAACTACAATTACCATCAGTACTTTAGTTCATGAATAGCAATGCGTTATGACCCTTTTAAATGATCCATGGAGAAGAACAATGAGAAATGAACTGAGGTTGTTATAAGATAGTTATAACATGTTATTACACATTAGTCTTATGGTTTGATAATGATTTTGAAGGGTTAAGATATATTATTGATATAGCTGTTGATATAGAGTTCAATATCCTGATTTCATAAGAGACCATATCCTTTTTAAGTAATTTTTTTTTTTTTTACCACAAACGTGACAAACTCAAATCCCTAAAAATGCTAATATATGTTTTCACATTCACCGGGAATCTCACATACTGAGTCATTTTTCACACGTCGAGAGGAACGTGACATAACAGAGCTCTACAGTGCGACCATTTTACTCGCATATGCGCGTAAATATTTGGCTGTGCGACCTGGAATTTTAATTGAAGAGCACCAGTGCGCCTAGAAACAAATCACCCAGATGATAATTGTTGCAATGATTACTTCACTGTACCACAGTGCCATGGAGAACAGACTGAGACCAGATTCATGACCATCATGCTTGCACCATTACTAAAAAGAAAACGGCTTGTTACCTCAAATATTTTTGATTGTGCTCCTAAATGTCTTTGTGTGCTCCTAAATGTCTTTGTGTGCTCCTAAATGTCTTCGTGCGCTCCTAAATATATTTGTGTGCTCTTAAATGTATTTGTGTGCCCCTAAATTGTTTAACTGCTGCTGCTTCCCTTAGACCACAGACATTGTCAAGTTGGTACTGGCACTTACCCTGTATATAGCTTCCTCTCTTATTTCTTATTTCTCACATTTTTTTTATTTATTGTATTTTTTATTAGTTATACTATTTTGCTTTAAATACTACACTGTTGGGCAGGGCTTGCAATATATGCATTTCACTGTACTTGTGCATGTGACAAATAAAACGTGAAACTTGACAGAGAGCAGAGCAGACCAGAGCAGACCAGAGCACACCAGACCAGAGCACACCAGACCAGAGCAGAGCACACCAGACCAGACCAAACCAGACCAGACCAGAGCACAGCAGACCAGAGCACACCAGACCAGACCAGACCAAACCAGACCACACCAGACCAGACCAGACAGATGGTCACAGGCAGATATGGAAAAGACACGGTCAAAGGAAACGTGAGTGTGATGTAATGTCATAATGATCCATGGATTAGAATTAAACATCCCAACAAAGAATCCAGAGTCATAATCCTTTCTGGGAAAGGAAGATAGGTCAAAGGTCATATTTGGTTTGGGTATGAGATAGTCCACCTCACAAGTACTAATCTTTTAAAGATAATTCAATCAAAAAGCACAGAGGCTGGGCAACTTGAACTTTACTAGGACACGAAAATAAAAAGTAGTAGCCTATTACTAAATGGTCCACTGTACTGTAGTTAGTAAGGGCTTGTTAGGGGCGTGCAGAGACAGAGATAAACATAGGTCCCACACAACTTTCCTCTTTCTCCAATAACTACTGAGTGTACCCAAAGATAGTCGAGTCAAAGCAAATGCCTCTCAGTTGGAATTGGCAGCCACAGTCCCTCATAGTGTTGAATGAAGAGGGCTAGCATCACTCCCCCTTGCATGTCACAAAGAGGGCAAAGCACAGTTTTGACCATGTTAGGAGGACTCCTCTACTGTACTGTATATACTGTCCATCCACAGAAGGGCTTAGTTCAACAACTACAGAACAATAGGAGTTTGATAACTCTTCCCTACAGTGCCTAGTGGGAGTTCCATACACCTCTACAGTTCCAGTCCCCTCTCTGGTTTAGATCAGACCCACTCCTGCATGGAGCGCTTGCAGTACAGTATGTGTCTCTGTGTGCTCTTCCTCCTGAACTGGAACACGGTGTAGAGCAGGACCATCATGCACAGCGCCAGGATACAGGGTATGGCGATAGCCACAGCCTTCTCCGTGCCCCCCGTGCTGTCCAGCTTGATGATGATGTCCACGTCACCACTGCTGCTGTCGTAGTGGCGCTCCTCCACCTCCGGAGGGCTCCAGTCCCAGTCGGCGTCAGCTGGTAGGCCGTCACAGCCCATGAAGTCCCTCAGGATTGAGCGGGGGTAGCCCGGCTCCACACGCAACCGCTGGTTGTTGAACTTCCAATACTCCTTCCCCTTGTAGAAGTAGGTGAATCCTGTTCACAGGAGGAGGAAAAAAACTCAACATTTAAACATTAATACAAGCTAATAGTTTCTCCTTAACTTTGGTTTGCTAATTTTATAACCCAATCTTTACTTTCTGTACTGAGAAGCAAGGCATAAGTAGACTATATAAAGAGAAAAGAGGCCTATTTTAGTCATTATAAAGAGATGTGATACAGAAATGGAGGATGATATAGAGCAGGGGTATTCAGCTCTTACCCTACAAGGTCCAGAGTCTGCTGCTTTTCTGTTCTACCTCATAATTAATTTCACCCACCTGGTGTGCCAGGTCTAAATTAGACCCTGATTAGAGAGGAACAATGAAAAAACGCTATGGAACTGGCTTTGAGGTCTGGAGTTGAGTTTGAGGGGTATAGAGGGAGGAACGGATGGCCTACCGTTGGCCTTGTCCACAAAAGCTCCCTGAGGAGAGTCAGGGATGCCCTTCCACACTGTGATGGGTTTGGGGTAACCAGGGTCCATGTTTCTCATGTCTTCATTGTACCTCCAATATCTAATGCCAGGTAGGAAAGAAACACTGCGGTCAATATCCAGAAAGACTACACACACGCACGCACACACACACACACACACACACACACACACACACACACACACACACACACACACAAACACACATACACACACAGTCACATGCACCAACATTATAATCTCATGATCTACTACACATACACACAACTGTTTAGGATCAAGATAATGGAATTCTGTCAAACCCAGAGGGATGAAGTCATGTTTTACAAAACATCATAACAGTGATATGCAACAGTTTGCTGCAGAATGATGACAAAGCATTTTATCTGCTCTCACAACAGGGTTAGGACCTTGCATGATTTCATCTATCATGACAGATCCACCAAATGTTTGAGTCACATTAGTGTACAGTAAATCATGTACTAATTATAGCATCTCACAGTGAACTTTATATCAGCTAGCCTTTTTTCACAGTCAGTGGTGTACCACAGTTTAGAGAAAAATGTGAGGTTTCATAGCTAATCTCATAGATAACATTTAGAGATTATAATTTTTTCAATTTTAAAGCTAATTTCCTGTAACTCTAAACATTTTGCTATGGTTTATGACGTGTTCCTATGCTATCTGGAGAGGGGGCCCAACCTCCAGGGGGATCCCAGAGCTCGTGGGCCCCCCACATTGCCAGGGCTGCGGGGGTGAGTGATACGCCAGTGATCATTGTCATTGACAAAACTAATACAGTATCATTTACATTTAAGTCATTTAGCAGACGTTCTTATCCAGAGTGACTTACAAATTGGAAAGTTCATAGATATTCATCCTGGTCCCCCCGTGGGAATTGAACCCTGGTCCCCCCGTGGGAATTGAACCCACAACCCTGGCATTGCAAGTGCCATGCTCTACCAACTGAGCCACACGGGACCACGCGTCATGTATAACCTAGAATTCACAATCTAACCAATTTAATAGACAAATGGAAAATTCTAGAATCAGCTACACTCTACCTTCACTACGGATAAAACCAATGTAACGTAACAGATAGATTGATAATTCTAGAATCAGTTACACTTTAACTTCACTATGGATAAAATCAATGTATTGTAATGGATAAATGAAAAGGTCAAACAGACCTGTCTCCCTTGAAGAAATATGTCTTGGCTACGTCCTCCCACCACACAGCAGTCTCTATACTCTGGGTGGGCATCCCACTCCCAAACAGAGAGATGTCCTGAGGGTAGGTGGGCTGCAAAGTAGTGTCCTTGAACACCCAGAACCGGTTTCCTAAAACAAACACAGTCACAAATGGATCAGTGGTCATAATTGTCCAATAATCACAAACAGAGCCTGGGTCCAAACATTATGTTTTACACTTTTGCTAGGAAATAGCCCTTACTTTCTGCAGGAACATGATGAGCATTATTGCCGTAAAGCTGCTTAATTTAGTCTAATAATAAGGCCTTATTAGCATCGTATTAGAGCTACTATAGTGTTGTGGGTATATAAGAGCTAAGATAGTGTTGTGAGTATATTAGAGCTAAGATAGTGTTGTGAGTATATAAGAGCTAAGATAGTGTTGTGAGTATTTTAGAGCTAAGATAGTGTTGTGAGTATATTAGAGCTACTATAGTGTTGTGGGTATATAAGAGATAAGAGCTAAGATAGTGCTGTGAGTATATTAGAGCTAAGATAGTGTTGTGGGTATATAAGAGCTAAGATAGTGCTGTGAGTATATTAAAGCTAGGATAGTGTTGTGAGTATATTAGAGCTAAGATAGTGTTGTGGGTATATTAGAGCTAAGATAGTGTTGTGGGTATATTAGAGCTAAGATAGTGTTGTGAGTATATTAGAGCTAAGATAGTGTTGTGAGTATATTAGAGCTAAGATAGTGTTGTGAGGATATTAGAGCTAAGATAGTGTTGTGGGTATATTAGAGCTAAGATAGTGTTGTGAGTATATTAGAGCTAAGATAGTGTTGTGAGTATATTAGAGCTAAGATAGTGTTGTGAGTATATTAGAGCTAAGATAGTGTTGTGAGTATATTAAAGCTAGGATAGTGTTGTGAGTATATTAGAGCTAAGATAGTGTTGTGGGTATTTTAGAGCTAAGATAGTGATGTGAGTATATTAGAGCTAAGATAGTGTTGTGGGTATATTAGAGCTAAGATAGTGTTGTGAGTATATTAGAGCTAAGATAGTGTTGTGGGTATATTAGAGCTAAGATAGTGTTGTGAGTATATTAGAGCTAAGATAGTGTTGTGGGTATATTAGAGCTAAGATAGTGTTGTGAGTATATTAAAGCTAGGATAGTGTTGTGAGTATATTAGAGCTAAGATAGTGTTGTGGGTATTTTAGAGCTAAGATAGTGATGTGAGTATATTAGAGCTAAGATAGTGTTGTGGGTATATTAAAGCTAGGATAGTGTTGTGAGTATATTAGAGCTAAGATAGTGTTGTGGGTATTTTAGAGCTAAGATAGTGATGTGAGTATATTAGAGCTAAGATAGTGTTGTGGGTATATTAAAGCTAGGATAGTGTTGTGAGTATATTAAAGCTAAGATAGTGTTGTGAGTATATTAGAGCTAAGATAGCGTTGTGAGTATATTACAGCTAAGATAGTGTCGTGAGTATATTAGAGCTAAGATAGTGTTGTGAGTATATTAGAGCTAAGATAGTGTTGTGGGTATATTAAAGCTAGGATAGTGTTGTGAGTATATTAGAGCTAAGATAGTGTTGTGGGTATTTTAGAGCTAAGATAGTGATGTGAGTATATTAGAGCTAAGATAGTGTTGTGGGTATATTAAAGCTAGGATAGTGTTGTGAGTATATTAAAGCTAAGATAGTGTTGTGAGTATATTAGAGCTAAGATAGCGTTGTGAGTATATTACAGCTAAGATAGTGTCGTGAGTATATTAGAGCTAAGATAGTGTTGTGAGTATATTAGAGCTAAGATAGTGTTGTGAGTATATTAGAGCTAAAATAGTGTTGTGAGTATATTAGAGCTAAGATAGCGTTGTGAGTATATTACAGCTAAGATAGTGTCGTGAGTATATTAGAGCTAAGATAGTGTTGTGAGTATATTAGAGCTAAGATAGTGTTGTGAGCATATTAGAGCTAAGATACTGTATTGTTGTGAGTATAAATCAAATCAAATTTTGTTTGTCACATGTGTGGAATACAACAGTAGACCTTACCATGAAATGTTTACTTACAAGCCCTTAACCAACAATGCAGTTTTAAGAATCTTAGCTAAGATAGTGTTGGAGTATATTAGAGCTAAAATAGTGTTGTGAGTATATTAAAGCTAGGATAGTGTTGGAGTATATTAGAGCTAAAATAGTGTTGTGAGTATATTAGAGCTAAAATAGTGTTGTGAGTATATTAGAGCTAAGATAGTGTTGGAGTATATTAGAGCTAAGATAGTGTTGGAGTATATTAGAGCTAAGATAGTGTTGTAAGTATATTACAGCTAAGATAGTGTTGGAGTATATTAGAGCTAAGATAGTGTTGGAGTATATTAGAGCTAAGATAGTGTTGTGAGTATATTAGAGCTAAGATAGTGTTGGAGTATATTAGAGCTAAGATAGTGTTGGAGTATATTAGAGCTAAGATAGTGTTGGAGTATATTAGAGCTAAGATAGTGTTGTGAGTATATTAGAGCTAAGATAGTGTTGGAGTATATTAGAGCTAAGATAGTGTTGGAGTATATTAGAGCTAAGATAGTGTTGTGAGTATATTAGAGCTAAGATAGTGTTGGAGTATATTAGAGCTAAGATAGTGTTGTGAGTATATTAAAGCTAGGATAGTGTTGGAGTATATTAGAGCTAAAATAGTGTTGTGAGTATATTAGAGCTAAAATAGTGTTGTGAGTATATTAGAGCTAAGATAGTGTTGGAGTATATTACAGCTAAGAAAGTGTTGGAGTATATTACAGCTAAGATAGTGTTGGAGTATATTAGAGCTAAGATAGTGTTGTGAGTATATTAGAGCTAAGATAGTGTTGGAGTATATTAGAGCTAAGATAGTGTTGTGAGTATATTAGAGCTAAGATAGTGTTGGAGTATATTAGAGCTAAGATAGTGTTGGAGTATATTAGAGCTAAGATAGTGTTGTGAGTATATTAGAGCTAAGATAGTGTTGGAGTATATTAGAGCTAAGATAGTGTTGTGAGTATATTAGAGCTAAGATAGTGTTGGAGTATATTAGAGCTAAGATAGTGTTGTGAGTATATTAGAGCTAAGATAGTGTTGGAGTATATTAGAGCTAAGATAGTGTTGGAGTATATTAGAGCTAAGATAGTGTTGTGAGTATATTAGAGCTAAGATAGTGTTGTGAGTATATTACAGCTAAGATAGTGTTGGAGTATATTACAGCTAAGATAGTGTTGTGAGTATATTAGAGTTAAAATAGTGTTGTGAGTATATTAGAGCTAAGATAGTGTTGGAGTATATTAGAGCTAAGATAGTGTTGTGAGTATATTAGAGCTAAGATAGTGTTGGAGTATATTACAGCTAAGATAGTGTTGTGAGTATATTAGAGCTAAAATAGTGTTGTGAGTATATTAGAGCTAAGATAGTGTTGTGAGTATATTAGAGCTAAGATAGTGCTGTGAGTATATTAGAGCTAAGATAGTGTTGTGAGTATATTAGAGCTAAGATAGTGTTGTGAGTATATTAGAGCTAAGAAAGTGTTGGAGTATTTTAAAGAGCTAATAATAGTCTTATGCATGTATTAAAGAGCTACTCTACAGTAGTTTTATTATAGTGGATACGGTAAGGGGCAACTATAACGTTGTGCGTAAGTCCAGTCCAGCAAGTAGCTCCTCCACCAGGGAATAAATAAAGCATGAGACTCTTTGTGATCCTGCTGGAGGACAGATGTCATGTCAATCTGCCTGATGGAGGGAAGGAGGGATGGAGGAGGGGCTGAACTCTCACCCGTTATTATACAGTACAGTATCATACAGAACAAAATGGATGCTATTTAGAACATACAAGCAATATTTCTACTAATTGAAGTGGCATTCTCTTGTTTACTTATTAATACATTATAAAAAACAACAACAAAAAAACACACACAAATCTAGTTGTTTCAACTAATTATTATTAAGTAACTGGTTCCACGGCCCTTTTTTTGGTTTACCCAACTTTTTGGTGTAAGTTTAACTTGAATGTTAGGTCGCCCAACATGAGAAAACATACGCAAAAATTCGGTCCACTTTAAATGATGTGTTTGCTCAATTTGTCTCATATGTTCATTCAACTAGAGATTTATATTTTTGGCATCTTACAAAAAAAATATGTGGAACTAGTTACACAGCGCTTTTAACATACAATGTTTTCAATTGACATATTTGACACACGTTGACATACACGATTACATTTTGTATGTTCATTTATACAGTACTTAGTATTCAACATGTCCTCACCTGTGATTTGAACTCACAACCTCTTGGTGCTGTCATTCCGATCTTCCTGCAACGCCACGATGTCTGTGTCAATTATCAGTTCATCTGACTATTCTCTCATCATTCATTTGATATACTTATTTAAGCCATTTTAGGTTTTTCTGTACAGTTGTCTAGTGTTGGTGGGGAATATTACTTTGTTTTAATGATATCCATTAACCGCTATGATAAATATAATCATTTTTTCTTGAGTGAACTTTTAACAGAACTGAGATTTACTTTGAAGTGCAAAGTGTAGCAATACAAGTGAAAGCAATCACTGACACAGACATGGATGTCGTAGCAGGAAGATCGGAATGACATCAACCTTGAGGTTGCGAATTCCAATTCCAGGTGAGGACATGTTGAATACGAATTACTGTATAAATGAACATGCACAATGTAATCATGTTTGTCAACGTGTGTTAAGTTAAAAGCACTGTGTGTGTAACTAGTTCCAAAGCATTTTCTGACATTTCTGCCAAAATAATAATTTCTAGTTGAATGAAGATTTGAGACAAATTGAGAAAACACAAAAATTAAGTTGACTTAAATTTTGTCAACGTTATCTCATGTTGGAACTAAAAATGTTAAATTCTGGTAACACTTTGACCAAAAAGTTGAGTAAACAAAAACATTTATTTTATTTTTTTACAGTGTAAAAATGACACTGTTTGTGATGACCACAAACAAAATACTTTGCTCTGTCTTTCTCTCTAAATTGCTCTCCTCTAACGAACCTTCAAACCTAATGCTACTTTCTGTTGATACAAGAGCTAGCATAAGCTCCATTTCATCTCCTCCATCTCTCTTTCTCTCCCCCCTCTCTCTCATTCTCATCTCTCCTCCATCTCTCATTCATCTCCTTCTCTCACCTTTGAAGAAGACAAACTTCCCCTCGCTGTTTTCGTAGACGGCGTCGATCTTGGCGGGCAGGCCTCTCCAGAAGAAGTTGATCTCCATAGGGTAGCCAGGGACCACCGAGTTGTCCCTCACCCTCCAGAACCACTGGTCCTACACACATGTAGACAAAAACACATGATCTGTTTCATCATATTCATCCCCTTCTCTCTACTGTAGTATTACCTAAACTCTGAAATTTGCTTTGTTGTCTAATACCAGGAGTGATTGATTCCACTGAAACCCTTCAGTGCCCATCTCTACCTCCTCATGCAAACATACCTTTTTAACACTGTGTTCATGAGATTATATAGGTTAGACAAGGATACATCATACAGTATCTGTACATGCCAACCTACCTTGAATACGAACAGCTCCTGTCTGAGGATGGCCAGGGTGTTGAAGCCTCCGTCACAGATGTTGGGTTTGGCGTTGGGGTTGGAGGGTTTTGCGCCCTGAGGAGGGCGGTGGGGCCGGACCTGGCGGTCGTGCTTACGGGGTTCCGAGGGGGGGTGGAAGCGTGGTGGAGGGGCCGTGGGTGGGGCTCTGGTGGGCTGGGCGGACCTGTCTGGTGGACCTGGAGATGAATGGGACACATTAGCCTAGCCAGCTAACTAGATAAGGGCATCAAAAAATAACATTATCATTGTAATTATTTTGTCATTGAACATTATCATTGAACATGATCATTTAACATTTGTTCCTTCAATGAAAACAATGAAACTCGTTTAAAAAAACATGTACACAAGACAAATATTAACATACTACTTGGTTTAGTGTACTGAACAGATATTGAGGGCATGCTTATAATATAATAAAATGTAGGAAATTCAGTACCATAGATAGACACAGTACCATAGATTTTCTGGATGCCCTGAAGGTCATCGTGAGGTAGTTTAAAGTTCTCTGTGTCCATGTACTGATAGAAGGGAGCCATGATGGCTGTGGGGTCGTTGGAGTGCTCCAGGCCAAGGGCATGACCCAGCTCATGGACTGCCACCAGGAACAGGTCATTACCTGGGAAGGGCGATAGAGACTATGGATTAGAAACACGCATGCACACACCACAGGAGGTTGGTGGCACCTTACTTGGTGAAAGGACATGCACGTGGTAATGACTGGAGCGGAATAGGTGGAATGGTATCAAATACATCAAACACAAGGTTAGAAAGAGGTTATTGAGGCTGGGAGATGTCTTCAGGAGCCACAGCTTACACTATGCCCAGAGCATTGGAACACTCATCATGTCCTGCTATACAACACACACACACACACACACACACACACACACACACACACACACACACACACACACACACACACACACACACACACACACACACACACACACACACACACACACACACACACACACACACACACACACACGACTCCATGGTAGTGTCAGCATTCAGTGTAATAATAGTGTCAGGTTGATTTTGTGTTAGCTTTGGAAAAATCTACAACATACAGTTTCTCTCTATAGCATGTGACTGAAGATATCCCCGGGAGGTGGCTGCCCTTAACAACATGATATCTAATCCAGCCAGGAGCACAGAGATCCAGGAGCATGGAGATCTAAGGGCACGTAGACCCAGGAGCACGGAGAGCCAGGAGCACAGAGAGCCAGGAGCACAGAGAGCCAGGAGCACAGAGAGCCAGGAGCACAGAGAGCCAGGAGCACAGAGATCCAGGAGCACAGAGAGCCAGGAGCACAGAGATCCAGGAGCACAGAGAGCCAGGAGCACAGAGAGCCAGGAGCACAGAGAGCCAGGAGCACGGAGAGCCAGAAGCACAGAGAGCCAGGAGCACAGAGAGCCAGGAGCACAGAGATCCAGGAGCATAGCGATCCAGGAGCAAAGAGATCCAGCTATGATTTTACACCCTTTAAAGTATTTGATTTACAAACACAAGCTGAGTCAAAGGGTTGAACCATATATATTGACAGGCAGGCGGCCTAGGAGGGGAGTGTCTATCTAAGTGGCAGTGTTGTGCCGTGCACATATCCATTCTGGCTGCCCTGGATGCGGTTAGTGCTTCCTGACGGGCCTCTGGCTTTGACAGCCCTCTAGATGTGCTGTCCCGCAGGCTTCACTAACAGCAGTCAGAGCAGAGCAGGTTGGCAGCAGGGTAATTAAAGTAAAGTGCTGCCTGACGGTGGATGGATGGAGGCCGACAGGGCTGAGAGAGGGATCTGATTACCGTCTTCAAGCTGCACCTCTCCAGGGCTGCAGGCTGGATCCACCCTCCACCCTGCCCTACCCTGCAGCTACGGTACAATACACTCCCTCACCATAACACAGTAGAAATGTGAGTGTTTATTCTTGTGGCAGGGATAGGCTCTGCACTATGACCTGGGCCCAGATTCACAAAACACAACTTACTCAAAAACGTAAGAAGCTTCTTAAGAAAAAACGAAGTTCATAAGTGCAATTCCTCAACAATATCTTAAGATTTCACAATTTTCTTACAAACTTCTCGAATATCTTCTTACAAAATTATTAGCCATCTTCTTAAAAATTGTCACGTATACTCCCTCTCCGGCCTCTAGGTCATCAGGCTGCTGATTATCCCGCACACGTGTCACCATCTTCAAGCGCACCACCGCCTCATGACACTCCACACCCAGGTGGTAAGGGTAGGTAACAACACATCCGCTACGCTGATCCTCAACACAGGGGCCCCTCAGGGATGCGTGCTCAGCCCCCTCCTGTATTCCCTGTTCACTCATGACTGCATGGCCAGGCACGACTCCAACACCATCATTAAATTTGCCGATGACACAACAGTGGTAGGCCTGATTACCGACAACAACGAGACAGCCTATTGAGAGGAGGTCAGAGACCTGGCCGTGTGGTGCCAGGACAACAACCTCTCCCTCAACGTGATCAAGACAAAGGTGATGATTGTGGACTACAGGAAAAGGAGTACCGAGCACGCCCCCATTCTCATCGATGGGGCTGCAGTGGAGCAGGTTGAGAGCTTCAAGTTCCTTGATGTCCACATCACCAACAAACAATCATGGTCCAAGCACACCATGACAGTCATGAAGCGGGCACGACAAAACCTATTCCCCCTCAGGAGACTGAAAAGATTTGGCATGGGTCCTCAGATCCTTAAAAGGTTCTACAGCTGCACCATCGAGAGCATCCTGACTGGTTGCATCACTGCCTGGTATGGCAACTGCTCGGCCTCCGACCGCAAGTCACTACAGAGGGTAGTGCGAATGTCCCAGTACATCACCGGGGCCAAGCTTCCTGCCATCCAGGACCTCTATACCAGACGGTGTCAGAAGAAGGCCCTAAAAATTGTCAAAGACTCCAGCCACCCTAGTCATAGACTGTTCTCTCTGCTACCACACGGCAAGCGGTACCGGAGCTAAAAATGTGGTTAGATTTTTTTTACACTCACCTGGACTCCATCACCTCCTTGATTATCTTCCCTATATCTGTCACTCCCTTTGGTTCTTTCCTCAGGTGTTATTGACTCTGTTTCATGTCGGTGCGTTGTTTGTGTTTCGTGTTTATTTATTAAAACACTCACTCCCTGTACTTGCTTCCCGACTCATAGCGCACTAGTTACAGAATAACACCTCACCTAAAGGAAGCATCAGGGAGGGTTTTTTGTTTTTGTGTCAATGTAAATGATATCGGGTCCGGGAGCCGCTACAGGCTCCCCTGCCTCAGCCGGCTCGTCGGGCCTTCATGCCTCAGCCGGATCGCCAGGCTCCCCTGCTTCCACCGGCTTGTCAGGTTCCCGTGCCCCAGCCAGCTCGACAGGTTCCCGCACCCCAGGTCGGCTCGACAGGTTCCCGCGCCCCAACCGCACGCGCACCAGCCAGCTCGACAGGTTCCCGCGCCCCAGCCGGCTCGACAAGTTCCCGCGCCCCGGCCGCCCGCGCCCCAGCCGGCTCGACAAGTTCCCGCGCCCTAGCCGGCTCGACAGGTTCCTGCACTTCAGCAGGGGTGACCGCTCCGCTCCTGATCCCCGGGCTCGTTCCCTTTGTCGGTGTCCTGCGGCTGGAGCCGCGCATCGGGGAGAGGGTACTGTTACGTATACTCCCTCTCCGGCCGCTAGGTCATCAGGCTGCTGATTATCCCGCACACCTGTCACCATCGTCAAGCGCACCAGCACCTTATGACACTCACCTGCACTCCATCACCTTCTTGATTATCTTCCCTATATTTGTCACTCCCCTTGGTTCGTTCCTCATGTGTTATTGACTCTGTTTCATGTTGGTGCATTGTTTGTGTTTCGTGTTTATTGTTTTGTTTATTTATTAAAACAGTCACTCCCTGTACTTGCTTCCCGACTCTCAGCGCACTCATTACAAAAATATTGTCGCTAGGCAACCAATTTAGCTTGCTATCTAGTATTTTTTTGTACAGCAATTATTGTTCTAAAACATGTTTTGGGGTTTAAAATAATCAATACTGAAACTTTCAGATGAAGTTTGTGAGTGACTTAGACATGTTAAATTGCTTTCATTAGCTTTTTATCTCACTGCCCTGAGTTTAAGACAAGGGTTTAGATAAAACACTCCCTAAAACACTTCTGCGAGCAGGCCTTTCTAATCGACCTGGCCCGGGTACCCTGGAAGGATATTGACCTCATCCCGTCAGTTGAGGATGCCTGGTCATTCTTTAAAAGTTACTTCCTCACCATATTAGACAAGCATGCTCCGTTCAAAAAATGCAGAACCAAGAACAGATATAGCCCTTGGTTCACTCCAGACCTGACTGCCCTCGACCAGCACAAAAACATCCTGTGGCGAACTGCAATAGCATCGAAGAGCCCCCGCGATATGCAACTGTTCAGGGAAGTCAGGAACCAATACACGCAGTCAGTCAGGAAAGCAAAGGCCAGCTTTTTCAAGCAGAAATTTGCATCCTGTAGCTCTAACTCCAAAAAGTTCTGGGATACTGTAAAGTCCATGGAAAACAAGAGCACCTCCTCCCAGCTGCCCACTGCACTGAGGCTAGATAACACGGTCACCACTGATAAGTCCGTGATAATCGAAAACTTCAACAAACATTTCTCAATGGCTGGCCATGCCTTCCACCTGGCGACTCCAACCTTGGCCAACAGCCCCGCCCCCCCCGCTACTACTCGCCCAAACCTCCCCAGCTTCTCCTTTACCCATATCCAGATAGCAGATGTTCTGAAAGAGCTGGAAAACCTGGACCCATACAAATCAGCTGGGCTTGACAATCTGGACCCCCTATTTCTGAAACTGTCCGCCGCCATTGTCGCACCCCCTATTACCAGCCTGTTCAACCTCTCCTTCGTATCATCTGAGATCCCCAAGGATTGGAAAGCTGCCGCTGTCATCCCCCTCTTCAAAGGGGGAGACACCCTGGACCCAAACTGTTACAGACCTATATCCATCCTGCCCTGCCTAGCTAAGGTCTTCGAAAGCCAAGTCAACAAACAGATCACTGACCATCTCGAATCCCACCGTACCTTCTCCGCTGTGCAATCCGGTTTCCGAGCCGGTCACGGGTGCACCTCAGCCACGCTCAAGGTACTAAACGATATCATAACCGCCATCGATAAAAGACATTACTGTGCAGCCGTCTTCATCGACCTGGCCAAGGCTTTCGACTCTGTCAATCACCATATTCTTATCGGCAGACTCAATAGCCTCGGTTTTTCTAATGACTGCCTTGCCTGGTTCACCAACTACTTTGCAGACAGAGTTCAGTGTGTCAAATCGGAGGGCATGTTGTCCGGTCCTCTTGCAGTCTCTATGGGGGTACCACAGGGTTCAATTCTCGGGCCGACTCTTTTCTCTGTATACATCAATGATGTTGCTCTTGCTGCGGGCGATTCCCTGATCCACCTCTACGCAGACGACACCATTCTGTATACTTCCGGCCCTTCCCTGGACACTGTGCTATCTAACCTCCAAACGAGCTTCAATGCCATACAACACTCCTTCCGTGGCCTCCAACTGCTCTTAAACGCTAGTAAAACCAAATGCATGCTTTTCAACCGTTCGCTGCCTGCACCCGCACGCCCGACTAGCATCACCACCCTGGACGGTTCCGACCTAGAATATGTGGACATCTATAAGTACCTAGGTGTCTGGCTAGACTGCAAACTCTCCTTCCAGACTCATATCAAACATCTCCAATCCAAAATCAAATCTAGAGTCGGCTTTCTATTCCGGAACAAAGCCTCCTTCACTCACGCCGCCAAACTTACCCTAGTAAAACTGACTATCCTACCGATCCTCGACTTCGGCGATGTCATCTACAAAATAGCTTCCAATACTCTACTCAGCAAACTGGATGCAGTTTATCACAGTGCCATCCGTTTTGTTACTAAAGCACCTTATACGACCCACCACTGCGACCTGTATGCCCTAGTCGGCTGGCCCTCGCTACATGTTCGTCGTCAGACCCACTGGCTCCAGGTCATCTACAAGGCTATGCTAGGTAAAGTGCCGCCTTATCTCAGTTCACTGGTCACGATGGCTACACCCACCCGTAGCACGCGCTCCAGCAGGTGTATCTCACTGATCATCCCTAAAGCCAAAACCTCATTTGGACGCCTTTCCTTCCAGTTCTCTGCTGCCTGCGACTGGAACGAATTGCAAAAATCTCTGAAGTTGGAGACTTTTATCTCCCTCAACAACTTTAAAAATCTGCTATCCGAGCAGCTAACCGATCGCTGCAGCTGTACATAGTCCATCTGTAAACTACCCACCCAATTTACCTACCTCACCCCCATACTGCTTTTATTTATTTACTTTTCTGCTCTTTTGCACACCAGTATCTCTTCTTGCACATGATCATCTGATGATTTATCACTCCAGTGTTAATCTGCTAAATTGTAATTATTCGATTTATTGCCTACCTCATGCCTTTTGCACACATTGTATATAGATTCTCTTTTTTCTACCATGTTATTGACTTGTTTATTGTTTACTCCATGTGTAACTCTGTGTTGTTGTCTGTTCACACTGCTATGCTTTATCTTGGCCAGGTCGCAGTTGCAAATGAGAACTTGTTCTCAACTAGCCTACCTGGTTAAATAAAGGTGAAATAAAAAATAAAAAAATAAAAAAATCTTGGAATTAAGAACATTTACAATAATCTAATTTCTTCTTCACTTTTTGCTTAAGAAGAAACATATTATATGTTAGATTTTTTGGGATTGCAATTTCAAAAATGTCCATAATATATCTGCAGTACTAGTGATACTTACCCACAGCGTATCACAACATGTCCTTTTTCCAAAGCTACATTCATCTGACAGACCTAACTTGAATGATTGTCCCTCTTTATTCAAAGTAAAGGCCTAGTCTATGATAGGCCTATTCATATTTGAATTAATATTTTGTTAATGCCTATACACTATAGAATAGATTCAGGTAATGCCCTCATTATACATTAATTTCAATTGATTACAATTATTTCTTAAATTCCCATCAGGCGTTATTGTCTCGGTTTCCATATTCAGACGCATTTATATTAAACTCTCAAACTGCTTCCTGACTCCCTGCATCCACATGACAAAATAACACCTCACCACATGGAAGCAGCAGTTGATCAAGACATCTCCCAGATGGAGATCCTAACTAGCTGGCTCAACTGGGGACAGGTATGGAAGAGGTCCTCTGTTCTTCAATGTCTCGGGCGGAGGATTCTCTCCTATGTGTCGACCCCTCGAGCCAGCATCTCGGCCCATCCAGCAGTTGATCCAGGTCAGCAAGGTCCGTTTGTCTCTCCCGGACAAATACGACGGGACTCCATCAAAATGCCGTGGCTTCCTACTCCAGTGCTCTCTCGATTTCGCTCATCAGATGGGAGCCCCCACCACTGAGAGGTGCAAGTTTGCCATGGTTATTTCTCTGCTGACTGGACGGCCATTGGAGTGGGCTAGAGCCATCTGGGAGAGAGGAGAAGAGGAGCTGGATTCATATGAGGGGTTCTTGGCTCTGTTCAGGGGGGTCTTCGACCATCCACTAGAGGGCAGAGATTGAGATGAGCACTTACTCCACCTACGGCAGGAAGGCCAGACAGCTGCAGCGTACGTCCTCACCTTCAGGACAGTGGCAGCATCCAACGGATGGAATGCACCCTATTCTGAAGAGGATTGCGCGAGGATATCCAGACGGAGTTGGTGTGCCCGAGATGACACCCTCTCCTTGGACACACTTATCGTGATGGCCATATGTCTGGATAACCTTCTGCGGGAGCGTCGGCACCACCATCACCTCTCTCCCTCCTTTGTTGACCAATCTGATTCAGAGCCTGAACTCATGAAGGTAGGGGCCAGGCGCCTCCCTGCGGCTGAGCGACACCGTCATAGACAGCTGGGGCTCTGTCCCTATTGTGGACAGGAGGGGCACCAGCTTCAGCAGAGTCCGATATGTCCCAGCCCGGGGTCCATAAGAGCAGAGGGAAGGTCCCATGATCATCTGTCTCCTGGGTTTGGCGTGAGTATTCCACCATCCTCACTTTCCACCAAACCCTTTCTAGTGTCTATCACTAGCTGGCTGTCCCACATATGTTGTATCTACTGTGGACTCCTGTGCCGCTGGGAATTTCAATGGCCAATCCCTCGCCGCCTCACTGAACATCAAATCAAAAATCAAATCAAACTTTATTTTCCACATGCACCGAATACAACAAGTGTAGACTTTACCATGAAATGCTGACTTACAAGCCCTTAACCAACAGTGCAGTTCAAGAAGAAGAAAATATTTACCAAGTAGGCTAAGATAAAAAGTAATAATAAAAAGTAACACAATAAGAATAACAATAACGAGGCTATATACAGGGGGCACCGGTACCGAGTCAGTGTGCAGGGGTACAGGCTAGTTGAGGTAATCTGTACATGTAGGTGTTCCTTTTGTCCAGGTGAGAAAGGGCAGTTTGGAGTGCGATTGAGATTGCGTCATCTGTGGATCTGCGAATTGGAGTGGGTTTAGGGTGTCTGGGAAGATACTGTTGATGTAATCCAAGACCAGCCTTTCAAAGCACTTCATGGCTACCGACATGAGTGCCACGTGGCGGTAATCATTTAGGCAGATTACCTTCGCTTCCTTGGGCACAGGGACTATGGTGGTCTGCTTGAAACATGTAGATATTTCAGACTCGGTCAGGGAGAGGTTGAAAATGTCAGTGAGGACACTTTACAGTTCGCCACGCAACTTTGAGTACACTTCCTGGTAATCCGTCTAGCCTAGCGTCTTTGTGAATTTTGACCTGTTTGAAGGTTTTGTTCACATCGGCTACCGAGAGCGTTATCACACAGTCATCCAGAACAGCTGGTGCTCTCATGCATGCTTCAGTGTTGCTTGCCTCGAAGCGAACATAAAAGGCATTTAGCTCGTCTGGTAGGCTCGCGTCACTGGGCAGCTCGCATCTGGGTTTCCCTTTGTAACATCCCCTCATGCCCTCTTTCCTCTACATTTCTGGTTCAAGCGTTGGCTGGTCGACCTCTGGGATACGGGAATGTCACACATCACAGCACCACTCACCCTCACTGTGAGACGTATGCATCAGGAAAGCCTTCCCTTCCTCATCAACAGCTGTCACGTTTACTCCTGCTCCTCCCCTCTGGTGTTCGACTTCGCCGGTTTACTAACCACCAGTCCTGGCAACCCTTCATTACGCACACCTGTGCCTCATCATCAGGCACACCTGGACCTTATCACTTCCCTGATTACTCCCCCTATATATAGCACTTAGTTGTTATTTCCCATCAGGCATTATTGTCTGTTACAAGTTCAGATGCATTCCTTGTTTTTGTATTATTACGTGTTCATTAATATTAAACTCTCCAACTGCACCTGCTTCCTGACTCCCTGCATCTACATTACAGATTGTCCCTCTTTATATACAGCAGCCTATTCTCCTATAAAGTGTGTTTATGATAGGCCTTTTAATGTGTATTTTATTTTTGTTAAAGCCTAGTAAGGCTGAATTGAAGTAATTCAATCATTATACATTTTGTCAAAACTTTTTTATTAGAAAAAACATAGGATATTGTATTCTATTATACACATGCTAATAATGCTGTTATTGGTGTTAATCAGAGATGTTCAGAATAAAGAAACTGTCACAAGATATGCTGTCCATTGCATTTCATTTGGCATGATTATAACTAACATTGTAACATCTGCATTCTTTTTCAAAATAACACAGGTAGGATTTCCTAGCATAGGATTTCGTTTGGAATAATATAACTCTTGGAAGCCTACATTTGGCCTAGCGCTTGCACAGGTGTGTTGGAAAATGTGGTAAAGTACTCATTTATTCATTCTCCACTATTTATAAAAAACCCTCACTTGGTGTCAAATTTTTTTTTTTTGGGGGGGGGGGGGGGTTGCTCGCCTCACTTTTCTAGAAACAAATTCTGTTAAACAGTAAATCAACTTTGTCCATCCTAAACTGAAATTGAGCAAAGAGTGTAGAATTTTAGCAACCAGGAAATTACAAAGCGATTTACACTAGTTAACTCAGCCACAAAGTCAGATCCGCTTTCCCATTTTGACAACAGATGCCACTATGGCGGGAAAAATCAGTAGGTGAATATCACAGCGTATCAAAACACTGGCTGCTAAGTAATACTGTGAAACACTATCATTCCACTATTAGCGTCAAATACATGTAGAGTACCAGTCAAAAGTTTAAACACACTGACTCTTTGACTATTTTCTATCAAAACTATGAAATAACACATATAGAATCATGTAGTAACCAAAAACATGTTTAACTCCCGAGTGGTGCAGCAGTCTAAGGCACTGCATCTCATTGCTAGATGCGTCACTACAGACAACTTGGTTCGAATCCAGGCTGTATCACAACCGGCCATGATTGGGAGTCCCATAGGGCGGCGCACAATTGGCCCAGCGTCGTCCAGGTTTGGCCGGTGTAGGCCGTCATTGTAAATACGAATTTATTCATAACTGACTTGCCTAAAGGTAAACATGTATTTTTTTATTTTTTAAACAAATCAAAATGTATTTTATTTTTGAGATTCTTCAAAGTAGCCACCCTTTGCTTTGATGACAGCGTTGCACACTCTTGGCATTCTTTCAACCAGCTTCATGAGGTAGTCACATGGAATGCATTTCAATTAACACGTGTGTCTTGTTAAAAGTTAATTTGTGGAATTCCTTTCCTTCTTAATGAGTTTGAGCCAATCAGTTGTGTTGTGACAAGGTAGGGGTGGTATACAGAAGATAGCTCAGTCAGGACTATATTTGTGAAAAGTCCATATTATGGCAAGAACATCTCAAATAAGCAAAGAGAAATGACAGTCCATCATTACTTTAAGACATGAAGGTCAGTCAATTCGGAACATTTCAAGAAACTGAAAGTTTCTTCAAGTGCGTTAGCAAAAACCATCAAGCGCTATGATGAAACTGGCTCTCATGATGACCGCCACAAGGAAGGAAGACCCAGAGTTACCTCTGCTGCAGAGGATAAGTTCATTAGAGTTACCAGCCTCAGAAATTGCAACCCAAATAAATGCTTCACAGAGTTCAAGTAACAGACACATCTCAACATCAACTGTTCAGAGGAGACTGCGTAAATCAGGCTTTCTGTCACTCCCTGATCTGTTTCACCTGTCCTTGTGCTTGTCTCCACCCCCTCCAGGTGTCGCTTATTATCCCTGGCGTTTTTTGTCTCAGCTCCTGCTTTTCAAAGTCTCTCTTTTCTCGCCCTCTTGGTTTTGACCCTTGCCTGTCCTGACTCTGAGCTCGCCTGTCTGACCACGAGCCTGCCTATCGTCTTGTACTGTTTGGACTTTGACCTGGTTACTGAACCCCTGCTGGCCCTGACCTCAAGCTTGCCTATCGTCTTGTACCGTTTGGACTCTGACCTGGTTTAGAAACTCTTGCTTGTATCCAACCTGCCTTTTGCCTACCCCTTTTGCTATAATAAATAAACTTAGCTCAACCATCTGCCTCCTGTGTCTGCATTTGGGTCTCGCCTTGTGCCCTTATACCTTATACCTTCGTGGTCGAATTGCTGCAAAGATACCACTACTAAAGGACATCAATAATAAGAAGAGACTTGCTTGGGTCAAGAAACATGAGCAATGGACATTAGACTGATGGAAATCTGTCTTATGGTCTGATGAGTCCAAATTTGAGATTTTTAGTTCCAACCGCCGTGTCTTCGTGAGACGCAGAGTAGGTTAACGGATGATCTCCGCTTGTGTGGTTCCCACCCTGAAGCATGGAGGAGGTGTGATGGTGTGGGGGTGCTTTGCTGGTGACACTGTCTATGATTTATTTAGACTTCCAGGCACACTTAACCAGCTTGGCTACCACAGCATTCTGCAGCGATACGCCATCCCATCTGGTTTGCGCTTAGTGGGACTATCATTTGATTTTCGACAGGAAAATGACCCAACACTTCCAGGCTGTGTAAGGGATATTTGACCAAGAAGGAGAGTGATAGAGTGCAGCAAACAGATGACCTGGCCTCCACAATCACCTGACCTCAACTCAATTGAGATGGTTTGGGATGAGTTGGACTGCAGAGTGATGGAAAAGCAGCCAACAAGTGCTCAGCATATGTGAGAACTCCTTCAATTGTTGGAAAAGCATTCCAGGTGAAGCTGGTTGTGAGAATGCCAAGAGTGTGCAAAGCTGTCATCAAGGTAAAAGGTGGCTACTTTGAATGATCTAAAATAGATTTTTATTTGTTGAACACTTTTTTGGTTACTACATGATTCCATATGTGTTATTTCATAGTGTTGATGTCTTCACTATTATTCTACAATATAGAAAATAGTAAAAATAAAGAAAACCCTTGAATGAGTAGGTGTGTCCAAACTTTTGGCTGGTACTGTATAGTATTGACATTTTCAGAAATTACAATGCAAAAAATGTGTCGCACCTTTTAAGAAGAAATTTCTTAACGTTTTGTGAATCTGGGCCCTTGTGCTGTGCAATTCAGCATGATCAAATGCAGACTGTATATATTTGTTTTCTTCTATGGCATTAGTCTTTGATATGATTCTCTCACAACCATATTCCTTTTTCCATCTGTTCCTCTCTCTCTCTCTCTCTAACACCCACACCTCCATCTCTCACCGTCATGGTTGGGGTTCCCTAGGGTCCAGGGTTCATCTGAGTCAAAGTGGGTGTCCCCTCCAATCCCAGGGCCCGGGAAGTAGGCGTGGGCTAGGAACCCCCCCTCGCCGTCGAAGGGTGAGCTGTCACCGTGGAAACCTTAGGTGAGATCAATTTATTTTAACTTCAAAGTTTACATTAGGAAAACGGAATTAGGGCAACAGACATACACTGAGTACCCAAAACATTAGGAACACCTGCTCTTTCCATGACATAGACTGACCAGGTGAATCCAGGTGAAAGTTATGTTCCCATATTAATGTCACTTGCTAAATCCACTTCAATCAGTGTTGATGAAGGAAAGGAGACAGGTTAAATAAGGATTGTTAAGCCTTGAGACATTTGAGACATTGTGTATGTGTGCCATTCAGAGGGTGAATGGGCAAGACAAAAGATTTTAGTGCATTTGAACGGGGTATGGTGGTATGTTCCAGGCGCACCAGTTTGAGTGTGTCAAGAACCGCAACGCTGTTGGAATTTTCACGCTCAACATTTTTCTGTGTGTATCAAGAATGGGAAGCATTGTAGGAAGAATTGGAATCAACATGGGCCAACATCCCTGTGGAACACTTTTGACACCTTGTAAAGTCCACATCCCGATGAATTGAGGCTGTTCGGAGGGCAAAACGGGGTGCAACTCAATATTAGGAACGTGTTCCTAATGTTTTGTACACTCAGTGTTGTTTCAGATAGTTTCCTCTCTCCAGCACCATTCCATACAACTCTCACCTGAGGCGAAGATGATGGTAATGTCCACATCCCGCCGGCCGCTCTCCAGGGCGCTGTAAGGGACAGCCTCGAAGCGGAGCGGCGTCACCCCTTGCCACACATCAAACGCACGCCGGATGGCATCGTGGGTCTCCCTGGCGCCCACTTTGGGAGTGACGTTCTTTATGCTGAGGGAGGAAGAGGAGGTGAGTCAATTAAGAACATATTTGTATTTACATCGACAGCATGTTTTTACAATAAAGACCTCGTCTCCGATTCACAAAACACTTCTTATGCAACAATTAAGAAACTTCTTAAGAATAAAAATAAGAAGTTCATGGGATAATTTGTAAGTGCAATTCCTCAACAATATCTTAAGATTTAATAATTTTCTTATGAACTTCTCAAATATCGTCTTACGAGTCCCCCCCATATTCTGAAATTGCATTTCCCCCACAGTTTTATCATTGGAATGTGATACAAAACAAGGAAACGGTGTGCTTTAGGACCATGCGGATGCCTCCGAGCGGTCGGGTAGACTATTTGGAGTGTTTATCCATCTAGATAATTATGTCCCCCCCCACTTCTAAAACCAAAGTTGCGCCCCTGCTTCTTAAAATGTGTGTTGCTAGGCAACCAATTTAGCTAGCTATCAAGCTATAATTGGCAATCATGTTAGCATATTTCCTACTAAGATTACTGTTCTAAAACATGTTCTTGGGTTTAAAATAATCAATACTGAAACTTTCAGAGTTTGTGAGTGAATTAACATGTTCAATTGCTTTCATGAGCTTATTCTCTCACTGCCATGAATTTAAGAAAAGGATTTAGCCATCTTGGAATTAAAAAGATTTACAAGAATCTAATTTCTTCTTCACATTTTGCCTAAGAAGAAACATATGATATATGTAAGATTTTTTGGGATTGCAATTTCTGAAAATGTCCATAATATATCTTCAGTAATAGTGATACTTATCAAACAAATCCCTCCCCACCACCATTTTAAGAATCAGATTTTTGAAACATAAGAAATAGAGCAAGAACATTTCCAATAACCTTTTTGAGGAATAGCAACTTTGCTTAACTTGATAACTCTAAACTTAAGGAAAAAATAGCAGTGAAGAAGTGTATTCTTAGGTTTTGTGAATCTGGGATTTGATGTTATGGGACAGATAGAGACAAAATATAAAAGAGTGGAAAACAGATTGTGTGATCCATCCTGGGTGGGGGGTGGGGGGGGGGGTGGGGGGGGTATTGTAGGGTTGGATGGTACCACCAGTTAGACAAGAGCCATTGTGCACTGGTAAGACAATATAAGACATTGACAATAATTGGAAGAAAATATTTAACACCTTGCTACATTTCACATCATTAAAATGAAGCTTTAGCACAAAGCAGCCCCCCACAAAAACAGTATTTTAAATATAGAAAAAAAGACAGAAGCACATATCTGCCCAAATTCAAACCACCTCTCCCACTATTGCCTGGGGAGAATATTCTCTAAAATGGATGATGAGGCACTCTAAAAGTTTAACTTTTAAACTATTCCAACAAGCCCAGCAGCTTTCAGTGCACTTTTAACATAGCTGTTGTTATCAGTCGTTTGCAGATGGCGAGAGAGAGAGAAATCTTCTTCTCCTCGTTTTCTCTCCCCAACTCATTTTTACAGAGCGAGTGCAGCCAGACAGCACAGCCAAGCAGACTGACATTCCATTAGAAGAGGTGCCTCATCAATTCACATGCAAGAAGGAAGGAAGGATTTGAATAAATTGACAGAGTTATCATCTCTGACGGCTGTAACCTGTCAATTTCCCACTGCGCTGGGGAGGACCCGTTATCCTGCTCTCTCAGACCCCATTAGTAATCACGCATGATACGATGGGGAATTTGAATATTTTGGTTAAGATTATTGGATGATTTACATAGAGGATCTTAGAGAGAATTGGACGAGAGAAAAGTTGTCCTTGTCCTCGATCATCCTTGCTATTAAAATGAAGTAGTTTGTCTGCTGGTATTCTTAAAATGCAAACAAAAGTTAACTGCAAAGGAATGCAAAGAAGAGGTTGAAAAACACATCCCATAACTTTTTGTTCTGTTCTCTGACTTGACTTCTATTTACACACAAAATGTTATTCTGTGTAAATCAATGTGTGTGTGTGCCCGTATGTGCTGTATCCAAGGAAATGCAGAGGGCATATGAGACCAAGGAGAAAGAGAGTGAAAGAGAGAGTGAGAGCACAAATGAATAGCTACACTGACAAACACGGAACCCTATAATAATAGTTGACTAACGTCGCTCACCTGTAGGTGATGTGTGTTCGTTGCCACTTCTGCCCCGTCAGTGCGTACCTCCTCTTCCGCGACCTCGAGTTGCCTTTTAGTTTGTCTGGATTCCCACACCTCGGCCTTTTCATCCAACTAAGAAGGAGGGAGGAAGTGGAGGTTGAAGAGAAGGAAAAAGAATGGATGGGGGACAACAAGAGTTGGTTAGATAAGGACATGAATGAGGTGACACATATACCTACAGGATGTTTAACTGGTTATATTTGATGCCACAACAAGCACTACTCTGAACTAGAATACCCTACATAATGCCTTACATACTGCAGTTCAGTGGACAATGAGATAAGTGGTTCCCACTGTAAAATAGAGCTGCTTCCTACTACCCCTATTAACTATATAATGTACAGTATGTACCTTTTTCAAATGTATATTTCAGAAATAATCAACTAGATTCAGCCGTGGGCTGATTTTTTAAATTATTATTATTTTTTCTGGAGACGATGGTCAGGGGGCCGGAACATACAGTAATGACAAATAGTTTGTAGACCGCAAACTGACCGCAAGAAGCCAAAACAGATATAATATTTGACAAAGATCACATATCAAATCAAATTGTATGAGTCACATGTGTCAAATACAACAGGTGTAGACCTTAGTGAACTGCTTACTTACGAGCCCCTAACCAGCAATGCAGTTTAAAAAAACATATCTATATATACTGTATACAGTGGGGCAAAAAAGTATTTAGTCAGCCACCAATTGTGCAAGTTCTCCCACTTAAAAAGATGAGAGAGGCCTGTAATTTTCATCATAGGTACACTTCAACTATGACAGACAAAATTAGGAAAAAAAATCCAGAAAATCACATTGTAGGATTTTTAATGAATTTATTTGCAAATTATGGTGGAAAATAAGTATTTGGTCACCTACAAACAAGCAAGATTTCTGGCTCTCACAGACCTGTAACTTCTTCTTTAAGAGGCTCCTCTGTCCTCCACTCGTTACCTGTATTAATGGCACCTGTTTGAACTTGTTATCAGTATAAAAGACACCTGTCCACAACCTCAAACAGTCACACTCCAAACTCCACTATGGCCAAGAACAAAGAGCTGTCAAAGGACACCAGAAACAAAATTGTAGACCTGCACCAGGCTGGGAAGACTGAATCTACAATAGGTAAGCAGCTTGGTTTGAAGAAATCAACTGTGGGAGCAATTATTAGGAAATGGAAGACATACAAGACCACTGATAATCTCCCTCGATCTGGGGCTCCACGCAAGATCTCACCCCGTGGGGTCAAAATGATCACAAGAACGGTGAGCAAAAATCCCAGAACCACACGGGGGGACCTAGTGAATGACCTGCAGAGAGCTGGGACCAAAGTAACAAAGCCTACCATCAGTAACACACTACGCCACCAGGGACTCAAATCCTGCAGTGCCAGATGTGTCCCCCTGCTTAAGCCAGTACATGTCCAGGCCCGTCTGAAGTTTGCTAGAGAGCATTTGGATGATCCAGAAGAAGATTGGGAGAATGTCATATGGTCAGATGAAACCAAAATAGAACTTTTTGGTAAAAACTCAACTCGTCGTGTTTGAAGGACAAAGAATGCTGAGTTGCATACCTACTGTGAAGCATGGGGGTGGAAACATCATGCTTTGGGGCTGTTTTTCTGCAAAGGGACCAGGACGACTGATCCGTGTAAAGGAAATAATGAATGGGGCCATGTATAGTGAGATTTTGAGTGAAAACCTCCTTCCATCAGCAAGGGCATTGAAGATGAAACGTGGCTGGGTCTTTCAGCATGACAATGATCCCAAACACACCGCCCGGGCAACGAAGGAGTGGCTTCGTAAGAAGCATTTCAAGGTCCTGGAGTGGCCTAGCCAGTCTCCAGATCGCAACCCCATAGAAAATCTTTGGAGGGAGTTGAAAGTCTGTGTTGCCCAGCAACAGCGCCAAAACATCACTGCTCTAGAGGAGATCTGCATGGAGGAATGGGACAAAATACCAGCAACAGTGTGTGAAAATCTTGTGAAGACTTACAGAAAACGTTTGACCTCTGTCATTGCCAACAAAGGGTATATAACAAAGTATTGAGATAAACTTTTGTTATTGACCAAATACTTATTTTCCACCATAATTTGCAAATAAATTCATTAAAAATCCTACAATGTGATTTTCTGGATTTTTTTCCCCTCATTTTGTCTGTCATAGTTGAAGTGTATCTATAATGAAAATTACAGGCCTCTCTCATCTTTTTAAGTGGGAGAACTTGCACAATTGGTGGCTGACTAAATACTTTTTTTGCCCCATATGAATAAAAGTAACAAGTAATTAAAGAGCAGCAGTAAAATAACAATAGGGAGACTATATACAAGGGGGTACCGGTACAGATTCAATGTGCGGGGGTGTAACGGTCCTGACCTGTTTTATGTTGTTTTTGTATGTGTTTATGGTCAGGGCGTGTGTTTTGGGTGGGCAGTCTATGTTTTCTGTTTCTATGTTGGTTTTGGTGGCCTGGTATGGCTCTTAATTAGAGGCAGGTGTTTTGCGTTCTCCTCTAATTAAGAGTCATATTTAGGTAGGGTGTTCTCACTGTTTGTTTGTGGGTGATTGTCTCCTGTGTCGTCGAATGTATGTACCATACGGGACTGTTTGGCTGTTCGTTTATTTTGATGTAGTCTGTTTCCTGTCCGTGAGTTTTACGTTTAGTTATGTAAGTTTATGTTCAGGTTTCGTCTACGTTGTTTTCTTGTTTTGTATTTTGAAAGTGTTTTGTTTTCGTGTTGCCATCGTTTTCAAATAAAAGATGGCTTATTTCCCGAATGCTGCGTATTGGTCCACTGATCCTTCTCTCCTCTCCTCGTCCGAGGATGAGGAGAACGACAGTCTTTACAGGGGGCACCGGTTAGTCGAGATAATCTCTCTATTATGCCTGGGAATACTTTGGAACAGATTTACAAAATGTAAATGCCTTGGAGCTGGTTTTCTGGGGGTTTTATTGTCCAACAATAAAACAAACAAAAAAAGGTACGTATAAAATTTGGGCTCAAAACTTTGGGGGCAAATAAAATCACCTGTGGGCCGCCATTTGGGGAACTTGGTATATATATTACATTTTTGAGTGCCAAACAAAAACATTTGAAGTTTCATTCCAAAACGCGATATATGCATTTTCACACATATTTTGAGATAGAGCTGCAAGGTAATATTATTTTAGAGAGACAAATAATCATGTTTTGTGTTAAACGCTATAAACCCACCCCAAACAACAGAACTTCAATATAAAAATGATCCTGATTGGGTTTTAGACAGTATCGATACATAAATAAATATAAAAAAACTCAATTTGTATTTAAGGAATAATAAGGACATTGAAAGTCTGTTGCAATTCATTTGCCGGTGAAAGATGGATTGATTCTTATTGTCGGAGTGACACAGCCCGCTGTTTGTTTGCAGACAGTAGCCTATTGTTTCCCATTAGTGAATCTTGGCTCTCTCCTTTTGTTTAGAAAGTTTCTATGGGCCAACAGGAATAGATATCACAGGCTTCAAACTGTCAAAGGGATCCATAACAAAAAAGTCCACGACACTCAAGAGCTCAAAGCTTACGTAACGCTAGGTAGCACGGGAACAGCTGAGAGTGACAGAGGTCTATGACAGCATCTGGCTGACTAAGCCACGGGTTAGCCTAAATGAATAAGATAAGGTTCTGATTATATTCCTAAGTGTGGCAAAAATATTTAGGGAAACCTAAACCTTTGGGATTGGTGTGTCCCCCACGGGACGGTTGAGCTAACGTAGGCTAATGTGATTAGCATGAGATTGTAAATAACTAGAACATTTCCCAGGACATAGACATATCTGGTATAGGCAGAAAGCTTAAATTCTTGTTAATCTAACTGCACTGTCCAATTTACAGTAGCTATTACAGCGAAAGAATACCATGCTATTGTTTGAGGAGAATGCACAGTATTGAACTTGAAAATGTATTAATAAACCAATTAGGCACATTTGGGCAGTCTTGATATAACATTTTGAACAGAAATGCAATGGTTCATTGAATCAGTCTAAAACTTTGCACATACAATGCTGCCATTTAGTGGTCAAAATCTAAATTGCACCTAACCTGGAATAGTACATTATGGACTTTCTCTTTGCATTTCAAAGATGATGGGGGACGCATGTTTTTTTCTTTGTATTATATTTTTACCAGATCTAATGTGTTATATTCTCCTACATTCATTTCACATTTCCACAAACTTCAAAGTGTTTCCTTTCAAATGGTATTCATAATATGCATATCATTGCTTCAGGTCCTGAGCTACAGGCAGTTAGACTTGGGTATGTCATTTTAGGCTAACATTTTGTTTTAAAGGGTTCAATCCTTAAGAGGGTAACTGAACAGACAAATATAATGGACATGATTGGCTAAATGACTGACTTTTGCGCCAGCGACAAAAATCTGGACAGGGGATAAAGATAGAAGCATTTTTAAATTGTTCTAATTCTAGATATTCAGTTACATAGCCTTTTTTCTTTTTTTTTACATTGCTGCCATATAATTTTGAAGTATCATGTAAAGGCATCATAATGCTAATTCTGTTCAAGGGAGCTAACATAGCTGCCATAGAATGTTGTAGTGTCATGTCAATGTATCCTACTGAAGAAACGTCCCATCTCTCTAAACACATGGCTCTGGTATGAAACAAGTGTGTCGGATATCTTATTTAGCAAAAAACTCATTCTAAAGCACACCTAAAGTAAATGTTCCAGAAGTATGAAAACAGACATAATTAACCCACATAGAAAGGGAACCATAAGCATTCAATTCAGATGAAAAAATGCAAATGTACATTTTTCCTTTATCACGTTTTGAAAATAAACCCTTTCATATTATAGTACTCCACAAAAGTGAATGTATTACCATAAAAATGTGACATCTAGTTGAACTAAATGGTTCTTTCCATTCTGAGAAAAAGTGGTGAGACTGAGTGTTGGCCAGGCTAGAGCTTCAATGACTGATCTATTTCCATTCAAACCCATGCAACACATGGAATACTGTGCTCACACATGACATGTAAAATATAGAGCCTCACCTTAGTGTGATATCACTTCATCAATTAAGCAAGAAGGGGAAGAATGAAAAGTGTTAAAATCTCACTTGGCACTGGGCTGCTGGTTAGAGGTCAAATCAAAACAAATGTTATTTGTCACATACACATGGTTAGCAGATGTTAATGTAAGTGTAGTGAAATGTTTGTGCTTCTAGTTTCGACAGTGGTGTTGGAGCTAATTCGTGTTAATAAGTGTAGTCTACAGATATTTATCATTGGTGATAATTACTTTTTTTGTGTTCCTATTTTCCATTGGTGTATTCAAAATATAATGAGTACTTTTAAGTGTCAGGGAAAATGTATAGAGTAAAAAGTATAATATTTTCTTTAGGAATGTAGATATTTGGCTAATGAGTATGTAAACCTCTGACTTCAACTGTAGATGAAAGATCAGGAGGAGGAGAGAAGAGACAGGAAGAAACAGATAAAATAAATATGACTGGGATAGGCAGTAAATGATCTCATAAATTTCTCTCTCTCTGTTACCTATCATGGCCAATGGCACTGCTGCCCAACCATGTGCGACAATTGTATATTTTTCTATGGTTGTCAAAAAGATATATTGATATATTCAGTCCCATTCTGTTTTTAAGTAATGAAAATGGTTTATTGTGATTTAGATGACTCAATGGTCCTCAATGTGAGTGTACTATAGATGTGTTTATATGTGAATGTGTCCGTGTAACTCAGTAACCCAATGGCGCCGACAGAGATGCTTCTTCGCGTTCTTAGGAAATTATGCAGTATTATAATTTTTTTATTCATTATTTCTTACATTGTACCCCAGGAAATCTTAAGTCTTATAACATACAGCCGGGAAGAACTATTGGATATAAGAGCAACGTCAACTTACCAACATTACGACCAGGAATACGACTTTCCCGAAGTGGATCCTCTGTTCGGACCAACACCCAGGACAATGGATCTGATCCCAGTAGGCGGCCCAAAACAACGATGCCGCAGAAGGGGCAGACGGAGCGGCCTTCTGGTCAGGCTCCGTAGACGTGCACATCACTCACCGCTCCCGAGTATACTACTCGCCAATATCCAGTCTCTTGACAACAAGGTAGATGAAATTCGAGCAAAGGGTTGCCTTCCAGAGAGACATCAGAGATTGCAACATTCTCTGTTTCACGGAAACATGGCTCTTTCCGGATATGTTGTCAGAATCGGTTCAGCCACCGGGCTTCTCCATGCATTGCGCCGACAGAGATAAACACCTCTCTGGGAAGAGGAAGGGCGGGGGTGTATGCTTTATGATTAATGACTCATGGTATAATCATAACAACATACAGGAACTCAAGTCCCTCTGCTCACCCAACCGAATTCCTTACAATCAAATGCTGACCATTTTACCTACCAAGAGAATTCTCGTTAGTTATAGTCACAGCTGTGTACATTCCCCCTCGAACGAACACCTAGACGGCCCTCAAGGAACTTCACTGGACACTATGTAAACTGGAAACCATATATCCGGAGGCTGCATTTATTGTAGCTTGGAATTTTAACAAAGCAAATTTGAGAACAAGGCTACCTAAATGCTATCAGCATATTGATTGCACGACTTGCAGGTCTAATACTCTTGATCACTGCTACTCTAACTTCCGCGATGCATACAAAGCCCTCCCCCGCCCTCCTTTCGGAAAATCCGACCACGATGCCATCTTGCTCGTTCAGTCTTATTGGCAGAACCTCAAAGAGGATGTACCAGTGACGAGAACCATTCAACGCTGGTCTGACCAATCGAAAGCCACACTTTAAGATTGTTTTGATCACGCAGACTGGAATATGTTCCGGTCAGCCTCAGAGAACAACATTAACCTATACGCTGACTTGATAAGTGCGTTTATTAAGAAGTGCATAGGAGATGTTGTACCCACTGTGACTATTAAAACCTTCCCTAACCAGAAACCGTGGATGGATGGCGGCATTCGCGCAAAACTGAAAGTGCGATCCACCGCATTTAACCATGGAAAGAGGTCTGTAAATATGGCTGAATTTAAACAGTGTAGTTAATCCCTCCACAAGTCAATCAATCAAGCGAAATGCCAGACAAGGGACAAGGTGGAGTCGCAATTCAACGGCTCAATATCGAGACGTATGTGGCAGGGTCTACAGGAAATCACAGACTACAAAAATAAAAACAGCCACGTCACGGACGTCGACGTCGCGCTTCCAGACGAACTAAAACACCTTATTTTCCCGCTTTGAGGCTAATACAGTGCCACCGTCGCGACTCACTAACAAAGACTGTGTCCCCCCTCTCCTTCTCCGTGGCTGACGTGATTAAAACATTTAAACTTGTTAACCCTCGCAGGGCTGCTGGCCCGGATGGCGTCCCTAGTCCTCAGGGCATGCGCAGACCAGCTGGCTGGTGTGTTTTACGGACAAATTCAATCGCTCCCTATCCCAGTCTGTTGTCCTCACATGCTTCAAGATGGCTACCATTGTTCCTGTACCCAAGAAGGCAAAGATAACTGAACTAAATGACTACCGCCTGGTAGCACTTACTTCTGTCATCATGAGGTGCTTTGTGAGGCTAGTCAAGGATCATATCACCGCCACCTTAGACCCACTTCAGTTTGCATACCGCCCCAACATGTCCAAAGATGATGCAATCACCATCAAACTGCACACTGCCCTATCCCATCTGGACAAAAATAATACCTATGTAAGAATGCTGCTCATTGTCTACAGCTCAGCATTCAAACCCATAGTACCCTCCAAGCTCATCAAGCTGGAGGCCCTGGGTCTCAACCCAGCCCTGTGCAACTGGGTCCTGGACTTTCTGACGGGCCGCCCCCAGGTGGTGAAGGTAGGAAACAACATCTCCACTTCACTTACCCTCAATACTGGGGCCCCACAAGGGTGTGTGCTCAGTCCTCTCCTGTACTCCCTGTTCACCCACGACTGCGTGGCCATGCACACCTCCAACTCAATCATCAAGTTTGCAGACGACACAACAGTAGTGGGCCTGATCACCAACAACGACGAGACAGCCTACAGGGAGGAGGTGAGGGCACTCGGAGTGTGATGTCAGGAAAACAACCTCTCACTCAACGTCAACAAAACAAAGGAGATGATCGTGGACTTCAGGAAATAGCAGAGGGAGCACCCCCGATCCACATCGAAGGGACAGCAGTGGAGAAGGTGGAAAGTTTTAAGTTCCTGGGCGTACACATCACAGACAAACTGAAATGGTCCACTCACACAGACAGTGTGGTGAAGAAGGCGCAACAGCGCCTCTTCAACCTCAGGAGGCTGAAGAAATTTGGCTTGTCACCCAAAACCCTGACAAACATTTACAGATGCACAATCGAGAGCATTCTGTTGAGCTGTATCACAGCCTGCTATTGTAACGGCTTTCCTCCTCCTCTTCATCCGAAGAGGAGGAGCAGGGATTGAACCAAAATGCAGCTTCGTGATATGACATGATATTTATTTAAACAAGACGAAGACGAACACGAAAAACACTTGGAATGAATTACAAAATAATAAACGATGTAGACAGACCTGAACTAACGAACTTACATATAACGAAGAATGCATGAAACAGGAACAGACTACATAAACCGAACGAACGAACAAACAAACCGAAACAGTCCCGTGTGGCGCAACGTACATAGACACAGACACAGGAGACAACCACCCACAACAAACAATGTGAAACCTTAATATGGCTCTCAATCAGAGGAAATGAAAACCACCTGCCTCTAATTGAGAGCCATATCAGGTCCCCATAAACCAACATAGAAACACAAAACATAGACTGCCCACCCAAACTCACGTCCTGACCAACTAACACATACAAAAACTAACAGAAAACAGGTCAGGAACGTGACAAGTATGGCAACTGCAGCGCCCACAACCGCAAGGCTCTCCAGAGGGTGGTGCGGTCTGCACAACGTATCTCTGGGAGCAAACTTCCTGCCCTCCATGACACCTACAGCACTGATGTCACAGGAAGACCAAAAAGATAATCAAGGACAACAACCACCCAAGCCACTGCCTGTTCACACCGCTATCATCCAGAAGGCGAGATCAGTACAGGTGCATCAAAGCTGGGACCGAGATAGAAGCTGTTTTTCAATCTCAAGGCCATCAGACTGCTAAACAGCAATTACTAACTCAGAGAGGCTGCTGCCTACATTGAGACCCAATCACTGGGCACTTTAATAAATGTATCATTAGTCTTTTTAAACAATGCCACTTTAAATAATGCCACTTTAATAATGTTTACATATCTTACATTACTCATATCACATGTATATACTGTGTTTTATACCATCTACTGCACCTTGCCTATGCCGCTCGGCCATCGCTCATCCATATACTTATATGTACATATTCTCATTCACCCCTTTAGATTTGTGTGTATTAGGTAGTTGTTGGGGAATTGTTAGATTACTTGTTAGATATTACTGCACTGTCGGAACTTGAAGCAAAAGTATTTCACTACACTCGCATTAACATCTGTTAACCATGTGTATGTGACCAATAAAATTTGATTTGGTGTGTGTGTCCGTCTGTTTGTGTATGTGTGTCTACTCACTCTGTGGTCCTCTCATCCAGTGTCCCTGTAACATTGAGGCCGTAGATGCGCTGCATGGCTGCGATGGCTTGTTGCATGGTCTGGGCTGAGCGCAGGACAGCCATTCTGGGGTCTGTGTGGGGAAGGTAGCCATACTTCTGTAGCCATCCCTACAGGAGAAAGGGAGGGAGGAGAGAGGGAGAGATTCATGCATTACTGTCCTTATTCATATCTGAAAGAAAGCTGACAATGCTGCTATTATATTGTTATTACATGAGTTATAACAAAGCTACATTTTGGTAATCGTAACCGAGAGAAATGATAGGGAGAAAGGTCTGTCCTTGTTCATAAAGTCTCTAGTATGAGTCAAACTGATCTCTGCATCAAATACATTTTTATTTGTCACATGCGTCGAATACAACAGGTGTAGACTTTACTGTGAAATGCTTACTTACGAGCCCTTTCCCAACAATGCAGAGTTAACAAGTTTTTTAAAAACATAGTAAAAATGAAATAGTAACACAAAATATTTAATAACGGAAGAGCGGTACCGAGTCAATGTGCAGGGGTACAAAACAGTGAATGTGTGGTATGTGTGTGGAGGTAGAGTCTAGTGAGTGTGCATAGAGCCAGTGCAAGAGAGAAGTGTTTTTAAAGCGGGTCAATGCAAATAGTCCGGCTGTCTATTTGATTAACTGTTCAACAGTCTTATGGCTTGGGAGTAGAAGCTGTTCAGTAGCCTATCATACAGGGAATCTCTGCATCATACAGTTCAGGTTCATAATTGATGGAGGACTCTTTGGATAGAAGTACCTCTGTTCCAACCTGAACATTGTTAGCCACATCCAACAGTATCCAGAGTTACAGTAACACTTGTTTTCTATAACCACCACCGCTCCAAGCTGCCACCCACACACAGTGACACTGACAGAGAAAGGGCCTAGTTCAGGTTCATATTTTCTGCATATTAAGATGGACAAAAGTCCAGTATTCAAGGATGAACATTGTAACCCATATGGCTATGCCCAGTTACCCACATCATTTCCAGTAACATTCACTCAGTGTTTCTGCCTATAACCAACACAGCTCAAAGCTGCCGCCCACACAGAGTGACACTGCCACTCCTTCATTCAGTAGAGATTGAGTGTCGACCAGGGGTCATTGTTAGATCCTATCCCCGTTGATGGGATCCGAGAGCCACGAGGCAGCTAGGCAGGCGGCCACGCTCCACCACAGCTGTCTGCACGCCAACCAGCTGCTGTTGCCTCGCCATCACCATCATTACCCATCCTATGAGATGCTCCCGCTAATCCTCCATATATCTCTCTCTCCCTCAATCCCTGTATCTCTATCTCTCCCGCTCCGCTCCTCATTGAGCCAAACACATTGTTGTTGTTTGTCCATCTTTCCACCATCCCTTAATAATATGTAGCCAATGGTTGGTTAGTTGGTGGGTTGGTTGGGTTGGTTGGGTTGGTTGGGTTGGTTGGGTTGGTTGGGTTGGTTGGTTGGTTGGTTAGTTGGTTGTTTGCTTTGTCTGTGTATAGCTAAGGCCCAGGTTCTGGTTCCCAGGACTGAATAAGGAATTTGATTGTGCCATTTGACTTGGGATGGGATGAGAGAGAATAGCCTATGGTAGGCTAGGCCTATGCAGAGAATATGACAGCAGCAATTAATATGGTACAAGATATTCAACCCTATCCCATTACGCAACTTGGATCACATCTTAATCTGCACAACCATAAACCCACCAAATTTCCCTTGACAAAGAATAATAGTTTATAGCATAGTAGTCCCTTGCAAAAGTATTCAGACCCCTTGGATTTCTTCACATTTTATTGTGTTACATAGTGGGATTCATTTTTTTCTCAACAATCTACACAAAATAACATTACAAAAATGTAATAACTAAAATATAGTCGTTGCATAAGTTTTGAGTCAATACATGTTAGAAACACCTTTGGCATCAATTACAGCTTAGAGTCAGTCTTCTTGGGTAAGTCCAGTGGTGTAGCAGAGGGTATATGCAGGTATAAGCCATATACCCACTTTCTTTTGTGGGCATTGCGTATACTCACTTATTAAGCCCCACGATGCGTATCAAAGTAGTATAGTGGAGATATAAGACATATCAATTAATAAGGCTGATGGAACAGATCAGAATGTTTAGCTTAAAAATGTTGACATTTCACATTTTAAGTGCAGCAATGTGCACATGGCAGTAGGCCTACGCGCAAATGTTCCAAAATACAATTTGAAAAAACATTCTAAAATGCGCAACACACATGCTAGAGGTTTCATGGACAGAGATTGAAATATCCATTAGAAATGTAGAAAGAGAGGAGATCTAAAGATGCTACAACGATCATGGGTTGCTAATATGACTAGGATAATGCCTTTTGCTGCTAGACAATGAAAAGTTGATTTGAGTCTTTACTAAATAATTGCTTCCACCTTTCTATGGTGGAATTTTGTCTATAGGTGACTTTAAAGCAAGGTAAGACATTAAGTAAAAGGAAAAATATAGCGATGCTAATGATAGGCCTAACCGTCTTCTGGTAGATGGAAAGTCTTTCCCAAAAACCTTCTCAATTAAATGTTAACTAGCTACAAAGTAGCCTATGCCTACCTGGCAGAAAGATTTTGTGATTATTTGCATCAATCCAGTGGCCATTTGTTTTACAAACTCCATCTCATGTGCGTTATAGAAAGAACCAAACAACAGTGCTAGGTTCCTGAAAGGGAGACCACTCTTTAAGTCTTATTTTTCCCAGACCTAAAAAGTGGTCTCCTGATGTGGTTTAAGCATTGTTGTGGACTTAGAAATACAACAAAATTGGATGTTCTATGTAAAAAAAAACGTGCTTTGAGTGTAAAAACCTGGGAAAATGTAAAAAAAATCTGAAACCTGTGAATTTCTGAATCAGTTGACATCCTAATTTATCTATTTCAATAGTAGGCTGGCACGCCCTGATCTGTTTCACCTGTCTTTGTGATTGTCTCCACCCCCCTCCAGGTGTCGCCCATCTTCACCATTATCCCCTGTGTTGTTATACCTTGAACCCGCCCGCCTGACCACTCTGCCTGCCCCTGACCCCGCCTACCGTCCTGTACCTTCGCCTCTGTTGCTGTAATAAATATTAATAATTCGACACGGTCTTCATTTGGGTCTTACCTGATCCTAAAAGCAAGAACTGGCCATGACTGACCCAGCAGACCCGTGCCAGCTGCGCGACGCCATCTCCTCCCAAGGAGCCACTATCGGGAGGCACGAGGAACTGCTTCGTAGCCTTATGGAGGTGGTCCAAACTTTGGTTGATAGCCATGACCGGGCATTGGACGGTTTGCTGGAGCAATTCCTCGGGTTGTCTGGGAGGCAGCCTAGCACGGTGGTAACCCCACAGCTCCTCAGTAACCCCACTGCTAACAGTGCCGTCTCATCGGCCACTCCACCTTCTCGGTGGAGAGTCGAGCACCTGTCGGGCATTTCTAGCTCAGTGTGCCCTCATTTTCGAGCTTCAGCCCTCCTCCTTCCCCTCGGATCGCTCCAAGATAGCCTATCTCATCACGCTGATGTCCGGGAGGGCTCTCACCTGGGCTACTGCTGTATGGGAACAGCAGCCGGCCATATGTGTTAGTATGGAGGGATTCAGACTAACCGTTCTCCGGGAGAGAAGCTACCCGGAGGCTAATCCAGCTTCGGCAGGGCTTCTGCAGTGTAGCTTACAATACGGTGGAATTCCGCAAGTTGGCAGCGGAGAGTGTTTGGAACCAGGAAGCACTGTTTGATATGTTCCTGCACGCGTCTCGGGGGAGGTCAAAGACGAACTTGCTGCCCGGGAGTTACCAGGGATCTCAATTCCCTTATCGCTTTGACCATCCGAATCGATGGGCGACTAAGGGAACGATGGAGGATGAGGAGATTAGATTTTACTCGCACGCCCAAGGATCCCACCTTGCCTCCGAGTCAACTTGGAAGCTCCCGACGGTCTCGTTGCCAAGAGGACCAATGATTCCCGACTTGCCCCGAGGGCTGCCCGAAGACGGCCGACTCACTGCTTCCTGAGCCTATGCCACTAAGCAGAGCTGGGTTGTCGCCAGGGGAACGGAAATACAAGATCAACACGAAGAGTTGTCTGTATTGCGGGACTCTTGGTCATTTTGTGTCCTCTTGTCCTCTAAAGAAGCCAGGCTCACCGGTAGGAGCAAGGACTCTGGTGGGCCATATGGAGAACATTCCTGCTTCCCCTGCTCACACCCATTTTCATGCCATTCTACTGTGGGGAGACCAATCCAAATCTCTCCGGATTCTCATTGACTCTGGGGCCGACGAGAGTTTTTTGGACGCTACCCTGCCATTCCCATGGACGTTAGAGAGCTGGACGGGCGCTCTATAGGCCGAGTCACCCACAACACCACTCCCATCCACCTACGTGTGTCAGGGAACCACAGCGAGGCTATCCAGTTTCCTGCTCATCAAGTCCCTTCTGATTCCTGTGGTATTGGGATTCTCCTGGCTCCATCCACACAATCACCTCATTAACTGGTCTACTGGTGCCATCGTGGACTGGAGCCCGTTTTGCCACACTTATTGCCTGAAGTCAGCACAACCTGCCCCGGGACGTCTTCCTGGGGGCTCTGAACGTGCCCCGGACCTCTCCGCCAGTCCCGCGGAGTACCAGGACCTCTAGGAGGTGTTCAGCAAGGCCCGGGCGACGTCGCATCCACCGCATCGACCCTATGACTGCGGGATTGACCTTCTTCCTAGCACCACGCTTCCCCCGAGGACGTCTGTACTCTATCGGGACCGGAGACCAAGGTTATGGATACCTACATTGGGGACTCCCTAGCTGCTGGATCTATCCATTCCTCTTCCTCTCCCTCTGGCGCAGGCTTCTTCTTCATGGAGAAAAAGGACAAGACCTTGCACCCGTGCATTGACTACCGGGGACTCAACGACATTATGGTTAAGAACCGTTACCCGCTACCACTCATCTCCTCGGCCTTCGAGCCGCGCCAGGGGGCCACTGTGTTTTCCAAGCTGGATCTACGGAACGCCTACCATCTGGTGCGGATATGAGAGGGGGACGAGTGGAAGACCGCCTTCAACACGGCCAGTGGCCACTACGAGTATCTGGTCATGCCCTTTGGCCTCACCATGCCCCTGCTGTGTTCCAGGCTCTGGTGAATGATGTTCTCCGCGACATGTTGAGCCAGTTCATCTTCGTCTACATTGATGACATCCTCATCTTCTCTTGCTCTCCTCAAGAACACTTGCTCCACGTCCGGCAGGTCCTTCAACGCCTTCTGGAGAATCAGCTGTTTGTGAAGGCAGAGAAGTGCGAGTTCCATCGCTCCACCACCCCCTTTCTGGGTTACATCATCTCTGCTGGGAGTGTCCAGATGCCGGGAAGGTGAGAGCAGTGATGAAATGGCCTCAGTCTACGACCAGGGTGCAGCTGCAACGTTTTCTGGGATTAACCAATTTCTATCGCAGCTTTATCCGGGGTTACAGCACCCTGGCTTCCCCACTGTCAGCACTCACCTCGCCCGAGGTTCCATTCACGTGGTTCCCAGCTGCTGACCGGGCATTCCGGGACCTCAAACATTGCTTCACCACAGCTCCCATCCTGGTTCATCTGGACCCATCTCATCAGTTCGTGGTGTAGGCCATGCTTCGGATGTCGAAGTTGGGGCTGTCCTGTCCCAGGGTTCTGCCCTTGACCTCAAGCTACATCCCTGCGCCTTCTTCCCCCATCGCCTCAACGCCACGGAAATGAACTACGATGTGGGGAATCGGGAGCTTCTCACGGTGAAGACGGCATTGGAGGAATGGAGGCACTGGCTGGAGGGGGTGGAACATCCGTTCATCATGTGGACTGACCACAAGAACCTGGAGTATCTCCGCACCGCCAAGCGCCTCAACTCCAGGCAAGCCAGATGGGCCCCGTTGTTCACACGGTTCAACTTCTCCCTCTCGTACCGGCCGGGATCCAAGAATGTCAAGCCGGATGCACTGTCCCGCCACTAAGGCCCACGACTACTACCCCGGAACCCGAGACCACCCGGTTAGCCCTCCTCAAGACCACCTCCAGGTATTGACGACAAGCGGATTGCCATCGGACCCCGGCTCCCCGGTATCGTCTCGGGCAGAAGGTATGGCTCTCCACCCGGGATCTGCCCCTCCGGGTGGAGTCTCGCAAACTGTCCCCCCGGTTTATCGGCCTTTCCCAATCTCCAAGGTCATTAGCCCCTCTGATGTTCGTCTTCTGTTGCCCTGTACCCTTCATATACACCCCACCTTTCATGTGTCCCGTATCAAGCCTGTGACTCACAGTCCCTTGTCTTCTATTTCCAGGCCCACCCCTCCTCCCCGTGTCACCGATGGCCGTCCGGCATACACGGTGAGACACCTCCTGAGGGTTTGATCATGGGGCAAGGGTTTCCAGTACCTGGTTGACAGGGAGGGTTATGGCCCGGAGGAGAGGTGCTGGGTCCCCGCTAAAGGCATCCTGGACCCAGCCCTCATTGCCGAATTTCACCGCCAGCACCCCGGTGCACCAGGTGGAAACCCTAGAGGAACCCCTGTCTTTTCCCAGGCTCTCTTTTTCTCGCCCTCCTGGTTTTTGACCCTTGCCTGTCTTGACCTTGAACCCACCCGCCTGACCACTCTGCCTGCCCCTGAGCCTGCCTGCCGTCCTGTACTTTTATTATTAGCCTACTTTTACAGTACAGCTTGGGTTGGCCTGACTGTGAAAGACCAATATGGGATTTATCATTTTAGGAGCAGAGCCTATGTCACTGTTTGTCATAGAATTTTTCAAACAGGGCGCCTTTCCCTCGCCACAGGGACCGTTTGGGAAATGTTTGTCAAAATTAGAGTATGCCCACTTCCACAATTAGAGTATACCTACTTCTCAGGCACCACTAAACCACTGGTAAGTCTATAAGAGTTTTGCACACATGGATTGTACCATATTTGCCCATTTATTCTTTAAAAAAAATATTCAAACATTTTCAAGAGGTTGGGGATCATGGCTAGACAGCAATTTCCAAGTCTTGCCATAGATTTTCAAGCAGATTTAAGTCCAAACTCTAACTTGGCCACTCAGTAACATTCACTGTCTTCTTGGTAAGGAACTTCAGTGTAGATTTGGTCTTGTGTTGTAGGCTATTGTCCTGCGGAAAGGTGAATTCCTTTCCCAGTCTCTGGTGTAAAGCAGACTGATGTCAGTTTTCCTCTTGGATTTTCCCTGTGTTTAGCTCCATCCCATTACTTTTTATCCTTAAACTCACCAGTATTTGCAGATATTAACCATACCCGTACCATGATGCAGCCACCACCTTGCTAAGAAAATTTCAAGCTATGCTTGAAATGTAATACTTGAATGAATTACTTTACAGTTGTTGTATGTATGGGGGACAGAGGAAGGGTTAGTCCACGTAACTTATGTGATTTGTTAAGCCACATTTTACTCTTGAAATAATTTAGGCTTACCTAAACAAAGGGGCTGAATATATAACGACTGTATTTTGGTTCAGAATGTTTTATTTATGGTAAAAAAAAAAAAAATCTCCCACTTTGACACTACAGAGTATTTTGTGTAGAATGTTGACAAAATATGACAAATGAATGCATTTTTATCCCAGTATAAAATGTGAAGAAATCTAAGGGGTCTGAACACGCAAGGCACTGTATGATGATAACAAATATTGCAGTGAGATCGAATGAGAGGATGGGCGCTGGACCATCTCGTTCATGGTCGCCCATCCTCCCTCTCACCCGCTGTACAAAGCAATGGGAAAAGCATAGGATGTTGTTCTTCTGACTTGTAAAAAAATATAGAACGGATAATAATTTCGACGTTCCATGCATCTTGAAACATGCATCAAATACAATGTTGCTATGTCATCTGGTCATGTTATGTGATAATGTAGCCAGATAAATAACAGCAACCCTCGTCCACACGCAATGTTCTGCCACTCGAGCACAGGAGAGTGCATTGTCATTTATTATGAACCACCGCGAAGCAATAGCAGGCCATGTATCTTACCTCAACGCTGAACTGGCGAAGCTCTTCTCCGGACGCGGCGCATAAAATCCACAGCAAGAAATGCAAGCAGAACGCTGTTGCGTAAAGACAATCCAATGGTTTTCTTTTAGAGGAGGATACTAAGGTCATAATGACCCGTTTTTCCCAAATGGGTTATTAGGAAAAACCGCACGTCGTCTGATTTTATTCGTGCGTCAAATGAAGAAAACCATCGGGCGAGCTGTCAAAGCCAAATTCCGAGACGTGCATAAAAGGACGGCCGCGGTGGTTTTGTCAACCGGATAAAGTAAACCCAGATGACATGTATTATCTTCTCATGTTAAGCTGTGATAGAATTCGGCATGTTAGCTCCACCGCCCCAGTCACTATTATTTACATAGCTGATTTAGTTTATCCAGCGGCATCAATGGCCATGTACAGTAAGCATACCCCCCGAGTCTACGCCTGCGCTATGATGTCTCCAGCAGCGCAACACTCCCCTTGACGGCGTAAAGACCAACGTCATTTAATGTACCCTGGTACAAAATTCTTTATGTACTGTGAGAATAGAAATAGCCCGAGACAGATAGAGCAATCATCCTTCAATATGCACCGATATCATTCAAGTATACACTATTAAACGGTTATAACAATGTCATGTAATAAGGGGCATATTAACAGTATTAATCATATGGCCTATTCATGAAGATAACATATGATATTCAGTGAGAAGAATGTCCCTTGCGGGTGTCGAACCTTTATCTCCCAGCTAAAGACGTGGGGTCATAACATGCCTACTTAGGCAAGGCTCATCACACTATCCCCTCCAGTCGGGAGAGCGTGTCCCCACGCTGCACTTTACCAAGTACTTCACGATTCACTATACCAAGTACCTCGCGTGTGCACTCCTCTCCAATGGCCCCCAAGGCACCATCCCACTCCTGCCACCAACGTAGCGATCGTTGCGAACGGCGACAGTGTAACGCCCATTGCCAGTCTCAAACACGGGTCTCCTAGCCCGTAGACCTTAAATGTTAACCCATTTGGAGGGGATCGTAAATCGTAACAGGCCTAGCTAGTCAATGTTCGTTACAGGCCTACCCTAACCCTGCTGTTGGCTAAAGAAGACAACACCACTCCAGGAAATACTAAATTAGCAGGTTCATGGTGATTGGTGAATTAATGCATGGAGACAAGAAACCTCAGCTGAGTACCAAGCTCAGGTTCTGCACGAGACAGAGACTGTACTTTAACCACAAGGTGGCAGTGTTCTATTGAGAAACAGGTTCCCAACTACTACTCAAATGGGGTCAAGAGAAATACACTGAGACAAGCCAAACATATCTTAATTAAATCATTATATGGTGTACAATATCCCCACCCTACTCATTAGATATTAACGATTAAAGAGGCCTTTAATCCAATAGGAAACCCTTTCAAAAGTGGTACACTAGTCATGTCCTGTTTCAATCCTTAAAAGGAAAATACTGCACAGTACAAAATGCCCTTCATATAGTACATACAGTTGAAGTCGGAAGTTTACATATACTTAGGTTGGAGTCATTAAAACTCATTTTTCAACCACTCCACAAATTTCTTGTTAACAAACTATAGTTTTGGCAAGTCGGTTAGGACACCTACTTTGTGCATGACACAAATCATTTTTCCAACAATTGCTTACAGACAGATTATTTCACTTATAATTCACTGTATCACAATTCCAGTGGGTCAGAAGTTTACATACACTAAGTTGACTGTGCCTTTAAACAGCTTTGAAAATTCCAGAAAATTATGTCATGGCTTTAGAAGCTTCTGTTAGGCTAATTGACCAAATTTGAGTCAATTGGAGGTGTACCTGTGCATGTATTTCCAGGCCTACCTTCAAACTCAGTGCCTCTTTGCTTGACATCATGGGAAAATCAAAAGAAACCAGCCAAGACCTCAGAAAAAAATTGTAGACCTCCACAAGTCTGGTTCATCCTTGGGAGCAATTTCCAAACGAAGATATCACATTCATCTGTACAAACAATAGTACGCAAGTATAAACACCATGGGACCATGCAGCCGTCATACCGCTCAGGAAGAAGACGCGTTCTGTCTCCTAGAGATGAACATACTTTGGTGCGAAAAGTGCAAATCAATCCCAGAACAACAGCAAAGGACCTTGTGAAGATGCTGGAGGAAACAGGTACAGAAGTATCTTTATCCACTATAAAACAAGTCATATGTCGACATAACCTGAAAGGCCGCTCAGCAAGGAAGAAGTCACTGCTCCAAAACCGCCATAAAAAAAGCCAGACTACGGTTTGCAACTTTACATGGGGACAAAGATCGTACTTTTTGGAGAAATATCCTCTGGTCTGATGAAACAAAAATAGAACTGTTTGGCCATAATGACCATTGTTATGCTTGGAGGAAAAAGAGGGAGGCTTGCAAGCCAAAGAACACCATCCCAACCATGAAGCACGGGGATGGCAGCATCATGTTGTGGGGGTGCCTTGCTGCAGGAGGGACTGGTGCACTTCACAAAATAGATGGCATCATGAGGCAAGAAAATTATGTGGATATATTGAAGCAACATCTGAAAACATCAGTCAGGAAGTTAAAGCTTGGTCACAAATGGGTCTTCCAAATGCACAATGACCCCAAGCATACTTTCAAAATTGTGACAAAATGGCTTAAGGACAACAAAGTCAAGGTATTGGAATGGCCATCACAAAGCCCTGACCTCAATCCTATAGAACATTTGTGGGCAGAACTGAAAAAGCATGTGCGAGCAAGGAGGCCTACAAATCTGACTCAGTTACACCAGCTCTGTCAGGAGGAATGGGCCAAAATTCACCCAACTTATTGTGGGAAGCTTGTGGAAGGCTACCCGAAACATTTGACCCAAGTTAAACAATTTAAATGGCAATGCTACGAAATACTAATTCAGTGTATGTAAACTTCTGAACCATTGGGAATGTGATGAAAGGAAGCTGAAAAAGCTGAAAAAAATCATTCTCTCTATTATTCTGACATTTCACATTCTTAAAATTAAGTGGTGATCCTGACTGATCTAGACAGGAAATTTGTGTTTGGCTAAGGTGTATGTAAACTTCCGACTTCAACTGTATTTCTCTCTCGCTGTCTCTCTTTCTGGCCTACACACAAACACTTCATAGGTTCCGTATATATTAAAAAGTAAATGAAGCCATAGAAAAAGACAAATAAACAGACTCTGTTTAGATGCTTCCTAGTGTTCATAGAACATTTCTGATGGTGGTCGGGTGAATGTTTAGATACTCCAATAGCAGTCTATTTTAAACCAACACACTCCATGGAACATCACCCCAAATCTTTTACACCTTTTCATGATGAAATGCGATTGATTACTCACAATACTATATGATGGACATTCTGTACTGTGCCGTATTTAAGGGTTGAAACAGGACATGACTAGTGTACCACTTTTGAAAGGGATTCCTATTGGATTAAAGTTAGCAGGTTCATTAATTTACTCTGAATGTTTATTGAATAACCCAATGGGCTGCTATGGAGACCACATGCTCTAACAAGAGCTGCATTGGCCTGGGGAGATCGTTGGGAAAGGGTAAAACCACCACCATGCAATGGAACATGTACAGTACTGTGCAAGTCTAGTTTCACCGTCTCAGCACAAAAGTGTGCACACGCCAGAGTACCTGCATATTCTATACCATTAACTATCCACCACAAAACACTGTTGTTGCCATTAACAGTAGCGGAATCTACCAGTAAAATATTGCTCATCTTGTGAAATAAGTCCCCATTGCGCATTCAAATATTAGCTAGCCTTAGCTGTGTGAACACAATGGAAACGCCTTGAGGAAAGCAGATGCTTTAGAGATATCAGGTGGTGCACTGTAATCTCTGCAGCTCTGCTAATTACCTCCTCATTCATTGGCATTAGGCTGTTTGTTCACCATGCCTGGAGCCATCTTATATCACTGTATCGTTGACACAGCCTGGTTAAACCAGACTGAATGATGCCCTCAGCATTTGTGAATGAACCATTTGAGTATTCAGTCTGGCTTCACCAGGCTACCACTGACAACAAGATTCAGTTAACACTTTCAGCACTTCAAGTCTGCTGTGTTTGCACACTACATTTTAGTGTTATCCTACAGTTCTGAAAAGAAAAGGGCCCAAGGCTGGAACAACAAAACCTAAAGGTAGGAACAAGAAAACCTAGAGGTAGGAACAAGAACTGCCATCTTCTTGTAATGCTCATACAAACCAATGGAATGGGCGTAACCCAATGTACCTCTCCCCCTGTATACTGGTCATAAAAAATATTCACGCAAGTAGACAGCTGATTTGCCAGCTCATCCTCCTCTAGGCCACTGATTGGCCAGCTCATCCTCCTATTGTCCAGCTCATCATCCTCTAGACTGCTGATTGGCCAGCTCATCCTCCTCTAGACCGCTTATTGGCCAGCTCATCCTCTAGACCGCTGATTGTCCAGCTCATCCTCCTCTAGACCATTGATTGGTAGCTCATCCTCCTCTAGACCGCTGATTGGCCAGCTTATCCTCCTCTAGACCACTGATTGGACAGCTCATCCTCCTAATTACAATATGAGTGAAATAGTTTTCCTTAAAAAAATGGTTAGCAGCTTTTATGTGTTGGAATGGTATGGGCGTAACCCAATGTACCTCTCCCCCTGTATACTGGTCATAAAACATATTCACGCAAGTAGACAGCTGATTTGCCAGCTCATCCTCCTCTAGACTGCTGATTGGCCAGCTCATCCTCCTCTAGACCGCTGATTGTCCAGCTCATCCTCTAGACCGCTGATTGGCCAGCTCATCCTCCTCTAGACTGCTGATTGGCCAGCTCATCCTCCTTTAGACCACTGATTGGCCAGCTCATCCTCCTCTAGACCACTGATTGGCCAGCTCATCTTCCTATTGTCCAGCTCATCCTCCTCTAGACCGCTGATTGGCCAGCTCATCCTCCTCTAGACCACTGATTGTCCAGCTCATCCTCCTCTAGACCGTTGATTGTCCAGCTCATCCTCCTCTAGACCGCTGATTGTCCAGCTCATCTTCCTCTAGACGGCTGATTGGCCAGCTCATCCTCCTATTGTCCAGCTCATCCTCCTCTAGACCGCTGATTGTCCAGCTCATCCTCCTCTAGACCGCTGATTGGCCAGCTCATCCTCCTCTAGACCACTGATGGGCCAGCTCATCCTCCTCTAGACCGCTGATGGGCCAGCTCATCCTCCTCTAGACCGCTGATTGGCCAGCTCATCCTCCTCTAGACCGCTGATTGTCCAGCTCATCCTCCTCTCGACCGCTGATTGGCCAGCTCATCCTCCTCTCGACCGCTGATTTGCCAGCTCATCCTCCTCTCGACCGCTGACTGTCCAGCTCATCCTCCTCTAGACCGCTGATTGTCCAGCTCATGCTCCTCTAGACCGCTGATTGGCCAGCTCATCCTCCTATTTTCCAGCTCATCCTCCTCTAGACCACTGATGGGCCAGCTCATCCTCCTCTAGACCACTGATGGGCCAGCTCATCCTCCTCTAGACCGCTGATGGGCCAGCTCATCCTCCTCTAGACCGCTGATGGGCCAGCTCATCCTCCTCTAGACCGCTGATTGGCCAGCTCATCCTCCTCTAGACCGCTGATTGGCCAGCACATCCTCCTATTGTCCAGCTCATCCTCCTCTAGACCGCTGATTGTCCAGCTCATCCTTCTCTAGACTGCATATTGGCCAGCTCATCCTCCTATTGTCAAGCTCATCCTCCTCTAGACTGATGATTGTCCAGCTCATCAATCAATTTTCAATCAATTTTATTTTATATAGCCCTTCGTACATCAGATAATATCTCGAAGTGCTGTACAGAAACCCAGCCTAAAACCCCAAACAGCTAGAATGCAGGTGTAGAAGCACGGTGGCTAGGAAAAACTCCCTAGAAAGGCCAAAACCTAGGAAGAAACCTAGAGAGGAACCAGGCTATGAGGGGTGGCCAGTCCTCTTCTGGCTGTGCCGGGTGGAGATTATAACAGAACTATGCCAAGATGTTCAAAAATGTTCATAAGTGACAAGCATGGTCAAATAATAATCATGAATAATTTTCAGTTGGCTTTTCATAGCTGATCATTAAGAGTTGAAAAACAACAGGTCTGGGACAGGTGGCGGTTCCATAACCGCAGGCAGAACAGCTGAAACTGGAATAGCAGCAAGGCCAGGCGGACTGGGGACAGCAAGGAGTCACCACGGGCGGCAGTCCCGACGCATGGTCGTAGGGCCCAGGTCCTCCGAGAGAAAGAAAGAGAGAAGGAGAAAATTAGAGAGAGCCAAGATTTTCAAAATGTTCATAAATGACAAGCATGGTCAAATAATAATCAGGAATAAATCTCAGTTGGCTTTTCATAGCCGATCATTAAGAGTTGAAAACAGCAGGTCTGGGACAGGTAGGGGTTCCATAACCGCAGGCAGAAGAGTTGAAACTGGAATAGCAGCAAGGCCAGGCGGACTGGGGGCAGCAAGGAGTCACCACGGCCGGTAGTCCCGACGTATGGTCCTAGGGCTCAGGTCCTCCGAGAGAAAGAGAGAAGGAGAAAATTAGAGAGAGCCAAGATTTTCAAAATGTTCATAAATGACAAACATGGTCAAATAATAATCAGGAATAAATCTCAGTTGGCTTTTCATAGCCGATCATTAAGAGTTGAAAACAGCAGGTCTGGGACAGGTAGGGGTTCCATAACCGCAGGCAGAAGAGTTGAAACTGGAATAGCAGCAAGGCCAGGCGGACTGGGGGCAGCAAGGAGTCACCACGGCCGGTAGTCCCGACGTATGGTCCTAGGGCTCAGGTCCTCCGAGAGAAAGAGAGAAGGAGAAAATTAGAGAGAGCCAAGATTTTCAAAATGTTCATAAATGACAAACATGGTCAAATAATAATCAGGAATAAATCTCAGTTGGCTTTTCATAGCCGATCATTAAGAGTTGAAAACAGCAGGTCTGGGACAGGTAGGGGTTTCGTAACTGCACGCAGAAACAGTTGAAACTGGAATAGCAGCAAGGCCGGGCGGACTGGGGACAGCAAAGTGTCAGCATGCCCGGTAGTCCTGACGTATGGTCCTAGGGCTCAGGTTCCTCCTCCTCTCGACCGCTGATTGGCCAGCTCATCCTCCTCTCGACCGCTGATTGGCCAGCTCATCCTCCTCTCGACCGCTGATTGTCCATCTCATCCTCCTCTAGACATCTGATTGTCCAGCTCATCCTCCTCTAGACCGCTGATTGTCCAGCTCTTCCTCCTCTAGACCGCTGATTGTCCAGCTCATGCTCCTCTAGACCGCTGATTGGCCAGCTCATCCTCCTATTGTCCAGCTCAGCCTCCTCTTGACTGTTGATTGGCCAGCTCATCCTCCTCTCGACCGCTGATTGGCCAGCTCATCCTCTAGACCGCTGATTGGCCCGCTCATCCTCCTCTAGGCCGCTGATTGTCCAGCTCATCCTCCTCTAGACCGCTGATTGGCCAGCTCATCCTCCTCTAGTCCGCTGATTGTCCAGCTCATCCTCCTCTAGACCGCTGATTGTCCAGCTCATCCTCCTCTAGACCGCTGATTGTCCAGCTCATCCTCCTCTAGACTGCTGATTGGCCAGCTCATCCTCCTATTGTCCAGCTCATCCTCCTCTAGACTGATGATTGTCTCGCTCATCCTCCTCTCGACCGCTGATTGGCCAGCTCATCCTCCTCTCGACCGCTGATTGGCCAGCTCATCCTCCTCTCGACCGCTGATTGGCCAGCTCATCCTCCTCTAGACATCTGATTGTCCAGCTCATCCTCCTCTAGACCACTGATTGTCTAGCTCTTCCTCCTCTAGACCGCTGATTGTCCAGCTCATGCTCCTCTAGACCGCTGATTGGCCAGCTCATCCTCCTATTGTCCAGCTCAGCCTCCTCTTGACTGCTGATTGGCCAGCTCATCCTCCTCTCGACCGCTGATTGGCCAGCTCATCCTCTAGACCGCTGATTGGCCCGCTCATCCTCCTCTAGGCCGCTGATTGTCCAGCTCATCCTCCTCTAGACCGCTGATTGGCCAGCTCATCCTCCTCTAGTCCGCTGATTGTCCAGCTCATCCTCCTCTAGACCGCTGATTGTCCAGCTCATCCTCCTCTAGACCGCTGATTGTCCAGCTCATCCTCCTCTAGACTGCTGATTGGCCAGCTCATCCTCCTATTGTCCAGCTCATCCTCCTCTAGACCGCTGATTGTCCAGCTCATCCTTCTCTAGACCGCTGATTGGCCAGCTCATCCTCCTCTAGACTGCTGATTGTCCAGCTCATCCTCCTCTAGACCGCTGATTGTCCAGCTCATCCTCCTCTAGACCGCTGATTGTTCAGCTCATCCTCTTCTAGACCGCTGATTGTCCAGCTCATCCTTCTCTAGACTGCTTATTGGCCAGTCCATCCTCCTCTAGACTGCTGATTGGCCAGCTCATCCTCCTCTTGACCGCTGATTGGCCAGCTCATCCTCCTCTCGACCGCTGATTGTCCAGCTCATCCTCCTCTAGACCTCTGATTGTCCAGCTCATCCTCCTCTAGACCGCTGATTGTCCAGCTCTTCCTCCTCTAGACCGCTGATTGTCCAGCTCATGCTCCTCTAGACCGCTGATTGTCCAGCTCAGCCTCCTCTTGACTGCTGATTGGCCAGCTCATCCTCCTCTCGACCGCTGATTGGCCAGCTCATCCTCTAGACCGCTGATTGGCCCGCTCATCCTCCTCTAGGCCGCTGATTGTCCAGCTCATCCTCCTCTAGACCGCTGATTGGCCAGCTCATCCTCCTCTAGTCCGCTGATTGTCCAGCTCATCCTCCTCTAGACCGCTGATTGTCCAGCTCATCCTCCTCTAGACCGCTGATTGTCCAGCTCATCCTCCTCTAGACTGCTGATTGGCCAGCTCATCCTCCTATTGTCCAGCTCATCCTCCTCTAGACCGCTGATTGTCCAGCTCATCCTCCTCTAGACCGCTGATTGTCCAGCTCATCCTCCTCTAGACCGCTGATTGTTCAGCTCATCCTCTTCTAGACCGCTGATTGTCCAGCTCATCCTTCTCTAGACTGCTTACTGGCCAGCTCATCCTCCTATTTTCTAGTTCATACTCCTCGACTGCTGATTGGCCAGCTCATCCTCCTCTCGACCGCTGATTGGCCAGCTCATCCTCCTCTCGACCGCTGATTGGCCAGCTCATCCTCCTCTCGACCGATGATTGTCCAGCTCATCCTCCTCTAGACCTCTGATTGTCCAGCTCATCCTCCTCTAGACTGCTGATTGTCCAGCTCATCCTCCTCTAGACCGCTGATTGTCCAGCTCATGCTCCTCTAGACCGCTGATTGGCCAGCTCATCCTCCTATTGTCCAGCTCATCCTCCTCTAGACTGCTGATTGGCCAGCTCATCCTCCTCTCGACAGCTGATTGGCCAGCTCATCCTCTAGACCGCTGATTGTCCCGCTCATCCTCCTCTAGGCTGCTGATTGTCCAGCTCATCCTCCTCTAGACCGCTGATTGGCCAGCTCATCCTCCTCTAGACCGCTGATTGGCCAGCTCATCCTCCTCTAGACTGCTGATTGTCCAGCTCATCCTCCTCTAGACCGCTGATTGTCCAGCTCATCCTCCTCTAGACTGCTGATTGGCCAGCTCATCCTCCTATTGTCCAGCTCATCCTCCTCTAGACCTCTGATTGTCCAGCTCATCCTCCTCTAGACCGCTGATTGGCCAGCTCATCCTCCTCTCGACCACTGATTGTCCAGCTCATCCTCCTCTAGAACGCTGATTGTCCAGCTCATCCTCCTCTAGACCGCTGATTGTCCAGCTCATCCTCTAGACTCCTGATTGGCCAGCGCATCCTCCTCTAGACTGCTGATTGGCCATCTCATCCTCAGGAGTATTTTATTTTGTATTGTTTTTGTTATGGACCCCCATCAGTTCCTGCCAAGGCAGCAGCTACTCCTCCTGGGGTCCAGCAATATTAAGACAATTTACATACAGTTAAAACCATACACTTCACAACACATCATTACACATTACAACATATCTACAATACAAAATCCTTACGTACGTGTGTGCAGAGTGCGTGTGTTAGCATATGTGTGTGTGTTTGTGCACCTCTTCACAATCCACACTGTTCCATAAGGTGTAGTTTTATAATTTTTTAAAATCTGATTTGACTGCTTGCATGAGTTACTTGATGTGGAATAAAGTTATAGTAGTCATGGCTCTATGTAGTACTGTACATTTCCCATAGTCTGTTCTGGGCTCGGAGACTGTGAAGACACCTCTGGTGGCATGTCTTGTGGGGTATGCATCGGTGTCTGAGCTGTGTGCTAGTCATTTAAACAGACAGCTCGGTGCGTTCAACAATTAAGCTTTATTTAACCAGGTAAGCCAGTTGGGAACAAGTTCTCATTTACAACAAAGTAGTGCGACAAAAACAACAACACAGAGTTGCGTAGAGGTGGATCAGAGAATCACCAGCAGCAAGAGCGACATCATTCATATATACAGAGAAAAGAGTCGGCCTGAGAATTGAACCCTGTGGCACCCCCACAGAGACTGCCAGAGGTCTGGACAACAGGCCCGCCGATTTGACACACTGAACTCTATCTGAGAAGTAGTTGGTGAACCAGGCGAGGCAGTAAGTTGCTGTGGGGGGTGCAGAGCTGTTGGCCGGGGTAGGGGTAGCCAGGTGGAAAGCATGGTCAGTTTTCAGCTCCCACTATGAGGCCAGGATCTCTTTTCTTCCTGTATGTTTAAATGTTCTCAAAAACACATGCTATTGCCTCAATAAAGTATTGACTCAGGGGTGTGAATACTTATGTAAATGAGATATTTCTATATTTCATTTTCAATAAATTTGCAAAAATTGTCATTGTGGGGTATTGTGTGTAGATAGGCAAGATTTTTATTGTATTCAATACATTTTGAATTCCAGGGTCCAGGGTTACACCAAGCAGTTTACTCTCCTCAACTTGCTCAATTTCCACATTATTCATTACAAGATTTAGTTGAGGTTTAGGGTTTAGTGAATGATTTGTCCCAAAAATGTTGGAGAGGCTTCCATTAAAGAACACCTTTTATGTTCTATTAGACAGGTAACTCTTGATCCACAATATAACAGTGGATGTAAAGCCATAACACGTACGCTTTTCCAGCAGCTGATTATGATCAACGATGTCAAAAGCTGCACTGAAGTCAAACAAAACAGCTCCCACAATCTTCTTATTATCAATTTCTCTCAGCCAATCATCAGTCATTTGTGTAAGTGCCATACACATTTAATGCCCTTCCCTATAAGCGTGCTGAAAGTCTGTTGTTCATTTGTTTACTGTGAAATAGCATTGTATCTGGTCAAACACCATTTTTCCCAAAAGTCTACTAAGGCTTGGTAACAGGATGATTGGTCGGCTGTTTGAGCCAGTAAAGGGTGCTTTGCCTTTCTTGGGTAGAGGAATGACTTTTGCTTCCCTCCAGGCCAGAGGGCACACACTTTCCTGTAGGCTGATATTGTAGAGACGGCAAGTACTGTAGGTGTGGCAATATAGTCCGCTATCATTCTCAGTAATTTTCCATCCAAGTTGTCAGACCCAGGTTGTCATTGTTGATAGACAAAACATAAATGTTCACCTCTTCCTCCTCTTCAAAATTACAATGCTTGTCTTTCCTAATTTGGTCAGTTATGCATGGATGTGTTAAGTTCAGAGTTTGTCATTGGCAGGTCATGCTAATCTTGCAAATTAAAAAAAGTATTAAAGTTGTGGCAGTATGAGTGGGTTTTGTGATGAATGAGTCATCTGATTCAATGAATGATGGAGCCGAGTTCGCCTTTTTGCCCAAAATGTAATTTAAGGTGCTCCAAAGCTTTTTTTGCTATCATCCTTTATCTTTGTTTCATAGTGCAGTTTCTTCTTCTTTTTGTTCAATAGTCACATGATTAGACACATGATTTAATTTGCCAAAAAGCTGTGCAGCCAGACTTATTTACCATTCCTTTTGTCTCATCCCTCTCAACCATACATTTTTTATATTCCTTATCAATCCACAGGAATTTATCATGCTGTTAGTGTCTTAACGACCGTTCCACAGGTGCATGTTTATTAATTGTTTTTGGTTCATTTAACACGCATTGGAAACAGTGTTTAAACCCTTCACAATGAAGATCTGTGAAGTTATTTGAAAGACAGGGTCCTGAAAAAGGGGCTTTTCTTTTTTTTTGCTGAGTTTATATTATGATCACTACATCCAATGGATGTGGATACTGTTTTATAGCAGATTTCTGGAGAATTAGTAAATACATGTGGATCATTTCATTCATGTGCTGTTTGTAAATACCCTGGTAGGTTGAGAGATAACCTGAACCAGTTTGCAGGAACTGGTTACAGTTTGAAGCTTTTTCTTGAGTGTGCAGCTTGATGAAAGCCAGTCAATATTTAGGTCACCCGGAAAATATACCTGTCACGTTCCTGACCTATTTCTGTTAGTTTGTTGAATGTGTTAGTTGGTCAGGACGTGAGTTTGGGTGGGCATTCTATGTTGTCTGTTTCTATGTTGGTTTAGGGTTGCCTGGTATGGCTCTTAATTAGAGGCAGGTGTTTGGCGTTCCTCTAATTGAGAGTCATATTTAGGTAGGTTGTTTCACAGTGTTTGTTGTGGGTGGTTGTCTCCTGTGTCAGTGTTTGTCGCACCATACGGGACTGTTCGGTTTGTTTTTGTACATCGTCATTTTGTGTAGTCTATTTTCCCTGTTCGTGCGTTCTTCGTGTTTAATGTAAGTTCGTCGTCCAGGTCTGTCTACTCCGTTTGTTGTTTTGTTAGTTATAGTGAAGTTCGTGTTTTTCGTCTTTCTGTAAATAAATTATGTGTTCACAACCCGCTGCGCCTTGGTTCCATCACTACTCCTCCTCTTCGGTTGAAGAGGAGGTGTAACGACTGACGCTCTCCTCATCCTCGGATGAGGTGAGGAGAGAAGGATCTTCAGACCAATACGCAGCATTTGGGAAATAAGCCATCTTTATTATAAATGCGACGGCAACACGAAACGAAACAAAACACTTTCCAAACTACAAAACAAGAAAACGACGTTGACGAAAACCTGAACATAAACTTACATAACTAAACATAAACTTACGTACAGGAAACAGACGACATCGAAACGAAACGAAACAAACAAACGCTACAGTCCCATGTGGTACGAACATACATACAGACACAGGAGACAATCACCCACAAACAAACAGTGAGAATGCCCTACCTAAATATGACTCTTGATTAGAGGAAAACGCAAACCACCTGCCTCTAATCAAGAGCCATACCAGGCAAACCAAAACCAACATAGAAACAAATAACATAGAATGCCCACCCAACCTCACGTCCTGACCAACTAACACACATAACAACTAACATAAATAGGTCAGGAACGTGACAGTACCCCCCCCACAAGGTGCGAACTCCGGACGCACCAGCACAAGGACTAGGGGAGGGTCTGGGTGGGCATCTAACCACGGTGGTGGCTCAGGCTCCGGGCGCGGTTCCCACCCCACCATAATCCATCCTAACTTCCTCCCTCCAAGAATGTCCACCCTCTTTTCTCTCCCACAAAATTCTCTTAATAACATACCCAATAAGGACAACACCGGGACAGAGAGATAAATCAATACAGAGGGATAGATAAGAATATAGAGGTAGATAAAGATAGAGAGGGAGATCAGGATAGAGGGGCAACTCCGGACTGAAAGGCAGCTCCGGACAGAGAGACAGCTCTGGACTGATGGGCAGTTCTGGGTATCTAGCCTTTTTAGGCTGAAGGGCAGCTCATGGCTGACTGACGAATCTCGACGCTCATGGCTGGCTGACGGCTCTCGACGCTCATGGCAGGCTGATGGCTCTCGACGCTCATGGCAGGCTGACGGCTCTCGACGCTCATGGCAGGCTGACGGCTCTCGACGCTCATGGCAGGCTGACGGCTCTCGGCGCTCTGACGGCTCTGGCTGCTCATGGCGCTCTGACGGCTCTGGCTGCTCATGGCTCTCTGACGGCTCTGGCTGCTCATGGCTCTCTGACGGCTCTGGCTGCTCATGGCTCTCTGGCGGCTCTGGCAGATCCTGTCTGGTTGGCGGCTCTGGCAGATCCTGTCTGGTTGGCGGCTCTGGCAGATCCTGTCTGGTTGGCGGCTCTGGCAGATCCTGTCTGGTTGGCGGCTCTGGCAGATCCTGTCTGGTTGGCGGCTCTGGCAGACCCTGTCTGGCTGACGGCTCTAGCGGCTCCTGTCTGGCTGACGGCTCTAGCGGCTCCTGTCTGGCTGACGGCTCTGTAGGCTCATGGCAGACGGGCGGCTTTGCAGGCTCATGGCAGACGGGCGGCTTTGCAGGCTCATGGCAGACGGATGGCTCAGACGGCGCTGGGGAGACGGATGGCTCAGATGGCGCTGGGGAGACGGATGGCTCAGATGGCGCTGGGGAGACGGATGGCTCAGATGGCGCTGGGGAGACGGATGGCTCAGATGGCGCTGGGGAGACGGATGGCTCTGGCCGGATACGGTGCACTGTAGACCTGGTGCGTGGTGCCGGAACTGGAGGCACCGTGCTAATGACAAGCACCTTCCTACTAGTGCGGGGAGCAGGGACAGGGCACACTGTACTCTCAAAGCCTACTCTATCCCTGATGCGAGGTACCGGCACTGGTGACACCGGGCTGAGGACAAGCACATCAGGATTAGTAGGGGGAGAAGATACAGTGTGTTCAGGGCTCTGGAGACGCACAGGTGGCTTAGTGCGTGGTGCCGGAACTGGAGGCACCGGGCTAGATACACGCACTACAGGGAGAGTGCGTGGAGGAGGAACAGGGCTCAGGATACGCACTGGTAGCCTAGTGCGTAGTGTAGACACTGTAGGTACTAGGCTGGGGCGGGGAGGTGGTGCCGGAAATACCGGACCGTGGAGGCGTACTGGCACTCTTGAGCATTGAGCCTGCCCAACCTTACCTGGTTGAATACTCCCGGTTGCCCGACCAGTGCGGGGAGGTGGAATAACCCGCACCGGGCTATGTAGGCGAACCGGAGAAACCATGCGTAAGGCAGGTGCCATGTATGCCGGCCCGAGGAGACGCACTGGAGACCAGACGCGTTGAGCCGGCCTCATGACACCTGGCTCAATACCCAATCTAGCCCTCCCAGTGCGGGGAGGTGGAATAACCCGCACTGGGCTATGCACTCGTACAGGAGTCACCGTGCGCTCTACTGCGTAACACGGCGCCTGCCCGTACTCCCGCTCTCCACGGTAAGCCTGGGAAGTGGGCGCAGGTCTCCTACCTGCCCTTGGCCCACTACCTCCTAGCCCCCTCCCAAGAAATTTTTGGGAATTACTTACGGGCTTTTTCGGCTTCCGTGCCAGACGCGTTCCCTCATAGCTCCGGTTCCTCTCCCCGGTAGCCTCTGCTCTCCTCAGTGCCTCCACCTGTTCCCATGGAAGGCGATCCCTCCCAGCCAGGATCTCCTCCCAAGTGTAGCAACCCTTTCCGTCCAAAACATCATCCCATGTCCATTGCTCCTTTCTCTCCTGTCCCTTACTCCGTTTAATTTTCCCTTGCCGCTTGGTCTTAGCGTGGTGGGTGATTCTGTATCGACTGACGCTCTCCTCATCCTCGGATGAGGTGAGGAGAGAAGGATCTTCAGACCAATACGCAGCATTTGGGAAATAAGCCATCTTTATTATAAATGCGACGGCAACACGAAACGAAACAAAACACTTTCCAAACTACAAAACAAGAAAACGACGTTGACGAAAACCTGAACATAAACTTACATAACTAAACATAAACTTACGTACAGGAAACAGACGACATCGAAACGAAACGAAACAAACAAACGCTACAGTCCCATGTGGTACGAACATACATACAGACACAGGAGACAATCACCCACAAACAAACAGTGAGAATGCCCTACCTAAATATGACTCTTGATTAGAGGAAAACGCAAACCACCTGCCTCTAATCAAGAGCCATACCAGGCAAACCAAAACCAACATAGAAACAAATAACATAGAATGCCCACCCAACCTCACGTCCTGACCAACTAACACACATAACAACTAACATAAATAGGTCAGGAACGTGACAGGAGGAGGACTACCGTTACAATACCTCTGTTGATATCAAATACATTATCAAGCATTTCACACATATTACAGTATCCAGATACTGACTGTTGGCCCTTGGTGGTCTATAGGAACATCCCACCAGAATGGGCTTTAGGTGAGGCAGGTGAACCTGTAGCCATATTACTTCAACAGCATTTGACATGACATCCTCTCTTCTCTCTCTGCTTCAATGAACCACTTAATTGGTTTGACTTCTTTGTCCAGTTATTGTTTAATAATTAGGTGTTACATTTTCCTTGATGGACAGGTAGCTATCATAGTTGAGTTGCTTCTCTTTTAGTTACTGTAGACGCTGCTAATACCTTCTTCAGTCGACTTTGTGTGTAGGCTATAGACCTGCTCCTTAACAACTTCTCCCTTCTTTATATGAAAACATGTTTCTCCTCCAACAGGTCTTTCCCTGAGTAACAGTTCTTAAATACCTGAGGAGTGGTTGAATTGAAAGGTGATGAATGAAAGCAAGGAAGGATAACCAGCCACTACCTTCATTCAGCCATCACACTCCCTTTCAGAGAAATCACCAGTAGACTAGCTGGTCATTATGTTGTGTTTGTTTGGACCTTTCACAGCAACATGTTTTCAATATGGCCATACATTTCTATTTGGGGCAATATCGTCATGGACCAAAATAATGTTGTTTCTTTTGCTTGTGTAAATGCAGATCTAAAATGCCATGGTGTGCATATTTTCTTGTTTTCAAAAGTGTTAAGATTTACAAGTAGTCTACATGTGTGTCAGTAACATAAACAACAACATACCTTGATATTAACGTAGACAATGTGTCCCCTCTTTTCCATGTCACCTGACATTGTTGCAAATTTGAATCATCCTCTTGGAATACAGAGCACGTCTAACCACCCCTTTCTCCTTGTACCTTGCACAATGCACACACTCGGTCTACATATTTTCCACTTATCTTGGCAAATACAGAGACCATAGACCTGATGCGTTTAATCTTCCATAGTGGTTAGTGCAAGGGTGTCAAACACGCGGTCCCACGGTATCATTTAATATGGCCCGCCATGATGTGGCGGGCCATATTAAGTACATGTATATACAGTCAGGTCCATAATTATTGTCACCTTTGATAAAGATGAGCAAAAATATTGTATAAATTACACAAATACTGAGCTATATTGTACGCTGAAAAAGAATGGGGAAAATATATTATTTTATACTAACAGAATTGTTCCGAGAAAGAGATTTTGTTTAACAAGTAATACAAAAAAATCTAAAAAGATAAGCATCAAAATTTTTGGCCCCCCAGTTTGCAATACTCTAGCACCCTCCCATTGCCAGGATAACAACAACAAACCTTTTTCTATGTTTTATGAGATTGGAAAAGACCATTCCTTCATACAGAAATTCTCCAGATCCTTAATATCTTTAGTCTGCTCTTATGGACTGCCCTCTTCAATTCAAACCACAGGTTTTCAATGGGGTTCAAGTCTGGAGACTGAGATGGCCATTGCAAAATGTTGATTTTGTACCCATTAAACAATTTCTTTGTACATTTTGATTGTTGCTTGGGGTTATTGTCTTGCTGTAAGATCCACTTGTGGCCAAGTGTCAGCCTCCTGGCAGAGGCAACCAGGTTTTTGTCAAAAATGTCCTGGTACTTGGTCAAGTTCATTATGCTGTTGACTTTAACAAGGGCCCTACGACCAGTGGAAGCAAAATATCCCCATAACATCAAAGATCCACCACCATATTTTACCGTAGTTATGAGGTACTTTTCTGCATATGCTTCTGTTTTTCAACGCCAAACCCACCACTAGCGTGCATGGCCAAAGAGCTCTATTTCCATGGCATCTGACCATGAAATGTAAAGAAATATATATACAGTATATCCAAACAGCAAGTGGTCTCAACCCCCCAGGGGGAAAAAAGTCAATGCACCTGACAGCTATCACATTGCAGCAGCATCAGTGCACCCATGCTCATGTCTTGCATCACTCTTTATCTGCTGTTTACCCTGTTGCTCTGGGTCATTTTTTATTCCCTTTTGAAAAAACAGGTACAAACTTTGCATCAGCAAGCAAGCCATAGTAAAACCAGCCCAAATAGAGCAATTCACATTTTAGTTCCGTTGCATATTTGCAAAGTTGTTTGCGATTAGAGTCCATACAATATAATGTCCTCAAAAACATGAGGATTTGTATTTCCATTTGCCTAATCAGTTTCGGAAACCACCTCTATTTGAGAGAAAATGTAATTGGTGGATCTATAATATCTGAACAGACCAAAGAAAACGACAATAAGCAAGTACAAGAGCTAGTCTGCGTGTTAAATGGCACCTTAATCCCTGTATAGAGCACTACTTTGACCAGAGCCCTATGGGCCTTGGTCAAAAGTAGTGTACTTTGTAGGGAATAGGGTTCCATTTGGGACACAACCCTTGTCTACAGTACATCACCCCCTCCCCCTAATTCAATGTGACAAACCACTTTGGGTGAGGCCACCATTTCTACACAACACTAAAACACTTTGCATGGTTTGTTACAAATGTAAATGAGCCAAATCTTAACTTCAGTCACACTTTAAACAAACTACCGCTACCTAAAGGCTTTATGGCAAAGTGCTTATAAGTACTACATAAATATTTCACAAATGATGCATAGGCTGACCAAAGTCATACTACATACATACTGTACTACTGGACCTCATTGGAGCATTCGACACGGTCAGCCACGTCATCCTGCTGGACCGCATGGAGAAGCTCCTGGGTCTGTCAGACACTGTCCAGGACTGGTTCAGGTCCTATCTCACTCATCGCTACCAGTTTATAGCTATCAGTCCTAGTACAGTAGGTCAGAAACAGCTGTGGTCCGACAGGAGGTCCTTCAAGGCTCGGTCCTGATGCCACTAATGTTTTGTATCTACATGGTGCCACTGGGAAACATCTTGAGGAAACATCGACTGGGCTTTCACTTTTATGCTGACGACACATAGCTGTGTCTCGACAAACACTGACACTGCCAATACCACTGCACTCCTGCTCAGCTGCCGGCAGGTCATCAAAGCATGGATGCAGTTGGGTTTCCTGCAGTTAAACTGCAAAAAGACAGAGGTTGCCCTGATTGGCAGTCACACTATCATAAACAACAGCAGCAGCTTACAGCCTCAATATTGATGGTGTCAAGGTCCTCCCCTCCACCGAGGTTCGCTACCTGGGTGTGATATTTGACAGTCAGCTCTCGTTTGAGGTCCATATCAAGAGTATGACCAAAGTCTCATTTTTACATCTACGGAACATTGCCAGGTCATCCACGCCTTTATTTCATCCCGTCTGGACTATTGTAACACCCTTTTTGTTGTCTGCCAAGTGTCCAAAATTGTGCTGCACGTGTCCTAACCCACACCTCCTCCGGCAAGCACATCACTCCAGTGCTGTTCAACCTACACTGGCTCCCATGCTCATTCATCGACTACAAAATCCTGGTCCACACTTACCAAGCTATCCACAACTCTGGACCCAAGTACCTGTCTGACCTTATTCTACCCTTCGATCACATACGCACCCTTCGCTCCTCCAGGTCTGTCTCCCTTCAGCAGCCCCACAGAAGACTGAAAACTATGGGTGACAGGGCTGTCAGTTGCACGGCTCTGTGCTGTGGAACACACCTCCATACACTATTAGGGATGCAGAGTCTATGTCCTCCTTTAAAAGGCACAGACAGTGCCGTTCAGAAAAGCTTTCATGGACCTCTGCTATTTCTGTTCTGGGATTGTTTTTATTATTGTAATATATATACACACTACCGGTCAGAAGTTTTAGAACACCTACTCATTCAAGGGTTTTTCTTTATTTTTTACTATTTTCTACATTGTAGAATAATAGTGATGACATCAAAACTACGATATAACACTTATGGAATCATGTAGTAAACAAAAAAGTGTTAAACAAATCAAAATATGTTTTACATTTCAGATACTTCAAAGTAGCCACCCTTACCTTGATGACAGCTTTGCACACTTTTGGCATTCTCTCAACCAGCTTCATGAGGTAGTCACCTGGAATGCATTTCAATTAACATGTGTGCCTTGTTAAAAGTTAATTTGTGGAATTTCTTTCCTTCTTACTGCGCTTGAGCCAATCAGTTGTGTTGTAACAAGGAAGGGGTGGTATACAGAAGACAGTCTTTTACCAAATAGGGATAAGTCCATTTAACGACAAGAACAGCTCAAATAAGCAAAGAGAAATGACAGTCCATCAATACTTTAAGACATGAAGATCAGTCAATCTGGAAGTTTCTTCAAGTGCTGTCGCAAAAACCCTCAAGCGCTATGATGAAACTGGCTCTCATGAGGACCGCCACAGGAAAGGAAGACCCAGAGTTACCTCTGCTGCAGAGGATAAGTTCATTAGAGTTACCAGCCTCAGAAATTGCAGTCCAAATAAGTGCTTCAAGTAACAGACACATCTCAACATCAACTCCTCAGAGGAGACTGCGTGAATCAGGCCTTATTGGTCGGATTGCTGCAACAACAAAAAACACTACTACACCAATATTAAGAGAGTTGCTTGGGGCAAGATTCATGAGTAATGGGCATTAGACCGGTGGAAATCTTTCCTTTGGTCTGATGGTACAAATTTGCGATTTGTGGTTCCAACCGCCTTGTCTTTGTGAGACGCAGAGCAGGTGAACAGTTGCTCTCCACAAGTGTGGTTCCCACCATGAAGCATAGAGGAGGAGGTGTGATGGTGCTTTGCTGGTGACAGTGTCAGTGATTTATTTTGAATTCAAGGCACACTTGACCAGCATGGCTACCACAGCATTCTGCAGTGATACGCCATCCCATCTGGTTTGCGCTTAGTGGGACTATCATTTGTTTTTCAACAGGACAATGACCCAAAACACACCTCCAGGTTGTGTAAGGGCTATTTGACCAAGAAGGAGAGTGATGGAGTGCTGCATCAGATGACCTGTTCTCCACAATCACCCGACCTCAACCCAATTGAGATGGTTTGGGATGAGTTGGACTGCAGAGTGAAGTAAAAGCAGCCAACAAGTGCTCAGCACATGCTGGAACTCCTTCAAAACTGTTGAAAAAGCATACCTCATTAAGCTGGTTGAGAGAATGTCAAGAGTGTGCAAAGCTGTCATCAAGGCAAAAGGTCGCTACTTTGAAGAATAAAAACATCTATTTTGATTTGTTAAACACTTTTTTGGCTACTACATGATGGTTTGAATTGAAGTGTGCAGAGAACAGAAAGATATCAAGGACCTGGAAAGATTCTCTATGAAGGAATGGTCTAATATCCTTCCCAATGTGTTCTCTAATCTCATAAAACATTTGAGAAAAAGGCTCAGTGTCGTTATCCTCGCATGGGCAGGGAGCTGGAGTATTGATGTCACGATCGTCAAAGGGAGAGAGAGAGGACCAAGGCGCAGCGTGTGAAAAATACATCTTCTCTTTATTTAGAAGAAGAAAAACTAAACAAAACAACAAAATAGACGAACGTGAAGCTATAAATGACTAAGTGCAAAAACATGCAACATAGACACAGACATAGACAATTACCCACAAATGCATGATGCCTATGGCTGCCTTAAATATGGCTCCCAATCAGAGACAAATGAAAGACATCTGTCTCTGATTGAGAACCACTTGGGCAACCATAGACATACCTAGAAACATACACTCAACCATAGACATACCTAGTAACATTCCCTCAACACAAACCCATACACTAAACCCAACACCCCCTTTACCATATAACCACCCAAAACACAAACAGTCTCCATGTCACACCCTGACCTAACTAAAACAATAAAGAAAACAAAGAATACTAAGGCCAGGGCGTGACAGTACCCCTCCCAAAAGGTGCGGACTCCGGCCGCAAAACCTGACACATAAAGGGAGGGTCCGGGGTGGGCCTTAATATGGCGGCGGCTCGGGTGCGGGGCGTGGCCCCCACTCCACCATTGTCAATATCCGCTTCGTTGTCTCTGGAAGATCCTGGCTGGCTGGCGGCTTCGGAAGATCCTGGCTGGCTGGCGGCTTCGGAAGATCCTGGCTGGCTGGCGGCTTCGGAAGATCCTGGCTGGCTGGCGGCTTCGGAAGATCCTGGCTGGCTGGCGACTCTGGCTGCTCATGGCTGGCTGGCGACTCTGGCTGCTCATGGCTGGCTGGCGACTCTCGCTGCTCATGGCTGGCTGGCGACTCTTGCTGCTCATGGCTGGCTGGCGACTCTCGCTGCTCATGGCTGGCTGGCGACTCTCGCTGCTCATGGCTGGCTGGCGACTCTCGCTGCTCATGGCTGGCTGGCGACTCTCGCTGCTCATGGCTGGCTGGCGACTCTCGCTGCTCATGGCTGGCTGGCGACTCTCGCTGCTCATGGCTGGCTGGCGACTCTCGCTGCTCATGGCTGGCTGGCGACTCTCGCTGCTCATGGCTGGCTGGCGACTCTCGCTGCTCATGGCTGGCTGGCGACTCTCGCTGCTCATGGCTGGCTGGCGACTCTGGCTGCTCATGGCTGGCTGGCGACTCTGGCTGCTCATGGCTGGCTGGCGACTCTGGCTGCTCATGGCTGGCTGGCGACTCTGGCTGCTCATGGCTGGCTGGCGACTCTGGCTGCTCATGGCTGGCTGGCGACTCTGGCTGCTCATGGCTGGCTGGCGACTCTGGCTGCTCATGGCTGGCTGGCGACGCTGGCTGCTCATGGCTGGCTGGCGACTCTGGCTGCTCATGGCTGGCTGGCGACTCTGGCTGCTCATGGCTGGCTGGCGACTCTGGCTGCTCATGGCTGGCTGGCGTCTCTGGCAGATCCTGGCTGGCTGGCGTCTCTGGCAGATCCTGTCTGGTTGGCGGCTCTGGCAGATCCTGTCTGGTTGGCGGCTCTGGCAGATCCTGTCTGGTTGGCGGCTCTGGCGGCTCCTGACTGACGAGCGGCTCTAGCGGCTCCTGACTGACGAACGGCTCTGACGGCTCGGGACAGACGGGCGGCTCTAATGGCTCGGGACAGACGGATGGCTCAGATGGCGCTTGGTAGACGGATGGCTCAGATGGCGCTGGGTAGACGGATGGCTCAGATGGCGCTGGGTAGACGGATGGCTCAGATGGCGCTGGGTAGACGGATGGCTCAGATGGCGCTGGGTAGACGGACGGCTCAGATGGCGCTGGGCAGACGGACGGCTCAGATGGCACTGGGTAGACGGATGGCTCAGATGGCACTGGGTAGACGGATGGCTCAGATGGTGCTTGGCAGACGGGCAGCTCTGGCCGGCTGAGGCGCACTGTAGGCCTGGTGCGTGGTGCCGGAACTGGTGGTACTGGGCTGGGGACACGCACCTGAAGGCTAGTGCGGGGAGAAGGAACAGGGCATACTGGACCCTGGATACGCACATTAGGCCTAGTGCGTGGTGCCGGAACTGGTGGTACCGGGCTGGGGACACGCATCTCAGGGCTAGTGCGGGGAGCAGCAACAGGATGCACAGGACTCTGGAAACGCACAGGAGGCTTGGTGCGTGGTGCCGGAATTGGTGGTACTGGGCTGGGGACACGCACCTGAAGGCTAGTGCGGGGAGAAGGAACAGGGCATACTGGACCCTGGATACGCACATTAGGCCTAGTGCGTGGTGCCGGAACTGGTGGTACCGGGCTGGGGACACGCATCTCAGGGCTAGTGCGGGGAGCAGCAACAGGATGCACAGGACTCTGGAAACGCACAGGAGGCTTGGTGCGTGGTGCCGGAATTGGTGGTACCGGGCTGGAGACACGCACCATAGGGCGAGTGCGTGGAGGAGGAACAGGGCTCTGGAGACACACTGGAAGCCTGGTGCGTGGTGTAGGCACTGGTGGAACTGGACTGGGGCGGGGAGGTGGCGCCGGAAATACCGGACCGTGCAGGCGTACTGGCTCCCTTGAGCACCGTGCCTGCCCAACCTTACCTGGTTGAATGCTCCCCGTCGCCCTACCAGTGCGGGGAGGTGGAATAACCCGCACCGGGCTATGTAGGCGAACCGGGGACACCATGCGTAAGGCTGGTGCCATGTATGCCCGCCCGAGAAGACGCACTGGAGACCAGACGCGTTGAGCCGGCTTCATGGCACCTGGCTCAATGCCCAATCTAGCCCTACCAGTGCGGGGAGGTGGAATAACCCGCACCGGGCTATGAACACGTACAGGAGACACCGTGCACTCTACTGCGTAACACGGTGTCTGCCCGTACTCCCGCTCTCCACGGTTAGCCTGGGAAGTGGGCACAGGTCTCCTACCTGCCCTCGGCCCACTACCTCTTAGCCCCCCCCCAAGAAATTTTTGGGTTGTACTTGCGGGCTTCCAGCCTTGCCTCCGTGTTGCCTCGTCATATCGCCTCCTCTCGGCTTTCGCTGCCTCCAGCTCTTCACGAGGGAGGCGATATTCTCCCGGTTGTGCCCAAGGTCCCTTACCATCCAATATTTCCTCCCATGTCCATGAATCCTTTATTCCTTGCTCCTGTTGCCACTTGACACACTGCTTGATCCCTTGTTAGTTGGGTAATTCTGTCACGATCGTCAAAGGGAGAGAGAGAGGACCAAGGCGCAGCGTGTGAAAAATACATCTTCTCTTTATTTAGAAGAAGAAAAACTAAACAAAACAACAAAATAGACGAACGTGAAGCTATAAATGACTAAGTGCAAAAACATGCAACATAGACACAGACATAGACAATTACCCACAAATGCATGATGCCTATGGCTGCCTTAAATATGGCTCCCAATCAGAGACAAATGAAAGACATCTGTCTCTGATTGAGAACCACTCGGGCAACCATAGACATACCTAGAAACATACACTCAACCATAGACATACCTAGAAACATTCCCTCAACACAAACCCATACACTAAACCCAACACCCCCTTTACCATATAACCACCCAAAACACAAACATTCCCCATGTCACACCCTGACCTAACTAAAATAATAAAGAAAACAAAGAATACTAAGGCCAGGGCGTGACAATTGAAAACAGGACTGCCAATCATTTGGACCCCTATCTTTCTCTGAGCAAGTGTATTAGTACAAAATTATATAATTTCCCAATTTTTTAATCATACAATATATCTCATTATTTCAATGTATTATATGCAGTCTTTTTTACTCATCTTTATCAAGGGTGCCAATAATTATGGACCTGACTGTATATACAGTCCCCTACTATAAAACAGATATGTATGAAAATGCTCTCAAAGAAAAGGTGACATTCTGTAATGTCGCCTCATTTAAAACATTCAATCTCAAATCCAAAATGCTGGAGTATAGAGCCAAATTAAACGTTTTATCTTCACTGTCCAAATGTATACTCATGTCTATATGCTCATGTGATGAGTACCCTTGCCTTAGACCTGAAGACTTGTGTTGGTTCTACTTGTGTCTTTATTCCCAGATATGGGATCCTCAAGCCAGGGGCGCAACTTTGGTTTTAGAAGTGGGGGGGGATCATAAATATATGTTATTTTTTATCCAGTCGGATAAACATTCAAAACCGTCTACCCGACCGCTCGGAGGTGTCCACACGGTCTTTTATAAAACTGGGGGGGACAAAAATGCAATTCCAGTGTCTGGATGTGTTCACTGAGCCAGTCTCCATTCCATCTGGACACAACTTCTGCAAGACCTGTATTAGTGAAAACTGGGACAGCAGTGACCATTACCAACGTCCACTCTGTCTGGAGATATTAAATCAAAATCAAATCTAGTTTTATTTCTCACATTCGCCAAATACAACAGGTGTAGTAGACCTTACCATGAAATGCTTACTTACAAGGACTTAACTCGTATTTTTATTAACTGCATTGTTGGTTAAGAAAAATATTTACTAAATAAATGAAAGTCAAAAATAAAAGAGCAACAATAAAAAAACAATAACGAGGCTATATACAGGGGGTACCGGTACCGAGTCAATGTGCGGGGGTACAGGTTAGTCGAGGTAATGTAGGTAGGTGTAAAGTAACGGGGGGGGGGGTCAATGCAAATAGTCCTGGTAGCCATTTGATTAGCTGTTCAGCAGTCTTATGGCTTGCGGGTAGAAGCTGTTAAGAAGCCTTTTGGACCTAGACTTGGAGCTCCGGTACTGCTTGCCGTGCAGTAGCAGAGAGAACAGTCTATGGCAATTTTTAGGGCCTACCCCTGACGCTGCCTGGTATAGAGGTCCTGGGAGGCAGGAAGCTTGGCCCCAGTGGTGGGCCTGCCACACTACCGTCTGTAGCGCCTTGCGGTCGGAGGACGAGTAGTTGCCATACCAGGCGGTGATGCAACCAGCCAGGATGCTCTCGATGGTGCAGCTGTATAACTTTTTGAGGATCTGTGGACCTATGCCAAATCTTTTCAGTCTCCTGAGGGGGAATAGGCGTTGCCGTGCCCTCTTCACGACTGTCTTGGTGTGTTTGAACCATGAAGACAGATTCCACAGAATACCTGAGCTATATGTCAACATAACAATCAGAGAGGCTGTTGATAACCATATAGCCCCAGGCAAAGCCCTAGTCCCAGTCAGACCTCCAGGCACTGCCCCAGCCATAGACCCAACCCCAGCCCTTGTCCCAGCCCGAGCTCCAGGCCCTGCCCCAGACATAGACCCAACCCTAGTCTCAGCCATAGCCCTAGTCCCAGCCCTAAAAGTGAGTCTTAAAGACAAAACAAACCATCTGGGAGAAAGAGGCCAGTGAGTGTTAAAGACAAACCATCTTGGAGAAAGAGGTCAGTGAGTGTTAAAGACAAACCATCTGGGAGAAAGAGGTCAGTGAGTGTTAAAGACAAACCATCTGGGAGAAAGAGGTCAGTGAGTGTTAAAGACAAACCATCTGGGAGAAAGAGGTCAGTGAGTGTTAAAGACAAACCATCTGGGAGAAAGAGGTCAGTGAGTGTTAAAGACAAACCATCTTGGAGAAAGAGGTCAGTGAGTGTTAAAGACAAACCATCTGGGAGAAAGAGGTCAGTGAGTGTTAAAGACAAACCATCTGGGAGAAAGAGGTCAGTGAGTGTTAAAGACAAACCATCTGGGAGAAAGAGGTCAGTGAGTGTTAAAGACAAACCATCTGGGTGAAAGAGGTCAGTGAGTGTTAAAGACAAACCATCTGGGAGAAAGAGGTCAGTGAGTGTTAAAGACAAACCATCTTGGAGAAAGAGGTCAAACCATCTGGGAGAAAGAGGTCAGTGAGTGTTAAAGGCAAACCATCTGGGAGACTGGATATATAAGGCACAACAATACAGTGGAGGCTGCTGAGGGGAGGACGGCTCATAATAATGGCTGGAATGGAGCATATGGAATGGCATCAAACCACGTGTTTGATGTATTTGATATCATTCCACGCCAGGCATTACCACAAGCCCCTCCTCCCAAACTAAGGTGCCACCAATCTCCTGTGCAACAATAACTACCTTCCTTCAAAACAGGCAGTTGGAGTGTAGTCCACTTGAAAGAGTATTGATGTTCCTCTCTGTCCACAGCTGAAGAATGCGAAGGCAACAGCAGATCCAGGAGAAATTTAAGGTTACAGCAAGGTGAGTCCTAACCTCTCATATCAGGTTCAATTGTGTTCAGGGTAGGCTGCCATAAACTACAAACCCCACATGCCATAGATCAGCCATACTCAACAGACAGACTGTGGTCTGGATCGGGACCCAGAACGGGGTCAATACGGACTGTGTAAAAAAAAAGAAAAATGGATTCCTTTTTCCTAAGAAACAGTTGCAACACATCCACATTCTCAAAATAGCATAAAAAATAAAACCCTACTGTACCTATTTGTCTTTAGCCAAGCACTCTGTGAGGAGAGTAGAAATGGTAATAACACTGATACACATGATATCCTCTTCCTCCTCTGTTCTGCAACCAAAGACAATTTGCAGAGCCATTAGATTCCAGCATAATGAGATAACGACCGATATGACAAATGTTTTCTATCACTCCTGTCCCCATAGAGTCTGCTCTGTGTACAGAAACACACACACACACACACAGCTCTGTGTACAGCGACACAAAACATCTCTGGCTCGGCGGCCATTTAGATCACTTTGACCAGGCTGATCTTCTGTCAACAATTGTCTGCACATGCTATTAATTGGGCCATTAACTTGTCAGCCCCTGACAGTGTTACTCTAATCACTTGTTTGTTTTAGGTCCAAAAAATAAGTGAGGAAGACTGAGGGTGATAAGATTGCAATATATTGTTGCTATGGTTTTAGTCAGAGTAACGCTTCCTATGAATACCCTCTTCATAATGCATTAGAAGAAGCACATGCATGCCTCTATTTAACTAAAGGCTTATGCATGTCAATTGTAGTTAACTATTTATATAGTCTATCAAATTAATTATGTCTTCTGTATTTTCGTTAATCATGCAAATTACATTAGAATACGTAACTTCATATAGAAAAATTGAAAAGGGACCCTTTGTAATTTCTTATCTGGTGACCTGAGAGGATGCATGAGAATGTACACCAATGGTCCTCCCTACTGATGACGTCAGATATCCCTTCGGTTTCTCTCGCTTTCCTTCGAACGTCTCGTACTGTTGAGAAATACAGGAGGAGAAGGAGCTGTCAAACTTACAAGTAAAGAAAAGTCCTTCAGTTGACGCCACCTCACAGTTTTAATGTAAAGTTAGTTGGATTTTATGCATAATTAGTATGGACTGACACGTTTTCATACATTCGGGGAGGAAGAATGAAGACGAGTTTAACAAAAACCATGGCTACACAGTTTCAAATCTGGATCATTTTCACCTCTTTGGTCTCCAATGCTTTGCCGGAAAAGAAAGGTAAGACAAAGAAATATCATGTGCTTATATTCGCCTATTTTAGTGATTTTTTTTTTTGGAATCCTGGTTATATTTCTTTAGATTATCAACGAAAGTAAAGGCATTTCACTACCGCGAGCGTAAAACACTTTCAAGATTTAGAAACTCCAGACAACCAGCATGGGAAAGAATCCAGTAACCTTAGTGAAGAAGTCTTGCTGGTTATTACTTGTCTGGGACTATGTAGCCCACTTGTAAAAAATAGTTCACTCAAAGTATATTATGATTGCCTACATTTATAGAAAGTTCGATGATAGACTTTCATAGTAGGTACTGTTTGAGGTGCCAAGGAACACAAACATGGACCAATAGACCACTACAGCGCAACTACGGTACGCATCCCATGCGAAACGAATAATTTATGCTGCGTTCATAACCAAGTGGGAAGGTGGTATTTACCACATACGAATTCGAAAAATCCACTTGAAAGCCCCTCCAACTGGTAATTACTAGGTATATCATCCCTGAGCTCCGACTTCGCCCACATGCTGAACTCTGACGTCACCTAAGGAAATGACATCAGTAACAGCATTTTCATCAGTTAAATGCAACAACATTATTTATAAAAAGCAATCTATTCATATGTTTGTTGAACACTAATATCTTTACAAGCATGTACTTTTAGTGTATGGTTGATGCAGCTTGTTGGCCAATGAGTTCAACGCATGTGAATGCATCCAACTGGCTTTACAACTTGACAACTGGTAATTACCACCTTCCCGCTTGGTTAGGAATGCAGCATTAGGCAACGCACCAGAATATTCTAGCCATTGATGATGCCCTGGAAAGGAAGGAGAGTTGTTTTTCAATGACTTCCACTGTATCACATTTTACATTGTAACATATACTACATGACCGAAAGTATGTGGACACCCGCTTGCCGAACATCTCATTACAAAATCATGGGTATTAATATGGAGTTAATCCCTCCTTTGCTGCTTATAACAGCCTCCATTCTTCTGGGAAGGCTTTCCACTAGATGTTGGAACATTGCTGTGGGGACTTGTTTACATTCAGCCACAAAAGCATTAGTGAGGTTGGGCACTGATGTTGGGCAGTTAGGCCTGGCTCACAGTTGGTGTTCCAATTCCTCCCAAAGGTGTTCAATGGGGTTGAGGTCAGGGCTCTGTGCAGGCCAGTCAAGTTCTTCCACACCGATCTCAAAAACCATATCTGTATGGACCTCGCTCTCAGCATGAGGGCATTGTCATGCTGAAACTATAAAGGGCCTTCCTCAAACTGTTGCCACAAAGTTGGAAGCACAGAATTGTCTAGAATGTCAGTGTATGCTGTATGTAGCATTAAGAATTCCCTTCACTTGAATTAAGGTGCCTAGCCCGAACCATGAAAAACATTCCCAGACCATTATTCCTCCTCCACCAAACTTTACAGTTGGCACTATGCATTGGGGCAGCTAGGGTTCTCCTGGCATCCGCCAAACGCAGATTCGTCCGTCGGACTGCCAGATGGTGAAGCGTGATTCATCACTCCAGAGAGTGCGTTTCCACTGCTCCAGAGTCCAATGGTGGCAAGCTTTACACCACTCCAGCCGACGCTTGGCATTGCGCATGGTGATCTTAGGCTTGTGTGTGGCTGCTCGGTCATGGAAACCCGTTTCATGAAGCTCTCTAAGAACAGTTATTGTGCTGCCGTTGCTTCCAGAGGCAGTTTGGAACTCGGTAGTGAGTGTTGCAACTGAGGACAGACGATTTTGACATGTTCAGCACCCGACGCCCCCGTTCTGTGAGCTTGTGTGGCCTACCACTTAGCGGCTGAGCCGTTGCAGCTCCTAGACGTTTCCACTTCACAATAACAGCACAGTTGACCGGTGCAGCTCGAGCAGGGCATACATTTGACGAACTGACTTGTTGGACGAACTGACATCCTATGACGGTGCCACGTTGAAAGTAACTGAGCTCTTCAGTAAGACCATTCTACTGCCAATGTTTGTCTATGGAGATTACATGGCTGTGTGCTCGACTTTGTACACCTGCCAGCAACAGGCGTGGCTGAAATAGCCAAATCCACTCATTTGAAGGGGTGTCCACATACTTTTGTATATATAGTGAATGCTGGAGAACAATTTTTGGTGCATATTTAATTGACCAGTGTTTTATTTTGTTTGAGTATGCCAGTATGCCACTCACTTTACCTGCTGGATGATTTGTGTATTAGCTTTGAGAAACTCCAGGTGGTGATTGTTCCGCTTTACTTGGTCAGTTGCCATTGTCCTCTCTTCTCTCCTGTTCTTTGGGACTTCACATTTTATACTTGACGTTAACATAGTTTTCTTATCTTGGGGTGTTTTTTGCTCTCCCTACTATGTACTTTTGACACCTCAAATGCATTTAAACCAGGAGCCAATAAGACTAACATCCAGTGAATTACATGTTATCCCTCAGCTGACAAGAAGGCAAATTGATTATTTTGTGGTGGCAATATCTTGGAAAAAATCTTTATTGAGATCAAAACATTTATGTTGGGTAGCTTGCGGATGTTGTTGTTTAGAGCCATTTACAATAAGTGCACTCAAACTAGGAGGCCAAAAACATGGTTCCTGACTAGCTCCAATTGCAACGGGTTTCATCAGCTGGTTCTATTAAGTTTAGGGCTGGGAATTGTCAGGAACTTCACGGTATGATATTATCACGACACTTGGGTGCCGATACAATATGCATTGAGATTCTATTTGTATTGCGATTCGATACTGTGATTTTTTTTAAATATTTTTTTTATTTAACTTGATGTTTTAAGCATATTGCTCACCATATGGCTGCCTCAGAGCGACAAGAGAACATGAGAAAAACGAGTTTTGATCAGTCAGGGAAATAAAAGTGCTAAAAACAAATTGGCTCCTTATTTAAAAAGAAGATGGAGAACAAGCTATGGAGGAAAAACGCTTTTTGTGCAGGTACCCCCCCATCACTAATGAAGAGAAGATCCTTTCCCAGTCCTAGCCGGTGTTCACACAATCATAACAAGGCAGGCATGTTTGTGAGCCAAAAGACAGATTTCCTAAATATTTCAGAGCAGCTAAACAAACCGGACAGCGCACATTGGCCCCCTGTTGTGAAAGGACCCTAAATAAGGCTTTTAGAGAGCCAATAAAAAGAGAGAGAAGCAAAGAAATAGTCACTGGACTGGAGAACTTGTCTTTTTAAGTTTCAGTACATAGAACATATGTTTAGAAAGATGGTGTTACACAGAATTTCACAGTCCTGCCGTATGGTTTAAGAGGACGAAGGCAAACATGTTTTTGTTTGGCCACGGGCTGTGACAGATGTTTCTTTTACTCGCAACTTTTTCATGACACACACTCACAGTTCGCAAAATATTCAAGCCAGAATGAACATGGTGCGAAATTACAGTATGTTATAGTCTGTTAATTTTACATAATTCTCCTCATTTTGGCTGATGGCAAAACAACAATCTGAAACGTTTCAGTATGTCTTATAAAAGTAGCTGAGAGGTTCAGATTGCTGAGTGTTTGTGGTTACACATAAAGTGATGAGTTACTCAGTAAATAGAGAAGATGTCAAGAATGTCACAATATGTTAATGAGGTTCAGGTTGTGCCTTGTCTTTCCCATTCAACTCATCTTTTGAAAAGTACTCTAAACTAGTGGATTTTTCTAGAATTCAAGAGACTATTCTTTCTCTCCTGGGGCTAAATGTCAGTGTTGAACTGGTGGGAGAAAAACACTAACAAACCTCCACAGTACTGTTCTTCCTAAATTAGTGACAACTAGAGCTGAAAGTCCTGCCTGAGTTTGCACTGGGGATCTGAAAATATTTAGTAGATGTGGTTATCCTGTATGCATGGGGATGACATCAAGGCGAGGCAGTGGGCTAATGTGCTCCCTATCCCCTCTTTGAGATGAATGGGAGATTTGACAATGCATTTAGCAACAATTACCCATCTCCCACAGGAAGGGGGCCATGTCAATAATTTTTATTTATTTATTATTTTATTGAACCTTTATTTAAACTAGGCAAGTCAGTTAAGAACAAATTCTTATTTACAATGACGGCCTACCCCGGCTTAACCCTCCCCTAACCAGGACGACGCTGTGCCAATGGTGCGCTGCCCTATGGGACTCCCGATCACGGCCGGTTGTGATACACCCCGGGATCGAACCAGGGTCTGTAGTGACACCTCTAGCATTAGAACGCTGTGCCACTCGGGAGGCCAAAGCGTTCTGCCAGTCCTACTGTGATAGCCTGGGCCCAGCACCCCATTTAGTGCTGCTGGTGGTGGGATTTAGGTAGAACTAGTGTTGAGAGATCTTCCCATGTTTATTTCTGCAAGTTGGTGCTAACCTGGTCCCAGATCTGTTTGCACTGTCTTGCCAACGCCATTGCTGTCATTGTCATGCCAAACAGACTACGTTGGCGCAGAGTTTCCCCTAGATAGTTTTTCACTGGCGGGGTCCCTAAATCAATAACTTTGGACTTTAGTCAAGGGCCTGCCTACAATATTTGGTAAAAAAAAGTTAATCTGAGAGCTCATCTGATGTTTCTTCCTGCACGCCATTGGTATCAATGATGATAAACTGTTATCTTCTGAGAGGACGCTAATATAACCCAGATAATTATCCTCATCATCCACCCAGAAGCAATCACTCCAGCAATTATACATTACTGGGCTCGAATGCATTTCAGTCAATGTGTCTTCCAGTGGATCTCTATTTGGAGAACTCGGAGATGGTTGAGATGGTTCTTGCTGCAGTCACCCCAAAATTCCTGTTTTTGAAGGTAGAGATGACACATCGAATTTGCAAATAGATGGCTGACATATTTTTTTTATTGCAGGCAGTCCTAAAAATTCCTCCCATCTTTTCGATGTGTCATCATATCACATGTCTCCCCATGCCAAGCTGTCAGAGAGAGAAGAGATATAGAGTAGGAAGAGGTCCCCTCAGGTCCTTCCTATCTGTCTCTGTGAGTCTAGAGATAATAAAAGATTACCTGTGACAGATCAGTCTAATCATAGGGACATGTTCGCAGCTAAATCCTTAATCCCCATCACAACACCAGGCTGCCTGCAAAGCAAGGGCTGGCCTGCGTGGGCACAATCTACCAAGCCCGCTTATATCAATATGCTGCAATATTCTGCTATTCCCAGTTAATAGATGACTGGAGCTCTTGTATGATGGTAGGTCTGGGTGACTGAGAGCATGTAAGATGTGTAGGTATATGTCCAGTGAAAGTGCCACAGGCAAACTGCTATCTTTTAATGAAGCTGTGTGAATAGTATCATATATTCAGACTCATATCTCGCCTATTCTTGTATAAGAGAATATTACATATTGGCACAGCAGGTGCTGGAGGTCAAAGATTATATTCAGGTCTGACCTGATGAAGAACTAAGGGATAAAATATTGTCAATAAAGCATAGATTGCATTGTGCTTACTATTCTTTTTTACCTTTGGCCTTCTTGCACACCTTAATTATCATACCTCAGTGCCACTGTACCATACCAGAAACCTTATCTTCCATAACACGTAATGTTCTCTGTCGGATTCCAACCAACAACATCTCTCTAGTCTCTCCATCCATCATCTATTGTTTTCCATAATTTCAGAAAAACATTTTATTTTCATTAAGGCCCACTGTAGGATCAGATTGATATTGCCATTGTCAGCATTAGTGAAATATAGGTTACAATACTTCAGTAACCCTAGAATCTCAGCTTGGCTGTTCAGTAGAATCTAGGGGGTGCTTGCCTGGTTATTGTAGCCTCTCTAACAGACCTGGGTTCAAACAGTATTGGTTTTCTTTCAAATACTTTTGAGTGTTTGATTGAGCCCTGCTTAGAGTGCCAGAAGTGAGGGGGTTGCACTTTTGGGACTAACCCATTGTTTCCATTGCGCCAGGGCAAGCTCAGTCAAGGGCAGGTAAAGTGTTTGAAAGAAAACAAACACTATTTGAACCCAAGCGTGTTCTCTGACCTTCCCAGATTTCTCATCTGCTCAAGCCATTGTTGTGGATATGGCTTCTGGAGCATGGCCATGAGAGCTAACTGCGGGCTGACAGCTGGGGGAAAACTCACTCTGTTTCTGCTACTCTCTTTGATAAACTAATCTACCTCAGAGTGGCAGAGAAGGATTACATTTGGAGTACAGTTTCACAGAGGGACAATGGTGTTTCTGTAGATTGCAGGTATCCAGGAAGCAACACCTATAGATCTGCTGAGCATTGTGATCTATGGCCAACACGAGCAAGGGCGCCAAGCTGTGGTTCACAATCAACAGCCTCTATGCAAAGGAGATGTGTCGTGCTGCATGAGGCAAATGGTGGTCACACCAGATACTGACTGGTTTTCTGATCCACACCCCAACCTTTTTTTAAAGTTACCTGTGACCAACCGATGCATATCTGTATTCCCAGTCGTGTGAAATCTATAGATTGTCCTAATGAATTTATTTAAATTGTCTGATTTCCTAATATGAACTGTAACTCAGTAAAATCTTTAAAATGTTTGCATGTTGCATTTATATTTTTGTTCTGTGTACAGTATGTAGAATATTGTTGGCCTGTTGGAAACTACAATTCCCTACAGTTCTGGCTTGATCTGATCTATCTCTAGAGAAACTACGCAATGTGTACATTGAGCACACCAAAAAAAGGTAAATTGGCTGTTTAAAAAAACAAAAAATAACAGGATATTCGGCTAATTGCTCAGCACTATCATAAGCTGAAGCTATAGGAGCCCATTGTTATTCTTGAGTTCCGTTATGTCATTAGGACACCATTAATACCAGCGTGTTATCATGAATCTGGCTTCTGTTCATGTTTGCTGTCATGGAAATGAATCAATGTGTCACGATAAGCAGTTCTTGTGCTGTTAGGCATACCAGATGGTCAATAGTGATGGAAAGTATTGAACAGTCCCTATCTCACACAGACAGACATACTTACAGTTGATTATCAATAAACACACTGTTTGTATCCATAGGTAGACTACTGTGTCATCACCAATGCAGAATCCTGAAGATATGCATGGGAAAAGTGACTTTGTCTGCATGTAGTTACTCATTGAGCTTATTTCTTTGTTTGTGGTAACAGAGTCATGGAGTTCTTTTTTAGCCTTTCCATGATCCAGTGGGTCACCTGTGGCTGTGTGAGAGGCTCCAGTGGAAAGAGACGCATGAATTTAGTCTGGAAAAACTAGCTAAAGGTCCTGCTGCTATCTTACCATCTCAACAGGTGCAGCCAATCTGGTGTACCAGGAAAACAGCCCACTGTTCACTTGAGTTCTTCGACCCCCCCCCCCCCCTCCTTATAATTACTGCATTCAAGCCATATTTTACCAATAACAAAGTTTATCAGATAATACAGATTGTGAATTGAATGCTTTGACTGAATATGAATGTTGTCTTCCCCATAACCAAAATCACTCCCAACATCCATTAATAGAACACACAGATAACTTACAATATTTGTATATGTTGTTGCATGATTTATAAATGTAGCATATTCGGTAACCGTAGGCCTGCATCAATATACAGCAGCAAACAGCTATTCAAATATTGAACAGCAATAATGGCACAAACATTGGCAGTTGTTCCTCTGTGTTGTAAAAGAGACAAGACCAGTGCCATAAGTGCAAAAGGGGTTGTATGTCAATAAAAGCATATTGATGACAGCTAATTGAAAAAGCCACTTCGTTCCCTTGCTTGGTTTTTGTCTGCTTGGTTGGCTGAAAGCACTGAAATGGTTTATGCAAACAGAAGTAGTATGTAAAGATGGAAAGTGGCAAATAAATGCATTTTCCATCGCGGCTTAGGCCTATCCTGTGGGTCTCTCACCCTCTCTCTCTCTCTTCTCTCTGTCCCTCTCTCGCTCTTTCTCATCTTGACTCATCTCACTACTGAACCTTGGCCTTCAACAGATAAGTGACTCATATTTCTTCTCTTTTGACCAAGAAGGAAGATCTGATCACCTAAAAACAATGCACATTTTCCTGACAGTGGCTTGCAAAGGATATGCATTTTCATACCTTTTTTGTTATTGTGCATATTAATTTGAACATGGTTATACAAATTAGAGGTCGACCGATTATGATTTTTCAACACCCATACCGATTATTGGAGGACCAAAAAAAGCCGATAGCGATTAATCTGACAATTTTTATATATATATTTGTGATGGATCCTATCATGACCTGGTCCATTAGTTCATATAGCCTACAGTGCATTTGGAAAGTATTCAGACCCCCTGACTTTTTCCACATAATGACAAAGCAAAAACATGTAAAAAAAAAATAAAATAAAATGTGCACAGCTATTTTCAGGTCTCTCCAGAGCTATTTGATCGGGTTCAAGTCCAGGCTCTGGCTGGGCCACTCAATGACATTCAGAGTCGTTGTCCTATTGGAAGGTGAACCTTCACCCCGGTCTGAGGTCCTGAGCGCTCTGGAGCAGGTTTTCATCAAGGATCTTTGTACTTTGCTCCGTTCATCTTTCCCTCGATCCTGACAAGTCTCCCAGTCCCTGCTGCTGAAAAACATCCCCACAGAATGATGCTGCCACTACCATGCTTCACCGCAGGGATCGTACCAGGTTTCCTCCAGATGTGACGCTTGGCATTCAGGCCAACGAGTTCAATCTTGGTTTCCTCAGACCAGAGAATCTCTTTTCTCATAATCTGAGAGTCCTTTAGGTTCCTTTTGGCAAACTCCAAGTGGGCTGTCATGTGCCTTTTATTGAGGAGTGGATTCCGTCTGTCCACTCTACCATAAAGGCCTGATTGGTGGAGTGCTGCAGAGATGGTTGTCCTTCTGGAAGCTTCTCCCATCACCACAGAGGAACTATGGAGCTCTGTCAGAGTGACTATTGGGTTCTTGGTCACCTCCCTGACCAAGGCCCTTCTCCCACGATTACTCAGTTTGGCCTGGCGGTCAGCTCTAGGAAGAGTCTTGGCGCTTCCAAACTTCTTCCATTTAAGAATGATGGAGGCCACTGTGTTCTTGGGGACCTTCAATGCTGCAGACATTTTTTTTGTACCCGTCCCCATATCTGTGCCTCGACACAATCGTGTCTCTGAGCTTTACGGACAATTACTTCGACCTCATGGCTTGGTGTTTGCTCTGACATACACTTTCAACTTTGGGACCTTATATAGACAGGTTTGTGCCTTTCCAAATCATGTCCATTCAATTGAATTTACCACAGGTGGACTCCAATCAAGTTGTAGAAACATCTCAAGAATGATCAATGGAAACAGGATGCCCTTGAGCTCAAATTCGATTCTTCTGTTTTTTATTTGTATAAGTTAGCAAAAATAAGTTAGCAAAAATGTTAGCAAAAAATGTTAGCAAAAATGTAAAAAAAACTGTTTTCACTTTTTCATTATGGGGGTATTGTGTGTAGATTGATGAGGAAAACAAATAATGTCATCCATTTTAGAATAAGGCTATAACATAACAAAATGTGGAAAAAGTCAAGGGGTCTAAATACTTTCCGAATGCACTGTATGTAGTTAATTTGTCCACTTTTATAAGTAAATTCATTCTCCTATCTGTTCTGAATCTAGATTTAGATGTGGAATGTTTGCCTTCTATTTTCCCTTCCAGTTGTAGATCTAGGTTGCTGCTTGTTTTATGATATCTTGATTATAAGGAATCCCTATTCACTCTGGCCCTGATTCCCTTTTTATATGTCTTGCTCCCAGACAAACTAAACAACTTCTTTGCTCGCTTTGAGGACTATACAGTGCCATCGACACGGCCCACTACCAAAACCTGTGGGCTCTCCTTCACCGGAGCCAACGTGAGTAAAACATTTAAATGTATTACCCCTCGCAAGCCGCGTCCTCAGAGCATGCACAGACCAGCTGGCTGGTGTGTTTACGGACATATTCAATCAATCCCTATCCCAGTCTGCTGTTCCCACATGCTTCAAGAGGGCCACCATTGTTCCTGTTCCCAAGAAAGCGAAGGTAACTGAGCTAAACGATTATCACCCTGTAGCACTCACTTCAGTCATCATGAAGTGCTTTGAGAGACTAGTCAAGGATCATATTACCTCCACCCTACCTGACACCCTAGACCCACTCCAATTTGCTTACCGCCCCAATAGGTCCACAGACGATGCAACGACGATACGAAAGAGTGGTTGAACAGGCTAGTAATCGCAACAAATCGCAACAGTTGAGGCAGATAATTTTAGGACGAGAGGTACCAGATTGTCTAGCCCAGCTGATTTGTAGTGGTCCAGATTTTGCAGCGCTTTCAGAACATCAGCTATCTGTATTTGGGTGATGGAGTAGTGGGGGAGGCTTAGGCAAGTTGCTGTGGGGGGTGCAGAGCTGTTGACCGGGGTAGGGGTAGCCAGGTGGAAAGCCATGGCCAGCCGTAGAAAAATGCTTATTGAAATTCTCGATTATCGTAGATTTATTGGTGGTGACAGTGTTTCCTAGCCTCAGTGCAGTAAGCAGCTTGGAGGAGGTGCTCTTATTCTCCATGGACAAACAGTGTAACAGAACCTTATCGAGTTTGTGCTGCAGGATGCAAATTTCTGTTTGAAAAAGCTAGCCTTTGCTTTCCAAACTGCTGTGTGTATTGGTTCCTAACTTCCCTGAAAAGTTGCATATCGCGGGGGCTATTCGATGCTAATGCAGTATGCCACAGGATGTTTTTGTGCTATATCTGTTCTTAGTTCTAAATCTTTTGAATGGGGCATGCTTATTTAAGATGGTGAGGAAAGCACTTTTAAAGAACAACCAGGCATCCTCCACTGACGGAATGAGGTCAATATCCTTCCAGGATACCCGGGCCAGGTCGATTAGAAAGGCCTGCTTGCTGAAGTGTTTTAGGGAGCGTTTGACAGGGATGAGGGGTGGTCGTTTGACCGGGAACCCATTACGGACGCAGGCAATGAGGCAGGGATTGCTGAGATCCTGGTTGAAGACAGCAGAGATGTATTTAGATGGCAGGTTTTTCAGGATGATATCTATGAGGGTGTCCGTGTTTATGGATTTAGGGTTGTACCTGGTAGGTCCCATGATAATTTGTGTGAGATTGAGGGCATCTAGTTTAGATTGTAGGACGGCTGGGGTGTTAAGCATATCCCAGTTTAGGTCACCTAACAGTACAAACTCTGAAGATAAATGAGGGAAATTAATTCACATATAGTGTCCAGGGCACAGCTGGGGGCTGAGGGGGGTCTATAACAAGCGACAACAGGGAGAGACTTATTTCTGGAAAGGTGGATTTTTAAAAGTAGATGCTCAAACTGTTTTGGCACAGACCTGGATAGCATGACAGAACTGTGCAGGCTATCTCTGCAGTAGATTGCAACTCCACCCCCTTTGGCAGTTCTATCTTGGCGGAAAATGTTGTAGTTGGAGATGGACATTTTTTGGTTGCCTTCCTAAGCCAGGATTCAGACACGGCTAGGACATCAGGGTTGGCGGAGTGTGCTAAAGCAGTGAATAAAACAAACTTAGGGAGGAGGCTTCTGATGTTAACATGCAAGAAACCAAGGCTTTTACGATTACAGAAGTCAACAAATTATAGCGCCTGAGGAATAGAAGTGGAACTGGGGGCTACAGGGCCTGGGTTAACCTCTGTATCACCAGAGGAACAGAGGAGGAGTAGGATAAGGGTACGGCTAAAGGCTATAAGAACTGGTCGTCTAGTTCAGGATAAAAGGAGAAGATTTCTGGGCGTGGTAGAATAGATTCAAGGCATAATGTACAGACAATGGTATGGTAGGATGTGAGTACAGTGGAGGTAAACCTAGGCGTTGAGCGACGATGAGAGAGGTTTAGTCTCTGGAGGCACCAGTTTAGCCAGGTGAGGTCTCCGCATGTGTGTGGGGTGGGACAAAAGAGCTATCTAAGGCATTTTGATTGGGACTGAGGGCTCTACAGTGAAATAAAACAATAAGAACTAGCCAAGACAGCAGTAGACAAGGCATATTGACATTAGAGAGAGGCATAAAGCAATCACAGGTGTTGATCAGGAGAGCTAAGACAACGGGTAAATGCCGATGAATGGGCAGAGTGGGTCAGTTAGGTACATACAGGACCTGGTTCGAGGCTGGGGCCGACAGGTAAATAAAATGAGGTACCGTGTTATTGAAACAGTCCAGGGGGCATCAGCTGTGTAGTCGAGTGATCATAGGCTCAAAAGAGCAGTAATAGGTGAGTCAGGGTGCCGTTCGGTAGTCACTACTACGCTAGGCGAGCAGGGGACACAGCATTCAGAAAAGCTAGCGGGCCGGGGCCAGTAGATGGTTCTTCGGCGACATCGAACAGAATAGCCTGTTGAGACCACATCAGGCAATCACGTTGGCAGTCCAGTCGAGATGGATTGGCTGGGCTCCGTGTCGACAGTAAATACAGAGGTGTTAGCTAACAGTAGCCACTCGTTTGCAGCTAGCTAGCTGCGATGATCTGGTGTAATGATGCAGAGCGGCAGGAATCCGGTGATATGGTAGAGAGAAGCAGTCCGATTATGCTCTGGGTTGATATCGCGCTGTGCAGACTGGCAGGTGTTGTCCTAGCTAAGGCTGGCTGATGACCGAGAAAAAGGTGAAGACCGCTAGCTGTGGCTAACAAAGACTAGTAGCTAGTTAGCTGGCTAGCTCCTTATGGAAGTTCCAGTTATAAAAAATAATAATAGCAGATTCCTACCACATTGGATGAGGCGGGTTGCAGGAAAGCATATTTAGTTCGTAGATAGAAAGTGACATTAAGATATATGCAAAAAAGGCCGGCTATTTACACGGGATAAGACAAAGGCAAATACACACGTCTTACTGCTACTCCATTGTCTGTCACCAGTGCAAATACCTTGTATGGGCCAAGGTTATTGATGACTGCCTTCAGCTCATCTGCAATATAGAGACCATTGTGTCTGTTGTCCCTTGTGTCTGTGCTCTTATAGAATACTGGTTGAGGGGTGCAGATGATGTAGTTAATTATTCCTTGCCCACAAACATTCGACCACCCATCAGAGATGATTGCAGTTTGCTTTCTCTATGATTTGCTTGACTTTCACTTGAACTCTGTTGAACTCTGCATCCAGCAAATTAGTAGATAAAGCATGTCTGTTTGGAGGGGTGTATGCTGGGCAAAGAACATTCAGAAATCTCTTCCAATACACATTGCCTGTGAGCATCAGAGGTGAACCAGTTGCATACACAGCTCGAGCAAGACATTCATCAGCATTTCTCTGACTATGTTACTCCATAGGGGTCAAAAAACCTTCTGATTCCAGGAGGACCCTGAGCTGTTGCTATCGATAAGGTGTCAGATTCATCATTTTCACCTCGAATAGATGTAGAGTGACTTTTGTCAGAGGTTGTGAGCGCTGAGGGAATTTTATGCACTTGGCCAGATGATTCTGCATCTTTGTTGCATTCTTCACATATAATTTAGCACTGCATTTGCAAATGTACACAGCTTTTCCTTCTACATTTGCTGCAGTGAAATGTCTCCACACATCAGATAGTGCCCGTGGCATTTTCCTGTAAAGATTAGATTATTTTTTTAAAGAATATAAATTAATACAATTCCATGTACAGATAAATAGTTAAGCAGTGAGATTAAACAACTCCTTTGTAAGATAAATGTTTTAAAATGAAACGTATGGCAACAGGTGAATTAACACTCCTCGGTTAGCAGGCTCAAGCAAGCTAAAACCCACATGGTAGCAAAAACTAACTAGCAGAAAATGTTAAGTTAGAAATGATTTCAACACACTTTGCTGTAGGCTACTATTTAGTAGTTAACAAAAAATCATGTATGTCATATAAAATATATTCACCAAACCCAGTATTGTAATCAAAACGTACCAGAAAGCATGTAGTCCTTGGCTCAGACAGTGTAGTAGTGTGGGCTCAATAGCATCTCATTAGTGTGCAAGATGTTGAGAATCAGCTGTACATGCGATGGAAGAGTGCACTGCACATGTAATGGAAGACTGCACTGTGCATGCAGAGGGTTGCAATTCCATTGAATTGGGGATAGTTTAACCAAAATATGCCACAAGACCTAGAATTGCCATATGTGTGTCCCACAAAAAAAGGTTCATTGTTATAAGCTGACTTTTTTTGGGGTGAATTTAAGCAAAAATCCCCAAATTCCTGGGCTTAAAATCCCATTTATCGGAAAGTTTCCGACCCTTGGCAGCCCTAATTTATAGGCTACCCCGAACTCTGTCTCCGTTTTCTATCGTGTTAAATATGAGTGTCGACCTTCAGTAGGCCTAATTACCGCACACATTCAACTTCCAATTTCCCTTCAGTAGGTATAGTCTACATTATTATTCCATTTAATTACATTTTTTCGTTTACCTTCATTTGTTTACCTTACGCACTCTGATTCTAAATTTCATTCAACCACTGAAAACCGTCCCACTTGCTGGCCAACAGATTTTCTTGTGGAGTTTTCATTTCATAGGGTTTTTAGTACTTTTATCTTAAGCCATCCTTTTAAATATGGTGTTCCTTTTTTAGTTCTAATTTTATCGACAGACTCACTGGAATATATCAAGAGAACGGGTTCAGAATATTAGGGATAAATGAAAGAAAGCCATCTAAATGTATGCATATTAGTCTCCGTTTCAGCACCAATTGGTAGATTTGAAAATACTCTGATCTTGTAGGTAATTTAGGTTTAGAAAAGTATTTATGAATCATAAAAAACAGGTTTGGAGAGTCTTTACACACGAAAGAAAGAAAATGGTGGTTTGATTCATTCTGAAAATGGTAATGTTGGAAGATTAGTGTACATAGAATTATAATAGGGAGAACAGTGTACAATAGTAGGCTATACCCTCGTCTATTGCCTGCACAAATCATGGAACTCTGTGATGACACGGCCAAGTATTGCGCCATGCGTCGGGTTCAAACTGTTACGGCTTCTGCCCTCGGCTCCATGACAATTGAATTAGCCTACATGTGTTTCAAAAAATATACAGTGCATTCAGAAAGTGTTCAGACCCCCTGACTTTTTCCATATTTTGTTAGGTTACAGTCTTATTCTAAAAAATGTTTTTTTTTATTCTCATCAATCTACACACAATATTCCATAACGACAAAGTGAAAACTGGTTTTTAGAAATGTTTGCAAATGTATATAAAACCCCCCAGAATTGCCTTATTTACATACAGTGGGGCAAAAAAGTATTTAGTCAGCCACCAATTGTGCAAGTTCTCCCACTTAAAAATATGAGAGAGGCCTGTAATTTTCATCATAGGTACACTTCAACTATTTTTTTATTTTTTTATTTTACCAGGTAAGTTGACTGAGAACACGTTCTCATTTGCAGCAACGACCTGGGGAATAGTTACAGGGGAGAGGAGGGGGATGAATGAGCCAATTGTAAACTGGGGATTATTAGGTGACCATGATGGTTTGAGGGCCAGATTGGGAATTTAGCCAGGACACCGGGGTTAACACCCCTACTCTTACGATAAGTGCCATGGGATCTTTAATGACCTCAGAGAGTCAGGACACCCGTTTAACGTCCCATCCGAAAGACGGCACCCTACACAGGGCAGTGTCCCCAATCACTGCCCTGGGGCGTTGGGATATTTTTTAGACCAGAGGAAAGAGTGCCTCCTAATGGCCCTCCAACACCACTTCCAGCAGCATCTGGTCTCCCATCCAGGGACTGACCAGGACCAACCCTGCTTAGCTTCAGAAGCAAGCCAGCAGTGGTATGCAGGGTGGTATGCTGCTCGCAACTATGACAGACAACTATGACAGACAAAATGAGATAAAAAATCCAGAAAATCACATTGTAGGATTTTTAATGAATTTTTTTGCAAATTATGGTGGAAAATAAGTATTTGGTCACCTACAAACAAGCAAGATTTCTGGCTCTCACAGACCTGTAACTCCTCTGTCCTCCACTCGTTACCTGTATTATTGGCACCTGTTTGAACTTGTTATCAGTATAAAAGTATAAAAAAGTATAAAAGTATAAAAGACACCTGTCCACAACCTCAAACAGTCACACTCCAAACTCCACTATGGCCAAGACCAAAGAGCTGTCAAAGGACACCAGAAACAAAATTGTAGACCTGCACCAGGCTGGGAAAACTGAATCTGCAATAGGTAAGCAGCTTGGTTTGAAGAAATCAACTGTGGGAGCAATTATTAGGAAATGGAAGACATACAAGACCACTGATAATCTCCCTTGATCTGGGGCTTCACGCAAGATTTCACCCCGTGGGGTCAAAATGATCACAAGAACGGTGAGCAAAAATCCCAGAACCACACGGGGGGACCTAGTGAATGACCTGCAGAGAGCTGTGACCTAAGTAACAAAGCCTACCATCAGTAACACACTACGCCGCCAGGGACTCAAATCCTGCAGTGCCAGACGTGTCCCCCTGCTTAAGCCAGTACATGTCCAGGCCCGTCTGAAGTTTGCTAGAGAGCATTTGGATGATCCAGAAGAAGATTGGGAGAATGTCATATGGTCAGATGAAACCAAAATAGAACTTTTTGGTAAAAACTCAACTCGTCGTGTTTGGAGGACAAAGAATGCTGAGTTGCATCCAAAGAACACCATACCTACTGTGAAGCATGGGGGTGGAAACATCACACTTTGGGGCTGTTTTTCTGCAAAGGGACCAGGACGACTGATCCGTGTAAAGGAAAGAATGAATGGGGCCATGTATAGTGAGATTTTGAGTGAAAACCTCCTTCCATCAGCAAGGGCATTGAAGATGAAACGTGGCTGGGTCTTTCAGCATGACAATGATCCCAAACACACCGCCCGGGCAACGAAGGAGTGGCTTCGTAAGAAGCATTTCAAGGTCCTGGAGTGGCCTAGCCAGTCTCCAGATCTCAACCCCATAGAAAATCTTTGGAGGGAGTTGAAAGTCCGTGTTGCCCAGCAACAGCCCCAAAACATCACTGCTCTAGAGGAGATCTGCATGGAGGAATGGGACAAAATACCAGCAACAGTGTGTGAAAACCTTTTGAAGACTTACAGAAAACATTTGACCTCTGTCATTGCCAACAAAGGGTATATAACAAAGTATTGAGATAAACTTTTGTTATTGACCAAATACTTATTTTCCACCATAATTTGCAAAGAAATAAATTAAAAATCCTACAATGTGATTTTCTGGAATTTTTTTTCTCATTTTGTCTGTCATAGTTGAAGTGTACCTATGATGAAAATTACAGGCCTCTCTCATCTTTTTAAGTGGGAGAACTTGCACAATTGGTGGCTGACTAAATACTTTTTTGCCACACTGTAAGTATTCAGATCCTTTGCTATGAGACTTGAAATTGAGCTCAGGTGAATCTTGTTTCCATTGTTCATCCCTGATGTTTCTACAACTTGATTGGAGTCCACCTGTGGTAAATTCAATTGATTGGACATGATTTTGAAAGGCACACGCCTGTCTCTATATAAGGTCCCACAGTTGACAGTGCATGTCAGAGCAAAAACCAAGCCATGAGGTTAAAGGAATTGTAATAAAGAGCTCCGAGACAGGATTGTGTTGAGGCACAGATCTGGGGTAGGGTAACAAAACATTTCTACAGCATTGAAGTTCCCCAAGAACACAGTGGCCTCCATCATTCTTAAATGGAAGAAGTTTGGAATCACCAACACTCCTAGAGTTGGCCATCCCCGGCCAAACTGAATAATCGGGTTAGGGAGGTGACCAAGAACCCGATGGTCACTCTGACAGAGCTCTAGAGTTCCTCTGTGGAGATGAGACAACCATTTATGGAGCAATCAGACGGAAGCCACTCTTCAGTAAAAGGCACATGACAGCCCACTTGGAGTTTGCCAAAAGCACCTAAAGGACTTTGACCACGAGAAACAAGATTCTCTGGTCTGATGAAACCAAGATTGAACCTCATTGGCCTGAATGCCAAGTGTCACGTCTGGAGGAAACCTGGCACCATCCCTACGGTGAAGCATGGTGGTGGCAGGATCCTGCTGTGGGGATGTTTTTCAGCGGCAGGGACTGGGAGACTAGTCAGGATCGAGTGAAAGATGAGCGGAGCAAAGTACAGAGAGATGCTTGATGAAAACATGCTCCAGAGCGCTCAGGACCTCAGGCTGGGGCGAAGGTTCACCTTCCAACAGGACAACGACCGTAAGCACACAGCCAAGACAATGCAGGAGTGTCTTCGGGACTAGTCTCTGAATGTCCTTGAGTAGCCCGGCCAGAGCCCGGATTTGAACCCGATCGAACAACTCTGGAGAGACCTGAAAATAGCTGTGCAGTGACGCTCCCCATCCAACCTGACAGAGCTTGAGAGGATCTGCAGAGAAGAATGGGAGAAACTCACCAAATAGAAGGCTGTAATCGTTGCCAAAGGTGCTTCAACAAAGTACTGAGTAAAGGGTCTGAATACTTATTTAAATGTAATATTTCAGTTTTGAATACATTTGCAAACATTTTTTTTTAAATCTGTTTTTGCTTTGTCACTATGGGGTATTGTGTGTAGATTGATGAGGGAAAAAAACATATAAAATAATTTTAGAATAAGGCTGTAACGTAACAAAATGTGGAAAAAGTCAAGGTGTCTGAATACTTTTCCAAATGCACTGTATAACTGTTACCAATGATCCTCAGCAACAACCACACGACTGTTACGGCATTTAAAGAGGAACCAAATTAAGGTAAACAAATATAATAATAATATAGGCTATACCAACTGAAGGGAACTAACAGTAAATTGGGCAGTTGAATATGTGTGGTTATTAGGCTTACTGACGGTCGATACTTAACATGATAGAAAAAGGAGACCGAGAAAATCGGGGTAGCCTATAATTTTAAGACATTTGAGAGTGCCAATCCCTGCAAGTCAAAAGTCCAAACAATTTAAGTTCTGCATAACCGCACAGCATTTACAGGGATGCAAACTAGTCATCTTTTGGCGAAATTCGCCGTTTTGAATCCAAAATAGTGATTCGTGTAGATTCGATGAAAAAAGTTCGGGGGGGGGGCTTAGATCACTACTGGCTGTAAGCGAACGAGGGATGCGCATTTGGAGCAATACTGGCTGTATCCAAGGCTCAGCCAATCGTTTACATACAACAGAATACAGCGCAGCATGCGACTGTAGAATGAAGAGACAACCAATTCACTAGGTACGGCATCAGCGCGCGCTCTGGAAAGGCAGCTTGTCAGTTACAGCAGCGCGTCCCCTGAATGATACGGAAGAGGTGACTTTAGGTGAGAAGCCTGACCACGGAGACGGGGTGAGAAGGTGATGAAGCGTACTTCACGAGCTGTAACTGAAAAACGACTGGAATTTGGAAAGTTTGAAGTGAGGGAGAAAGTGTGGTGGAACAAGTATTAGCGTTGTTAAGTATCTTGCTATCTGGATTGAATTCTCCGTTAGCTAGCCAGAGAAATGTTGAGCAACTTTAGCCAATTTATCTGATCAAATAATTAAGTTTATGGTGAGAAAATTAGCTTTCTAATAAAGTCAGACAACATCAGATGAGCTAACATTAATAACCTAACCAATTCGCTGTAGTATTAACTGTTATACGACTCCTTGCTGTTCTTCAAGTTATAACGCGTTAGTTGCTTACTGGACCCTGTCAATCTGTGTGAAATGTTAACTAGCTAACAAACTAAACACTATCTGTTAACTAATGTTTTCCCTCTACAGTAAATATGTGATTAATTTTCAGAATTAGGTGAAAATTAGGCTTAAACTGGATGCTACTATAGAGGTGAAAGGAACACGACACACTTTTCCTCATTCTCACTTTTGCTGGCACATTTTACACTTTCTGCCTGTGGACATATGTTCTACAATGTAATAATGTGCATTGTAGCCCAAATATATTGTTTTTGTTGTGTTGAACTTGACAGTAACACGTATGTGTGAGAATGAGGGGGGATTATACTTTTTTACTCGGCGAATGTTATTTTTGCACACATGTAGCCTTGTGCACTTGATCGATGTCTATAGTGGCCACTATAATAGAGCAAAATTAGAATGCCTGTTTGTCTCATTCTATTTCTACTATAAGGTGTTTTTTCCCCAAGTGCAATATTTATGTGTGTGGTCACAAGCGTTCTATTATAAAGGCTGTCATGGTCACAAGCGTTCTATTATAAAGGCTGTCATGGTCACAAGCGTTCTATTATAAAGGCTGTCATGGTCACAAGCGTTCTATTATAAAGGCTGTCATGGTCACAAGCGTTCTATTATAAAGGCTGTCATGGTCACAAGCGTTCTATTATAAAGGCTGTCATGGTCACAAGCGTTCTATTATAAAGGCTGTCATGGTCACAAGCGTTCTATTATAAAGGCTGTCATGCTCACAAGCGTTCTATTATAAAGGCTGTCATGGTCACAAGCGTTCTATTATAAAGGCTGTCATGGCTAACTGCAATATTAGTGTATTGTTTTTGTCTCAAGACTTGAGTGTCATTTGCAGTAAAGTCTAGGCAACAAATAACATTGGATTCCTTTCTTTACATTTTTTTAGCTGTGAGTTAGGTTCACATTAACCACTTATTTTATACACAGAGACTGATAATGGAGATCATATTTTTTGTTGTTTAATTAGTTAAAACCTGCATTTCTCCCTAGCAGGGATTTTTTTTGCATGTTCCAGTGCAAAAAAAAGTGTCGCCTTTTTGGGCCCTCAGCAGTTTGCATCCCTGCATTTAATAAATTGTACTGCTTCAGTTTGTTGCCATATGACAGTTTTTTCTCTCCAATAATTATAAGGTAAAAATAAATATTAAACAAGTATCATTTATAATTCCCTTTTCCAAACAGATTACTCATTTACCTAGTTCTTATCAATGTAAATGTAATAGCTCTTATCAAGTTGTTAATTAGAGTGCATAAAGAATGGTGTTATTTCTATCTGAAAAAATAAAGTACTGTAAATGCTTTTCCGACTTGGAACCGGTAGGTTCGCTAGACCTTATTCATGGTTTCCTCGCACGTAAAGGTGGTGGAATTATCAGGGAATGAAGTCCAGGTCAGAATAAGATGTATCTGTAGACACCTCCGCCACACCTTCATTTGTTCAATCTTTACCCAAACGAATAGCTGGTGAATAGCATGCTATTATCATGCTTAAGTTCAAGGTCAGAATATGCATAGAGCGAAATTACCCCCTATATAATTCCCTACTTGTGGCTAGAGCCTTATATCCTTCTGTCCTTTTTAATTTCTGCCCCCTAAAAATACCCTCCTGGAAATATTAGTCACACTTTATTTGGATAGTCTGAATAGTCCTTCTGTAGATGTTCTACAGATGGTCATACAATCAACAAGCTATCTGTTGATAAGAAACTGCAACAATTTCAAAGATTTTACTGAGTTACAGTTCATATAAGTAAATCGGTCAATTGAAATATATTTGTTAGGCCCTAATCTATGGATTTCTGTCTTACTATCCAGGTCTGTGCCCAAACAATTTGAGCTTCTACTTTTAAAAATCCACCTCTCCAGAAACAAGTTTCTTACCGTTGCCGCTTGCTATAGACCACCTTCTGCCCCCAGCTGTGCCCTGGACACCATATGCAAATTGATTGCCGAGAGCTCGTGCTGCTAGGTGACTTAAACTGGGACATGCTTAAAACCCCGGCCATCCTACAATCTAAGCTTGATGCTCTCAATCTCACACATATTATCAATGAACCCACCAGGTACAACCCCAAATCCGTAAACACGGGCACCCTCATAGATATCATCCTAACCAACCTGCCCTCCAAATACACCTCTGCTGTCTTCAACCAGGATCTCAGCGTCACTGCCTCATTGCCTGCGTCCGTAATGGGTCTGCGGGCAAGCGACCACCCCTCATCACTGTCAAACGCTCCCTAAAACACTTCAATAAGCAGGCCTTTCTAATCGACATGGCATGGTTATCCTGGAAGGATATTGACCTCATTCCATTAGTAGAGGACGCCTGGTTGTTCTTTAAAAGTGCTTTCCTCACCATCTTAAATAAGCATGTCCCATTCAAAAAATATAGAACCAGGAACAGATATAGCCCTTGGTTCACTTCAGACCTGACTGCCCTTGACCAGCACAGAAACATCCTGTGGCGTACTGCATTAGCATCGAATAGCCCCCGCGATATGCAACTTTTCAGGGAAGTTAGGAACCAATATACACAGGCAGTTAGGAAAGCAAAGGCTAGCTTTTTCAAACAGAAATGTGCATCCTGCAGCACTAACTCCAAAAAGTTCTGGGACACTGTAAAGTCCATGGAGAATAAGAGCACCTCCTCCCAGCTGCCTACTGCACTAAGGCTAGGAAACACTGTCACCACCGATAAATCCATGATAATTGAGAATTTCAATAAGCATTTTTATACGGCTGGCCCTGGCTTTCCACCTGGCTACCCTGATCCCGGTCAACAGCCCTACAAACCAGCTGGGCTAGACAATCTGGACCCTCTCTTCCTAAAATTATCCGCCGAAATTGTTGCAACCCCTATTATTAGCTTGTTCAACCTCTCTTTCGTATCGTCTGAGATCCCTAAAGATTGGAAAGCTGACGCGGTCATCCCCCTCTTCAAAGGGGGAGACACTCTAGACCCAAACTGCTACAGACCTATATCTATCCTACCCTGCCTTTCTAAGGTCTTCGAAAGCCAAGTGAACAAACAGATCACTGACCATTTCGAATCCCACCGTACCTTCTCCGCTATGCAATCTGGTTTCTGAACTGGTCCGGGTGCACCTCAGCCACGCTCAAGGTCCTAAACGATATCATAACCGCCATCGATAAGAGACAATACTGTGCAGCTGTATTCATTGACCTGGCCAAGGCTTTCAACTCTGTCAATCACCATATTCTTATCGGCAGACTCAACAGCCTTGGTTTCTCAAATGACTGCCTCGCCTGGTTCACCAACTACTTTTCTAACAGAGTTCAGTCTGTCAAATCGGAGGGACTGTTGTCCGGGACCTCTGGCAGTCTCTATGGGGGTGCCACAGGGTTCAAATCTCGGGCCGACTCTTTTCTCTGCATACATTAATGATGTCGCTCTTGCTGCTGGTGATTCTCTGATCCACCTCTACGCAGACGACACCTTTCTGTATACTTCTGACCCTTCTTTGGACACTGTGTTAACAAACCTCCAGACGAGTTTCAATGCCATACAACTCTCCTTCCGTGGCCTCCAACTGCTCTTAAATGCAAGCAAAACTAAATGCATGCTCTTCAACCGATCGCTGCCTACACCAACCACCCGTCCAGCATCACTACTCTGGACGGTTCTGACTTAGAATATGTGGACAACTACAAATACCTAGATGTCTGGTTAGACTGTAAAATCTCCTTCCAGACTCACGTTAAGCATCTCCAATCCAAAATTAAATCTAGAATCGGCTTCCTATTTCGCAACAAAGCATCCTTCACTCATGCTGCCAAACATACCCTAGTAAAACTGACTATCCTACTGATCCTTGACTTCAGCGATGTCATTTATAAAATAGCCTCCAACACTCTACTCAGCAAATTGGATGCAGTCTATCACAATGCCATCCGTTTTGTCACCAAAGCCCCATATACTACCCACCACCGCGACCTGAATGCTCTCGTTGGCTGGCCCTCGCTTCATATTCGTCGCCAAACCCACTGGCTCCAGGTCATCTATAAGTCGTTGCTAGGTAAAGCCCCGCCTTATCTCAGCTCACTGGTCACCATAGCAGCACCCACCCGCAGCACGCACTCCAGCAGGTATATTTCCTTCTTCGGCCTCCTTTCCTTCCAGTTCTCTGCTGCCAATGACTGGAACGAACTGCAAAAATCACTGAAGCTGGAGACCCATATCTCCCTCACTAGCTTTAAGCACCAGCTGTCAGAGTAGCTCATAGATCACTGTACCTGTACATAGCCAATCTGTAAATAGCCCATCCAACTACCTCATCACCATATTGTTATTATTGTTATTTTTTCTCCTTTGCACCCCAGTACTGCTACTTGCACACTAATCTTCTGCACATCTATCACACCAGTGTTTAACTTGCCATACTGTAATAATTTCACCACTATGGCCTATTTATTGCCTCACCCCCCCTTATCCTACCTCATTTGCACACACTGTATATAGACTTTCTCTATTGTATTATTGACTGTATGTTTGTTTATTCTATGTTGTTGTTTGTGTCGCACTGCTTTGCTTTATCTTGGCCAGGTCGCAGTTGTAAATGAGAACGTGTTCTCAACTAGCCTACCTGGTTAAATACTTCTTGCGACTATAGGGGGTGCTGTTTCAAATTAGCATAATTGTCTCTACAGATGAAACGGCTTCCTACTCAATTCTTGATCGTACAATATGCATATTATTGTTATTATTGGATAGAAAACACTATCTAGTTTCTATAGCCGTTTGAATTATGTCTCTGAGTGGAACAGAACTTTTTCTACAGCGAAATCCATGACAGGTTTTGCGAAGGTCTGAGAGCGAAGCTCTGATCTCAGTTCAGTTTAAAGGGGTGTGTATATCCTATGGAACGACACGAACTGCACCCGCCTTCCCCTGGATGTCAGTAAGCAATGAGAAGTGGAATGGGGTTCCTACGTAACTCTCAGAGGTTATAAAAGACCAAGGAGTGAGGTACGCCATCTTTTCGACGTTGAACTTTACGCAGAGAGAGACCTGGGCATGCCATTTTCGAGCGCTCAGTAATGAACTTTAGATATATCAGTCTGTAATTTAATTTGATATAGGTGTTAGAAACATCATAACGAAGCTATTTGAAACCGAGTTATATCAGATTATGCGAGTATATTGCTATTTTTCGGAATTTCCTCAGTATTGCGTATTGAGGATTTGGACACGTTAGCTAATGTTAGCAATTGTTAGCTATAGTTAGCTGCTATATCATAAGTTGAATGCAACGTTTTACAACCAAGCAACGATTATTTTGGACAAAGAACCACCATGGCAAGATTCTGATGGAAGCTCGTCGAAAAGTAAGAGCTATTTATGATGTTATTCCGTTTTTATGTGGAAAAATGTAAACTCAATAATGGTGATTAGTGACGCCGTTATTGCGTCACTAGTCTGGCTGTAACGCACACTGTATGTCTAGTAACGTTAATTTTAAAAGTCTAACTCTGCGGTTGCATTAATAACTAATACATCTTTCATTTCATGTCCAACCTGTATTTTTTTAGTCAAGTTTATGAATAGTTTTCGATAAAAATAGTTGTATTATCATGATGCTGCCGGGCAGATTGCTTGAGTAGTTGGACAGTATTTCCATTGTGTAAGCACGATTTGTGCCGCTAAATATGCACATTTTCGATCAAACTCTATATGGATTGTGTAATGTGATGTTACAGGAGTGTCATCGGAAGAATTCTGAGAAGGTTAGTGAAAAAATTAATATATTTTGGCGATGTTTACGTTATCGCTCTCTTTGGCTAGAATCAATGCTCTGGTAACGTTTGCATATGTGGTATGCTAATATAACGATTTATTGTGTTTTCGCTGTAAGACACTTAGAAAATCTGAAATATTGTCTGTATTCACAGGATCTGTGTCTTTCGATTAGTGTATGCTGTGTATTTTTACGAAATGTTTGATGATTAGTAAGTAGGTAAACACGTTGCTCTATGTAGTTATTCTAGTCCATTTGTGACGGTGGGTGCAATTGTAACCTATGACATCTACCTGAAATATGCACATTTTTCTAACAAAACCTATCCTATACCATAAATATGTTATCAGACTGTCATCTGAGGAGGTTTTTTCTTGGTTAGGGGCTATCAATATCTTAGTTTAGCCGAATTGGTGATAGCTACTGGTGTTGAGAGAAAATGGTGGACAAGAAAAATGGTGATTTTTGCTAACGTGTTTAGCTAATAGATTTACATATTGTGTCTTCCCTGTAAAACATTTTAAAAATCTGAAATGGTGGCTTTATTCACAGGATCTGTATCTTTCATTAGGTGTCTTGGACTTGTGATTTAATGATATTTAGATGCTACTATTTAATTGTGACGCTATGCTAGCGATGCTAATCAGTGTGGGGGGGCGGGGGGGGGTGCTCCCGGACCCGGGGTAGGTGCTCGGTAGAGGTTATAAAGGTGAAATAAAAAAAATATTCACATAACTTGGAATACAGATATGCATCTGTTGGTCACAGATACCGTAAAAAAAAAAGGTAGGAGCGTGGATCAGAAAACCAGTCAGTATCTGGTGTGACCACCATTTGCCTCGTGCAGCTCGACACAAACCTCCTTCACATAGAGCTTGATCAGGATGTTGATTGTGGCCTGTGGAATGTTGTCCAACTCTTCAATAGCTTTGCGAAGTTACTGGATATTAGCGGGAACTGGAACACACTGTCGTACACGTCGACCCAGAGCATCCCAAACTTGCTCAATGGGTGAAATGTCTGAGTATGCAGGCCATGATAGAACTCCGCTTCCAGGAATGGTGTACAGATCTTTGCGACATGATGCTGTGCATTTTCATGCTGCAACATGAGGCGATGGCGGAGGATGAATGGCATGACAAGGCCTCAGAATACGAGCCTTTGGTCATTAATATGGTAAAATCCAGAAACTATCATTTCGAAAACAAAATGTTTATTCTTTCAGTGAAATACGGAACCATTCCGTATTTTATTGAACGGGTGGCAACCGTAAGTCTAAATATTGCTGTTACATTGCACAACCTTCAATGTTATGTCATAATTACGTCAAATTCTGGCAAATTAGTTCGCAACGAGCCAAGCGGCCCAAACTGGTGCATATACCCTGACTCTGCATGTAATGAATGCAAGAGAAGTGACACAATTTCCCTAGTTAATATTGCCTGCTAACATGAATTTCTTTTAACTAAATATGCAGGTTTAAAAATATATACTTCTGTGTATTGATTTTAAGAAAGGCATTGATGTTTATGGTTAGGTACATTTGTGCAACGATTGTGCTTTTGATAAATCATTACCCGTTTGGCGAAGTACGCTGTGATTCGATGATAAATTAACAGGCACCGCATTGATTATATGCAACGCAGGACAAGCTAGTTAACCTCGTAATATCATCAACCATGTTTAGTTAACTAGTGATAATGTGAAGATTGTTTTTTATGAGATAAGTTTAATGCTAGCTAGCAACTTACCTTGGCTCCTTGCTATGCAGGCGTAAGAGATGGTCAGCGTGCCACGCAGTTTCCTCGTGGAATGCAATGTAACCGGCTTCCAAAAATGCAGATTACCTATTGTTATGAAAACTTGAAATCGGCCCTAGTTATTTGGCCATGCCGATAAATCAGTCAACCTCTAATAAATACAGGACAAACCCACATCACGACAATCTTAGACAACACTACATAAAGAGAGACCTAAGACAACAACATAGCAAGGCAGCAACACATGACAACACAGCATGGTAGCAACACAACATGGTAGCAGCACAAAACATCGTACAAATATTATTGGTCACAGACAACAGCACAAAGGGCAAGAAGGTAGAGACAACAATACATCACGCAAAGCAGCCACAACTGTCAATACGAGTGTCCATGATTGAGTCTGAATGAAGAGATTGAGAACTGTCCAGTTTGAGTGTTTGTTGCAGCTCATTCCAGTCGCTAGCTGCAGCGAAACTGAAAAGAGGAGCGACCCAGGGATGTGTGTGCTTTGGGGACCTTTAACAGAATGTGACTGGCAGAACGGGTGTTGTATGTGGAGGATGAGGGCTGCAGTAGATATCACAGATAGGGGGGGAGTGAGGCCTAAGAGGGTTTTATAAATAAGCATCAACCAGTCGGTCTTGCAACAGGTATACAGAGAAGAGGAGTATAGAGTGCAGTGATGTGTCCTATAACGACCATTGGTGGCAAATCTGATGGCAGAATGGTAAAGAACATCTAGCCGCTCAAGAGCACCCTTACCTGCCGATCTATAAATTATGTCTCCGTAATCTAGCATAGGTAGGATGGTCATCTGAATCAGGGTTAGTTTGGCAGCTGGGGTGAAAGAGGAGCGATTACGATAGAGGAAACCAAGTCTACATTTAGCTTTAGCCTGCACCTATGATATGTGCTAAGAGAAGGACAGTGTACCGTCTAGCCATACTCCCAAGTACTTGTATGAGGTGACTACCTCAAGCTCTAAACCCTCAAAGGTAGTAATCACACCTGTGGGGAGAGGGGCATTCTTCTTACCAAACCACATGACCTTTGTTTTGGAGGTGTTCAGAACAAGGTTAAGGTTAGAGAAAGATGTTGGACACTAAGAAACTTTGTTGTAGAGCATTTAACACAAAAATCGGAAAAACATTGGCCTTTGACTACATTGTGAAGTCATGCATGCTTTAGGCCTACAGACAGAGCAATGCTGATTTGTGTGTGTGTGTGTGTAGGCTATGTGTGTTATCCCCCTCGCTCCTGATCAACAGCCTCTTTTGACATGACTCGTTCTGAGGGCTGGATTCACTAAACACACACAAGGTACCAAGAGCTTTACTCAACAGGGGCTTTACTCAACGGGCCGGCTGGTCTGTCTGTAACATCTACAAGCTTTACTCAGCGGGCCGGCTGGTCAGCCTGTAACATCTACAAGCTTTACTCAACGGGCCGGCTGGTCAGCCTGTAACATCTACAAGCTTTACTCAACGGGCCGGCTGGTCAGCCTGTAACATCTACAAACTTTACTCAACGGGCCGGCTGGTCAGCCTGTAACATCTACAAACTTTACTCAGCGGGCCGGCTGGTCAGCCTGTAACATCTACAAACTTTACTCAGCGGGCCGGCTGGTCTGTCTGTAACATCTACAAGCTTTACTCAACGGGCCGGCTGGTCAGCCTGTAACATCTACAAGCTTTACTCAACAGGGGCTTTACTCAACGGGCCGGCTGGTCAGCCTGTAACATCTACAAGCTTTACTCAGCGGGCCGGCTGGTCAGCCTGTAACATCTACAAGCTTTACTCAGCGGGCCGGCTGGTCAGCCTGTAACATCTACAAACTTTACTCAGCGGGCCGGCTGGTCAGCCTGTAACATCTACAAGCTTTACTCAACGGGCCGGCTGGTCTGCCTGTAACATCTACAAGCTTTACTCAACGGGCCGGCTGGTCAGCCTGTAACATCTACAAGCTTTACTCAACGGGCCGGCTGGTCTGCCTGTAACATCTACAAGCTTTACTCAACGGGCCGGCTGGTCTGCCTGTAACATCTACAAACTTTACTCAACGGGCCGGCTGGTCAGCCTGTAACATCTACAAGCTTTACTCAACGGGCCGGCTGGTCTGCCTGTAACATCTACAAGCTTTACTCAACGGGCCGGCTGGTCTGCCTGTAACATCTACAAACTTTACTCAACGGGCCGGCTGGTCTGCCTGTAACATCTACAAACTTTACTCAACGGGCCGGCTGGTCTGCCTGTAACATCTACAAACTTTACTCAACGGGCCGGCTGGTCAGCCTGTAACATCTACAAACTTTACTCAACGGGCCGGCTGGTCAGCCTGTGACATCTACAAACTTTACTCAACGGGCCGGCTGGTCTGCCTGTAACATCTACAAACTTTACTCAACGGGCCGGCTGGTCAGCCTGTAACATCTACAAACTTTACTCAACGGGCCGGCTGGTCTGTCTGTAACATCTACAAGCTTTACTCAACGGGCCGGCTGGTCTGTCTGTAACATCTACAGGCTACAGACATCTAAAGAATGCTGTCTTGTTTGGTTGTTACAAGTTCCGATGCACTTATTATATGCTAGAGGGAGAGGGAGCAATTTAGTGAGAGTGAGTGTAGAGAGTAACACGGATACCAAACCGGCTACGCGCGTGCGCCATCGTGCACTTTCGTGCATAAATGTATTTTGCCACCCCACACCAAACGCGATCATGACACGCAGGTTAAAATATCAAAACAAACTCTGAACCAATGACATTAATTTGGGGACAGGTCGAAAAGCATTAAACATGTATGGCAATTTAGAGCATTAAACATGTATGGCAATTTAGCTTGTTGTTCCTAGCTAATTTGTCCTGGGATATAAACATTGAGTTATTTTACCTGAAATGCACAAGGGACCTCTACTCCGACAATTAATCCACACATAAAACGGCCAAACGAATCGTTTCTAGTCATCTCTCCTCCTTCCAGGCTTTTTCATCTTTGAATTTATATGGCGATCGCATCTAAACTTTCATTGTATTTCCACGACAACCGGCAACAAAGTTTGTCTTTCAATCACCCACGTGGGTATAACCAATGAGGAGATGGCACGTGGGTACCTGCTTCTATAAACCAATGAGGAGATGGGAGAGGCAGGACTTGCAGCGCGATCTGCGTCAGAAATAGGAATGAGTTCTATTTTATCCCTTGGCGTGCGTGAGCAGTGTGGGTGCAATAATTGAATAACATGGATTTCTAAATGTATTTTGCGATGCACGCGACGTGTCCGGTCTGGTCAGCATGTAAGAGACAGCGGGAGATAGAGAGAAGGGGGAGGAAAGAGAGGGAAGCTAAATGCATCTAGCCTCTGATCCATAAACATAGACAGACCTGGAATGTATAACTCCATCTCTGTGGAAAGTACAACCCCATTGGACAAAAGGTTCTTTCTCCACCACTTTGGTGTCTGCTGTGACACTGGCTTGTCTATCTTCTGGGGTGTTAATTGGCTATGTAGACATCACTTTTAGACACATTGGGATTTAGCCCTATGTCAACAGGGGGAGAAAGGCCAGTTCCTTCACTGATATTTATGGGCACCAGAGAATGCACTTAGATGGGTCAATGTTTCAGATAATAAGGCTGAAATATCCCGATTTTAACTGATGTACCTTTCTGATTAAACATTTCGGCATAAAGCAAGCAACTGGTCCAACATTACATAGTGTCACTAAAGCTTTGTATTAACAGCCTACACTATAACTCCTATATAGTGGTAAACCCTTACTTAGGTGTACTGTATGTTACAGACATTGCACCTGATGACATAGTGCCTAGCCCTGTATGAGTTACAGACATGATTGTAGGGTAGCAGGCAACACTAGGCAGGCTAACAGGACGTCATAGCCAGGCCAGACAGACGAGCATTTCAGCCCTCGCTGTCTCACCCTCCAGTCTAGCCTTAGAATCTGACAGTGAAATACTTACACTTGTCTCTAACATGTTGGCTCAGCATTCCCGAATATTCCCATTACAGAATGTTGAAAGAATTGTCATTTCAACGTACTTTCCCTGTTTTTGTCCTTATGTCGGAGGTAATCTGAGACAAAATATTCACAGGGAAGCGTTATAACCCGACCTTCAGTTTATAGTTTTTTTCGCCGCGTCAAACACTTGCACAATATGGCCAAGCCTAACTGAACCACAAACTGAACATTGTCCCAGGCAATCAGCTGGCAAATTTCACAAACACTTCCAGCTGATTGTGAGGAAACATGCTTCCGTCGACTATACGTTCAGTTACATTCGGCTATTGTTGAAATATTTTGCATCTCGTATAATGCGTCAGGACATTGAAAATACAAGTGACAGAAATTACCGACGCCGCAAAAAGTAACGGTATCCACAGGAAAGTGTTGTTTACCCATCTCCACCTCCTACCATCAAATGGACCAACAGCACAGACACCCGGTAAAGTAAGTTTAAATATCATTTTATTCAACATTCTGGCTTGTAGAGGAGGGGACTCCAACAGGTCGATCGGGAGCTACCAGTAGCTCACAGATCACCTATGAATAGCTCGCCAAACAATTCTGAATGAACATGTAATTTTCAAGTGTTCCACCGCAAACTGTCATAAACAAATCTCTTAAGTACCAGACACCGCAAGTTCCCAGCTACTATTTAGCAAACGCAACATTGCCATTATCCCACCCCTGGTTAGCCAGTAGTGATAGGTCGTTTGTGAACGAACAGCTCTTTTTGAAAGGCTCATTTTGGTGACAGTCGGGAACCGAATCGCATATGTGAAAGAGCCGTTCATTTGGCTCCCTGATTTACATGCTTTTACTAGTGCTTTATGAGCTCTAGACATCCATTATCTGGAGATAAGTTATAAAAACATTGTCTGAAGATGTGCAGGAACAATATAGTGAGGGGAGAGCCTCATTCAGTCATCATCTTTTTTTGCAGGCCATCTAATAATTTGGTCAGGTAAAAATGTATTTCAACTCACATTTCACGATCTGACATAGGCAACATTTTAGGCTTTATATTTTTTCATGCTTTTAGGTCAATTTCGAAGCATTACTAAGCAAAGAGCCGTTTGGGGGCCAAATGGACGGCTTTTTTAGGTGAATGGAGCAAAAGGATCCGGCTCACAAAAAATACTCGGAATGCCCATCACTAGTAGCCAGTTGATGTGATAACCGTCTTGTGGGTTGACAGAAATGCTTTCCCCAAAACCTTCACAATTAAATGTTACTGCAAAGTAGGCTTACCTGGCAGAAGTATATCATAAGTAAGTATATTATTTGTTCTTTGCAAACTTTGCCATGAAATGAGCAGCAGCAATGCAGAACCATCACTAGACTGGCACATTAGACGGCACACTACAAGCACAATTAATAGGCCAGATGCGCAATTAAAGGGGAATTACACAAAAAAATCTTAAACCAGGAAAAATAAAACTGAGAAAGCATAATTTTGGGAAAATATAAACCAACACTTCCATGGTAACAGTTTGATGTTTAGGCAACCTCCAGTTCAGCTTTTACAAGCTCACATCAATGTTGTTTCCACATCATTTCAATGAACCAACAGGGAATAGGCGTTGAATTGACGTCTGTGCCCAGTGGGGAGGCATCTCGGCCATGGAACAATGTTTTATCATCCACAGTTCTTTAGTACAGGGAGGATCTGCTTGTTGATATTTAGTGGTTATCATCGTTCACTATCAGTAGCATAGAGATTATCTGTTATTTGTTTGTTTAACTTGAGATACTGGTATTGCATTAACTATCAATAGCATGGTGAAGTTTATCTCTTGATGTCTCTAACTTGATGTTAGCGAATAGATACCGGTCAGTGTCATTACGATTGCCCGTCTCCTACCTTTTTAGCTGTCTTGTCTTGTTGATTCAACCAACTGAGGCCTCATTGCACTTCAAATTAATTTCCTGGTGGGAGACCAAGAAGGGGGGGGTCTTTTTAAAAAGCGGAACGACTTAATAACCACGTGTTGTCATAATAAGACCCAGAAGGCTGTAAAAATAACAATTTCTCCATCTGTAGAGTAGGGCATGATTAATTTTCTTATTACTTGACTGTACAATGCTAGGCTACTTCCAATTAAACCTTTATTTATCCAGGTTAGTTTTGTTGAGATGATAAAATCTATTTGAGAGAGACCTGGTTTACATCAGCATATTAGGCCATGTGTATTTCATCCCATACATTGCATGACGTTATAGCATAATGAGTCATCTAGAGCAGAGGTATTGTTGAAATATATTATTGAAAAATCTGCTCTAGGTCTAGTAGAAATGATTCGTTCTAGGTTTATGGTGGTTTCAATGATAGATAGAAATACCCTGGAGTGCAAGGTGGAGTGATTCCAATAGGATGAGCCCAGTAGACTTCTGTTCACTGTACCAACCGTCTCACTCTGAACTGATTATGCTAGAGAGTCTCTGAATTTTTAATATGGATGCACTTGTCACGCTGGGTATTATTAAGGTATTATCCACCGTGGGCATACACAGTAATAATCACCCACGCAGAATATTGCCCCAAAGATTAGAATAAGCTTAAATTGGTTTAGGGGGTCAAAGAGCAACACAACAAGTTAGATTGCTTTCAAATAGTCAAGCATGAGGCATGTGAAGAAAGCCAAGCAGCATTCTCAGTTGGCAGCGAAGGGAGAACACTCTGTTGGGTCATCAGGTAGTATGTGAGTCATTTTCCCCTGTTTCAACTCTGTATGAGGCAAACACTAACGTTTGTTGTTTTGCAAGCAATGGATAGTTTTTAGATCGCAGGCATTTAGGGAAAGGATGTGATGTTCTCCCAGGTCAAATTACCCCTAGTTCTGTGTTGTGAAGTTTTGGCACCAACAATACCTAGAACTGGAAAAGATATGGAAAGTTAGACATCCAACATTTTTAACAAGAAACATCATTGCATCTGCTGAGAGGAGTTAGATCCAATACTCCCATCTTTCAATAAGAATGCTGTGATTTTATTGGTTGGATGCGTGTTAGCCATTGTAGCCAAACAATTGTGACATAGGACCAAGTTCTTCATATCTTCTCCCTAGCTACTCACTCTTATAATTGGTGTGTGTGTATGTCTGTAGTATAGAGCATGTCTCACCATTCTGACTGAGGGCCAGGGCCCTAGTGCTCAGAAGTGAGTGCAGTGCACCCTGATAGGAGATAGATTCCCTGGCCGCCAAGCCCCAGACCCTTTGACTGACGCAAGGCAGCCAGCGCTCAGCACTGAGGTACTGAGGTGCCTGCCAATAGCACTGCTTTGTATCCAGTGAGATGAGGGGTCGGCTTTGAAACAACTGTCCCCCGCTCCGCAGCCATGATCGCTTCAAACAGCCAATGGCATTGTTTTGGCTTCCGTTACCATCCATGTGTGATATGTCTTTTTGTCACACAGATGATCATCACACGCCACCGGATCTAACATTAGAAGACATACGAGCTGCCGTTTCTGTAGAGAGCGGCTTTTCACATTAAGGACGTGTTATGGCGTTTAATGTCAGTCAGGTTTCATGTTATATTGTTCACCCCATTTCCAGAGAGGGGATTGTTTTCTAAATACTCTAAGGATTATTAACAAGCAGAATACTCTTTGTTATTATACCCCAAGCTCCAGCTCTTGGAGTGTCTCTCTCACTCACACACACACACACACACACACACACACACACACACACACACACACACACACACACACACACACACACACACACACACACACACACACACACACACACACACACACACACACACACAGACACACACCAGTAGGAGGTTATAGGAGAAGCCCTCAGTCCGTCTAATGCCTTAACCAGGGGGGAAACTGACAGTGAGTAAGAGCTGAGCAACACAATGCTACTTAAGAACTACAACCTCAGTCTCTTTTAGAAAAGGCCTATGTCTTTTTATGGGAACTCTTGTAGGGCAACTGACTGATGAGTGAGTCCAGATTGACATAGGGTGAGTTAATAGGGAAATTACTAAGGCAGTAGCTGGGAAGTGGTTGGAATCACACAGGAACAGTACTGGGAGAAATGCAGTGGGATCCCTGATATCGCCTCCCTCCAAGCATCCCTAGTATAGACTGTTTTCATACTACTCTGTCCCATTTAAAAGTTGAGAAAGTTTAGGTTCTACTCACTACAGATGATGTAGGATCTTAATTTGATCATCCTGTTGCAGGAGACCTTTCATGTTAATACCTGTTAAAACCTCTAGTGTATTTGAGGTTTAAAAAGGCTTCTAAAGTTTGTAATTTCCACTTTGAAATTTCAGACTTGATCTTCCCTTTCGCAAAACGTATCAACCCCTACAAAACTAAATTATTAACTATAATCCACATAATAATTAACATTTCCTGTTGCTGCAAGATTATTTTCCTGCTGTAGCAAACTGTCTCAAATTAAGATCCTACACCTGTAGCACTGACTGACTACTTGATTTAACTGTAGCTTTCAGTGTAGGTTTGATAAGTGGAGACCAATGTCTTTATCTCCTGTATCCTCAGATTATGTTAAGGAGGAAGAGCTCCGCCTCTTATCTGTGCTGTGTGCTGCTCCACTCTGAGCCGGGATGGCTTTGGGAATGCTGCTCACACCAACCTATAGGGGATTCCTGAATTACTGCGCCTTTTTCCTGCTGGAATGATGTGTGAAATGTGTAGTTTTTACTGCCTGTGGTTGTCGTTTTCCCCCCTCCCGTTAACAGGCATGGTTCTCTAAGAGCGTTGGTAAATAAAAGGTGACCTACCTCGTGTGTGTGTGTGTGTGTGTGTGTGTGTGTGTGTGTGTGTGTGTGTGTGTGTGTGTGTGTGTGTGTGTGTGTGTGTGTACAAGCCATTGTAAACATTGCACTGTATTTAATTTAAATCATCAGTTTTATGGCAGTCAGACCCAGGGCTCAGTGGTGCTTTAAAAGGCCAGTGTCAGTGAGTTAGCAGGCAGCAGTGTGTTTGTCTTGCCGGCCTCTCTGCCAGCCGACCCGCCCACTCTCTCTCCAGTCTTCCTCTAACTGACTTCCTGTGGGATTGCTGAAGAGGAGGATAGTGTTAGCAGTGGATGGGGGAGAGTAGGGGGAGACGGGGTAAAATGTCTTGAGTTTAAAGTGGGACAATGGGGAGAATGTCTGGAGTGAAAGAAGTAAAGGAGGAAGTGGGCAGACTGTTGAATGTTTAAGGAGGCTGGTGGGTAGATTATTGGACGTTAAAGGGGACAGAGGATAGGAGGTTGGGGAATAGGAGTTTTGAGTGTTGGGTGACTGGTGGGATGCAGTGAGATTTAAAAACGGTCAACAGATAAATTGATAGCACAGAGATAGTGCCAAGTATGGTTTTGTTTATGACGGGTGTGTTTAATGATTATAAGGTTTCTTTAGTGCTGTTCTACTGTATATGGGACAGCTGTGTGGAGTGACACTGGTGCAGATATGTATGGAAGCAAGCCAAAAGACATTGTTTCGGTGTTAAATTGACACTTTTACTTGATTATTTTTAGATCTATACCTCTTTCTGTGACCACAAAAGGGCATCATTAGGAGCAGTGAATGCACCATTGATAGTTCAAATAAATGAATAACAAGTGTCTGTTGTGTGACCAGGGATCACTGTGGCAATTCAAGGGATAACCGACTTGACTGCCATGAAAATAGTTTATTGTATGTTCAGTCGTTACGTGATTGATACATGCTTATTCAATATCAACCTGCAGCTCTGTATAAGCCAAACCTACATGTCTATTGGCAAGCTCCCCCAGTTAAGTCATAGCCAAGAGAGGAACTGTCACGTTCTGACCATAGTTCTTGTGTGTTTTGCTTGTTTTAGTGTTGGTCAGGACGTGAGCTGGGTGGGCATTCTATGTTGTGTGTCTAGTTTGTCTGTTTCTATGTTTGGCCTAATATGGTTCTCAATCAGAGGCAGGTGTTTTGTGTTGTCTCTGATTGGGAATCATACACTGCTCAAAAAAATTAAAGGGAACACTTAAACAACACAATGTAACTCCAAGTCAATCACACTTCTGTGAAATCAAACTGTCCACTTAGGAAGCAACACTGATTGACAATAGATTTCACATGCTGTTGTGCAAATGGAATAGACAAAAGGTGGAAATTATAGGTAATTAGCAAGACACCCCCAAAAAAGGAATGATTCTGCAGGTGGTGACCACAGACCACTTCTCAGTTCCTATGCTTCCTGGCTGATGTTTTTGTCACTTTTGAATGCTGGCGGTGCTCTCACTCTAGTGGTAGCATTAGACGGAGTCTACAACCCACACAAGTGGCTCAGGTAGTGCAGTTCATCCAGGATGGCACATTAATGCGAGCTGTGGCAAAAAGGTTTGCTGTGTCTGTCAGCGTAGTGTCCAGAGCATGGAGGCGCTACCAGGAGACAGGCCAGTACATCAGGAGACGTGGAGGAGGCCGTAGGAGGGCAACAACCCAGCAGCAGGACCGCTACCTCCGCCTTTGTGCAAGGAGTAGCACTGCCAGAGCCCTGCAAAATGACCTCCAGCAGGCCACAAATGTGCATGTGTCAGCATATGGTCTCACAAGGGGTCTGAGGATCTCATCTCGGTACCTATTGGCAGTCAGGCTACCTCTGGCGAGCACATGGAGGGCTGTGCGGCCCCAAAAAGAAATGCCACCCCACACCATGACTGACCCATCGCCAAACCGGTCATGCTGGAGGATGTTGCAGGCAGCAGAACGTTCTCCACGGCGTCTCCAGACTCTGTCACGTCTGTCACATGTGCTCATGTGCTCAGTGTGAACCTGCTTTCATCTGTGAAGAGCACAGGGCGCCAGTGGCGAATTTGCCAATCTTGGTGTTCTCTGGCAAATGCCAAACGTCCTGCACGGTGTTGGGCTGTAAGCACAACCCCCACCTGTGGACGTCGGGCCCTCATACCACCCTCATGGAGTCTGTTTCTGACCGTTTGAGCAGACACATGCACATTTGTGGCCTGCTGGAGGTCATTTTGCAGGGCGCTGGGAGTGCACCTCCTTGCACAAAGGCGGAGGTAGCGTTCCTGCTGCTGGGTTGTTGCCCTCCTACGGCCTCCTCCACGTCTCCTGATGTACTGGCCTGTCTCCTGGTAGCGCCTCCATGCTCTGGACACTACGCTGACAGACACAGCAAACCTTTTTGCCACAGCTCGCATTAATGTGCCATCCTGGATGAACTGCACTACCTGAGCCACTTGTGTGGGTTGTAGACTCCGTCTAATGCTAATGTCTAATGTCATTTAAAGTGAACACAGTTTGGAAGGATTATCGGTCATTCACAGCAATCACTGGTGTTTGCTTGTCTTGTGCTCCACAGCTGGGCTGGTGTTTTGTCCTCTATGCAACCCTGAGGGATACAGGCAGATATCCCGCTCTCTCATTACAGTATGCAGCACAGCTTCAGGCTCAGTGGCTCTTCAACATCTGGCTGGGTTGGTTAAATCACCTTCCTTTCTCTAAAGCTCAGATCTAGAACATTCTCCTGGCCCCCTTGAGATAACAACCCAGGCAGCATCTGGGTTAGCATAGTATTGTAGCTCATGTCTCAGCATAGCTCTCTCTGACGGGACTGACCCCATGCAAAGAAGACATTTCCTGAGACAATTCAGAGGGTCCTGCTGTGTAGTTGCAGCCATCCATTGTGTGTGTGTGTGTGTGTGTGTGTGTGTGTGTGTGTGTGTGTGTGTGTGTGTGTGTGTGTGTGTGTGTGTGTGTGTGTGGGGGGGGGATATCCGCCCCCCTCCACTCCCCTTGTGGGCCCTTTTCTTCTGAGAGAAGTTGTTTTCTCAAAGGAATTGATGCTGCATGCATTTCTCACGTAGAGGAAAATGGAGTGTACCTCTGGCCTCACAGTAAAAAGAACAGGAGGTTAGGAGGAGGGTTTCTCCAGCTGTCTTTACTCATGCACAGTAGGCCTGCGTAGGCTACTTCTCAGAATTAAGGTTTTAAATGATGATCCCACAACTGCATTGGTAACTGGTAAACCAAAGTATTATCTTTTAGAATCATATCGCGAAAACGGGACTTATCTCTCACCCCCCTCGTCAACATCAGCCAATCAGAAAGGAGGAGAGGAGGAAGTGTGTGCTCAATGCACAGGAAGTATGGAGGAAGTGCTTTATTTTTTTCCTCCCTCTCTGATAGGGGGCATTTGAGATTATGCTTCCATTGAATCTGGGGATCTGGATGGAAACCTGAGGCGGTGCACTGCACCCGCAAGGAGCTGATACTGCACCCGCAAGGAGCTGATACTGCACCCGCAAGGAGCTGATACTGCACCCGCAAGGAGCTGATACTGCACCCGCAAGGAGCTGATACTGCACCCGCAAGGAGCTGATACTGCACCCGCAAGGAGCTGATACTGCACCCGCAAGGAGCTGATACTGCACCCGCAAGGAGCTGATACTGCACCCGCAAGGAGCTGATACTGCACCCGCAAGGAGCTGATACTGCACCCGCAAGGAGCTGATACTGCACCCGCAAGGAGCTGATACTGCACCCGCAAGGAGCTGATACTAAGGACATTGGTTTGGCAGTGATTTGTAATAAGACAATGGTGGTTGGGTTATACAAAATGCTTTGCTGGGATTCTTTCTTCATGGAAGAATATAAACAAGAGTATCAATTAACATTGCCACTTCCCTTTAATGATGAGTAAAACTGAACTAATATAATTACCAGACTCTGGCTGCAGTGTAATTTAATTGCAGGTAGTAAATGAGGGGAAGGGAACAAGGTTGTTGGTTCATTTCTATTGTCCCCAGTAGAATGGGCTTTCAATCATCATGACCTTTAATGAAGATAGGTTATAGATACATTAGTACAAACCAGTTGGCATAATATGAATATTCTTTACAGTTTGCTTTGGTAAAATGAGAGCAATTATTGATACAAAATTAAACGTGGACAAATCCCTCACCCTGACAGGCATACAGAGGTTCCCTGCAAACACACTAGTAACGGCTTTTAATGACAATGTAATATATATGCTAACTTTTGGAGATGAAGTAGGGACCTCATTCAATTTCCTGCAGCTTAAAGATCTGATGCCTCCAGGAACATCAACATGTTCTCACACCCTTGAGTTCTAACACTAGTCCAGTCAGCAAACATCAAAAGCCAGATTTCTGACTGCACATTGCAAGAAGAGTTCAGATGACTAATGATCAGGTTAGTGTGTGTGTGTGTGTGTGTGTGTGTGTGTGTGTGTGTGTGTGTGTGTGTGTGTGTGTGTGTGTGTGTGTGTGTACGTGTGTACGTGTGTGTGTACGTGTGTGTGTACGTGTGTACGCAATACAGGGCGCTCCAGGGGAATGTTCTGTACACCTGGGTCTATGAAACAGGGTGTTACCTACCTCATTGCATCTCTCTCTCTCTCTCACACACACACACACACACACACACACACACACACACACACACAAACAAAGAGGTTGTGGAGACTTGCCAGAGCCGCCACACCCTGCATGCTTCTCCTTGGCTCCTGTATATACTTAGTGACACCACCACAGCTGGGAGAGAGGAAGTGAAGCTTTTTAACAATCTCACAAACTCTCCTCACTCGTCCCATTGACTTACTCATCAACCACTCCCTGTGTACCTTATGTAGAGTGACAGTACTGTCTTTCTTGATGAGTCAAAAGTGCATCAGGTGTGACTGAAGACATGGACTATCAGGTTTGAGTTGTAGTTTCTGTTGACATTTCCCTTCAGGTTTGTTTTTAAGGGGAACCTCATTGCTACTTGTAGATTCTTGATAAGCTATTTCATCAATCA